>NC_052958.1:20353850-20682739 GCF_013358895.1 Oreochromis aureus | reverse complement strand
TGCAAATGTTATTTATGGTCTCCTCACAACAATGATAAGAAAAATAAACTGGGCCAATATGGTATGTTTGTTAATACAGAGACACACATTAATGTGATCTCTGGTCTCCCACTCAGAGACACAGGTCTCCGAGTGTCCAGCATTCAGACGGCTACCTGAGGACACTCATGTGAGAGAAAATCTGCTCACACAGATACGTAGAGCCAAATACTGTCAATAAGGCCTCTGCAATGTTCTGAAGACAGTTAAACTTGTTAGGTAGTGATGTCCAGCAGGTGAAAATGCAAGCTTCATGAACACGCACAGCTATGGATTCCAGCTGTGTTCGTAGTTCTGCAAACCCCCACAGAGTCGAGCTTTTCAGTTCAATCAGCTGCTTCGATGTTGCATTAACTGGCATTAACTCAGCCAGTTAATGCGAGACAAATCCAGCTGCTCATTAAAGATTTCTGGTTTGATCAGAAAATAAAACATTGGTCCATACACCTGAAAGTCCCAAAAATGCATTGTGTCTCGAGTCTATGGATGTATTTTGACTAAAGACCGGCCCCCCAGATATTAAAGCCATAAAGCCTTTGAATGAAAACAAACACTGTTGTGACAGTGATGTACACTGTCTTGTTGGTAAATGTATGATTTCTATACATTTTACATCAGATAAAAACTTTGGTTGTAAGCTTCAGATAATTATTTAATAACAGCCAGACATTTTAAATGAGAATAAGAAAGTATTTCTTTGTGCCCCCCTTTCCCTGTTAATGCCCTACCTGGCCCCCTGGCAACACTTTGCTAGATCCGCCCCTGCACAGTTACCAGCTGTCAGCTACATAAAAAAAGGATCCTGGTGTTATTTGTCTCTCAGAAACAGTTCATAACTTCCCTTCAACTCATTCATGTCACCTAAAAGGTAAACCTGTTTCTCCATCACCTGTTCAGCTCTGATGATTCAGTAAGGACATCTCCTGGTTTCATCTTCATGTTTCCCTCTCACCACATATCCAAACCGATATCATGACCAGCAGCTTTTACAGCTGTGGCTCCAGCAAACATCAGCTGATACTAGAAATTAATATTAAATAAATTCTAACAACAGCTGATCAAGCTTAAACGTCCTGCTGTTGTTTAGTGCGACATCCGGCGGTTTCCTCTTTCTGGCGCAAAGTGGGCGATAAATAAACAAGAGAGAAAAGCCGATCAGCTGATCATTGATCAGTTTCATGATTTAAGTAGCAACAGGAGAGAGAGGGGAGAGAATGAGAGGAGAAGAAGATGCAGCTGTGCAGCAAAGACACAGAATAACTCCAGCTTTGTGTCTTTTTCCATCCTGGCTGAAGTCCAGGACAAATTGTGTTCCTTCTCAGCTCAACACGAAACGCGTAATATTTTCTCTGAATGCGGGACGATTCCGTTTGCACGGGACGGTTGGCAACTCTACTAACTAACCTTATGAATAAACTAAAGTTCACCATCAATAAAATCATAGCACCCGCCCAGCTGTATATAAACTCCGTCATGCTAGCTAGCACGCAGTACGAGTTATTGTAAGTGACTGTAAAAAGTCAGCACAACGAAAATAAACTCCACCTAAACTTGGTTTATATCTGACCCAGATAGACTGCAGGTCATAACTTCTTACCTGAAGTTCAGTTCACCTGACGCCCCGACCGGCGGCTGCCTCGGTCTCTCCTCCTCCTGCCTCCCTTCCCTCATCCACCTGCTGGCCTCCACCACTTGTTAATTTTACTGAATCTGTGGAAGCTACGCCATGGCCAACACCAAACAACTGAGTTATTTTTACACATCTGCCAGCATCTGGCCAATCCACCACCAAAAAAAAATATATATATATATATATCATCGGGCCACCGAGCAAATGCCCGGTATGCCCGATGGCCAGTCCAGCTATGGTCGTGCGTGCCATCAGTTAACCCTAGGCACGCGTGCCAACGGTGGCACGCGTGCCTAGGGTTGCCGACCCCTGATTTATGTGATCTGCGTCACTGGTAATTGTGGTGCTGGGGATATGAGTAAGTGCAGAGCTCAGTTTGATGGAGCATTTCTTATGTTCCCAGTTTTTCTCTTACTGGGGCTCTACCTGTTCCACTCTATTTGTAGGCTGAACATGAACACACTGTTAAAAAATTCCCTTATGAATTGAGACACACAGAGTCGCGAGATGCAACGTGTTGCTTTTTTTTTTTGCTTGTGAGGAAGGAGGTGTCATGGTTTTGGGCCATTTGACCCAGCTTTTGGGTTTCTAAATTAAGGTGTTTTGTGATTTCCCCTTCCTGTTTACACGTTTCCCTCCATGAGTTCTCCAGTCAGTCATGATTGAAAAGAACATGGCCTGATTGAAAAAAAAAACACTAAACATGTTGAGTTATTTATCCTTCCTAGTTCAGTTCTAGTTAGTTTTATCCTTAGTGTCTACCTGCCTTGTGTTTTGTATTTCTGACCATCAATAAACAGCTTGCTTTCGGTTCATCTCAGTTTTGGCTCCAGTTTTCTGCGTTTGGGAACAGAGATGTGTGTGACACTCTTACAGAGAAAACATTAGCTGCATGATCTAATGCTACATGATTCTAACTGTGCTTTGGATCACTTACAGGCCACAACAAGGCCTGAGAAAATGACAGATTAGAGGGACAGATGCACTCTTTCAGCTAATCCCAAAGAGTGTTGCATAACTTTAATACATTTCCTATAATTTTCCTCCAATTTATGCCATATTCCTACATAGTATTTACAAAATGCAGTGTACTGTGTTTCTCTGCTAATACATCAAGCTTATCTCTCTCCTGTCTGGGATTTCAGCATAACTGTCGTTATTGCATTACCCTTCAGTGCTGTCCGTAGCATCATCATAGGGCTGTAGGTCATCTTTGCAGTCGTTCTCTTTCTGCCGTATTTGGTGATACACGTAGATGGTCTTTGTTAGAACAGTGTCAATCAGCCTCTGAAACAATTCTCTCAGGCAGGAAATGCAGCAGCATTGATAGACAGTCAGCAAGGCCCTGACTCTTCACTCTATGTTGTTGCCCAGTTGTTACCCAGTTTGTGCTCCAGTGGATGATGAGAGTCAAACCTTAAATAATGATCTATATGCGTATGGTTTACGGTACACATTAGCTTTTAAATGGATGCCATACCAAGGATGTGTACTGTTGGGGATGGACCGATCCGATATACAGTATTGGTCCGATCCTGACCTAAATTACTGGATCAGATATCGGGGAGAAATAAAAAAATTTAACCCAATCCATTAAATATAACAAAAGCACCTCACAAAACTTGCTACATGGGGTAACCCAAGTAGTGACCTTAGTATCGTTGGATCAGTATGTTTCACGTGATAGAGCAGCTGCTGTTTGCGAGACCTGTCGGTGATTCGCCCCAGGTGGCACTCAGTCTGGTCCCGTAGCTCTTCCCGCCAGCAGCGCACCTCCGCCACCTGCTCCCACTGGGTGGCCGCCATTTTGGCCAGCATCTAGGCCAGCTCCTCCCTTCCCTGGCTCCGGCAAGGACCCCCCATGCCACTTTCTGGGTTTCGGCACCACTGTGGTGTGATTGAGACACAGCGGGTCCATAGATTGTTGTTCAGAGCCTTCTTTACTGCACATCACACCGCATTTTATACAACTTACAACTCTCCCCAACCCCTGCTTCCCCGTGTTTTTAACACAGCGGGCGTGATTGCAGATGCCGTGCAGGTGAGAAGATTTGAGTAAGAAATAAGACAAATAAAAGTATTACAAATTCATTCTGATTTAAAAGCCAAGGAATAAAAGTGGGTTTTCTGACGGGTTTTGAAAGTGTCTAATGTTGTCTAATGTTGGGGAGGTCCTGATGTGAAGGGGCACTGCTTTCCACTCTGGATGTGTCATGGTCCGGAGTCTATGATTCCGTGTTTGTTTTACGTTTATTAATATTCTGTGGTTTTGTTTACTGTGGGTTGTTTGTGATTATTCTCAGTGTTTATTGTTCTCTGTGCTCTCTTGTCCCACGTTTCTGGTTCCTATGTTCTGTCTCCCCAGTCTGTGTTAAGTTTACATGTTTAGAGTTCAGTCAGTGTGTTTCCTGTTTTACTTTGAAAGTCCGTGTCTCAGTGTTTCTAGTTTCGCTTCTCTTGTCTCGTCCTGCCTAATTACCCCAGCTGTGTCTCCCTCCTGTTTCTCATTCCCTGATTGTTCCTGTGTGTATATAAGCCCTGTGTTTTCTCCTGTTTGCTGCTGGTTCGTCTGTGTCGTCTCCTTGCATCTCTGGTTAAAGGTTTCAGGTCTGTTTTGTTAGTTTTTCCAGTATAGGTTATCTTAGGTTCTGCATACGCCGTCTCCACTGCTGTTTGTACCTTCACTGTGTCAATAAAGCTCACTCACTTCACAGCAATGTCCACATCTTGGGTACTTTATTAAATTCAACACGGCTTGCCCTGCTAGCCGTGACAGGATGTCTATTTATGTTAAGCTTCAAGTATAAAAGGGTCTACAAACTTTTTTTTTTTTTAGTTGTTGAATATAAACATGATGTCACTGTTCTGGGTCACTTTGGCCCAGCATTCTGAGTTTCCTACATTTTGGTATGATTCTGCTTTATGGGTTATGTTCTGATTCTTTTGTTGTGCTGTGCTGATTATTATTATCCTGTGTTTTGGTTTCTGTTTTGAGTTTGTTCTGTTCTGTGCCTGTTCCCTTGTCCCACGTCTCTGTGTTCCCTCTATCATATTTGCGATGTCATAGTGTCTGCTCATGAGTCTGTGTTTGTCAGCTCAGTCAGTGTACTTCCTGTTTTACTTTGGTAGTCTTCAGTCTGTGTGCGTCAGGTTCTCTTTTTCTGTCCTCCGTCTCGTCTGTGTCATTCCTAGGTTGTCCAGTTTAGTTTGTATTACTTTAGCCAGCAACAAAGCTGAGGTTTTTTAAGTTGACTTTTCCCTCTGTGAGTTTGCATATTTAGTCATTTTCCACACAGCTGTGACACACTTTGTTGTGATATTGCACTTCTTTTTTTCCCAGAACCAAAGAGTTTTTGAAATCTGCATAAAATTGTATTTTAAGTTACTTTTTGAATATTACTTTAAATACTTAGTTTAAAGTTCTGCTAAAAGGTTAAATAAAAAGATTAGCATTGCTGAACTGTGAAATATTTTGGGTGTGTCCATCTGATCATAATCTGATTTTGTTTAATATCCCCAGTGTTTACTCATTTTCTAAACAAACCCGGAGCCCCTCTTTTATACGCCATATAACGTCTGAAACTGCTCCCTAATTTTCAGCCACTTTTGCTATATCTCCTCTAGTCACCTTTAATGAAAGTTCTCCTCATTGCAATTATCATGATGAGCTACTTGCATGCTTTAGTTCAGTTTGTACCAACATTATGGACTCAATTGCTGCTCTCAAATGTAGACAGCAAAAATTTAAACTCAGCCTTGGTTAAATAATGTCACTCGTGCCGTCAGACAGGAATGCAGGAAAACAGAGCGAAAATGGATGAAAGATAAGCTCCATGTCTCTCACCAAGTATTTCAAGATTGTTGGAAATAACTATCAGCGCACCATCAAAGTAAAAAAGGCAAATTATTTCTCTAAGATTATTACAAAGAATTATGGCAAATCCTAAAGTCCTGTTCAACATAATCAACTCTGTCCTGTATCCCTCCATATCTGAGACTGCCTCACATACTTGTGAGGATTTTCAAAGATGCTTTACTGAAAAAAAAATGATATTGTCAGAGCACATATCCTGCTCTCATCCCATGACCCTTCTGAACCACTTACATGTTCATCCTTTCTCACCCAATTTAAACCAGTCTCATTATCCCATCTTACTGATATAATAATGCACATGAAACCAACTACTTGCCCCATGGATGTGTTACCTAGGCTATTTCTCAGAGATGTGCTGAAGACATTCAGCCTTAAAATCCTCGCTATTGTTAATAGCAGCATCTCAAAAGGAATTGTTCCTCATTCTTTCAAACAAGCTGTTGTCCAGTCGCTTCTAAAAAGCCTGGTTTGGATCTGTCAGTTCTTAGACAAAAATGGCACCTTGAGGATTGGTCTAAAATTGCTAAGGTTCTGAAAAGGGATATTTTACTGTTATTTTATCATTACATCAGAATCATATAATAAGCATTGCATTAAAGCATTTATTGAAGCTATTGACATTACATTAACGTTTGTATTACAGTGATTGTTATAACCTCATGTTAATCTTCTATTTACAGGTGTTGGTATAATCATATAATCTTTTCATTACAGGTGTAACCATGATCATCTTTATACATATTGCCGCTTGGTGCTTATTATGGAGTTGTGCTCAAGTCAGTAAGGGTTAAAAGCTACAGTCAGCGGGATGTCTGGCTGATCTATTGAGGGAAGTGACGTAGAGTGTAGAAGGCCGCACATGCTTACAAGACACTTACATCATGTTATTTTATGATCCTTTATTTAGATATATCTTTTGTTGGGTGGTGTGTGTTGGCAATAATTACTCATCAGTTCATTTATGTATCATCATCATCATTAAGTGTTACTTCATTAGAGAATTTCTTTAGGCTGTCGGCCTTATGTTACAACTTGTATTACAGGTATTGTCATGATTCCATATTAACATTTTCTATTACAGATGCAGTGATAATTCTTTTCATATACATGCATTGTATTTTTGTGCTTGCTAAAGAGGGGGCTCGGTCAACTAGTGGAGGGTCGGAAACTTGGTTCGGCGCGAGGACTGAACAATCTATTGTGTTAAGGATCTTGAGCTATAGAAAGAACATGCTTACAAAACACATATATCATGTTATTCATCATTATCCTTTATTCATTTATATTCTTTTTATTAAGCTTTGAGTAGTGGCATTTGATTAGAACATTTATTCAACAGACTACATGTATGGTTTCAGTTAGGTTATTGCACACATGAAGAGTTGGCCTCTGTCCTTATAGACAGAGTGAATGCTGAGGTCGAGGCACACACGCACACTCACAAGCAGTAGTTAAACTCATGTGTAGGGGAGAGTTCAAATATTTAAATAATAGTTTGCAAGGCCTTGTAGCTATTTGATTATGCTTGCAGGAGAGACTGTTTGTTCCAGGGGATAAGCAGAGTTAGAAGATTACTGGGAAGGATCTGGCCTCGGGAAGAAGAAGATGTTCTTTTAATGTGTTAAAAGTTGTCAACATTGATTGTATTGTACCTACTTTACGCATGAGGGGGCATTCCAATACCCTGATTTTCATAAAAACTATTGTTGTGTGGTTTTCGGAGAGAGATCTGGTGCTGTCTGTGTACAGTGTCCCATCTCCCACACGTGTGCATTAAAATCATCGTTTGACTTGACCCGGCCGGACCAGTGTTGTTATTTTGGTTTTCCTCCATGTATCCATCCCCAATATTTTGAACTCGTGACAGTTCTCAAGAAAGCTGTCCTCCACCAATTGTCCTCATTCTTAGATACACATAGTATTCTGGATAAATATCAGTCTGGTTTCAGTCTCTCTGAATGATGATACACACTTCCATGCAGATGATACACACTTCTCTACATCTCTCTCTAAAACCAGGTGTTGACAGTACATTGCAGAAAGTGTGTCTGTGTGTGTGTGTGTGTGTAGGCATGTATATGTATGTGAATATGTACATATATACTTGTATATAAAGGTCCACTTGTGTTGTGGATGTTTTGTAATCTTTTTTACCTCATTTATTTTAAATCTTTCTTACAGTATATCTCTGTTCAACACTTTGGCCAAAAATAATCATTTTCTAAGCAGAAATGGAGACAACGCCCCCAACTGCAATGCTACCCTGCACCTCACAGTTCTTCCCACAAGCCAGCAACAGGCAGCAGGGACAAGATCAGAAGCCCTTGTTCCTTCGGGACACCAGCCTCTCAAAATCTCATCCATCACTCCTCAAAGCTGCCTCATGGAAGTGAAATTCCAGTTCCATTCTCAGCTGCTCCTCCATTACGGTCCTCCACTGTGCCTGGCACCAGGATGCCAATTTCGCTGTCTTCCATCCTTCCTTTGCACTTGTTTCCTGGCACCGGGTTGCCAATTTCTCAGTCATCTAGCCCTCCTTCGCTAAATGCACTTTTTTTTTCCAGCACTGGGATGCCAGTTTCTCTCACCTCTTGTACACAATATTTTAGCTAACATTGTTACAATTGGGTATTAATCTAGTCATCCATCTAACTTAGAATCTTTTCCTCCTCCCATGAGGACAGCTTCAAGCAGCATGTGGCCACGTTTTATAGCTCAGGCCCCTTCTTTTCAGTCAAATACAGGCTACAGCAATGCCTCCTCCCAACCCACTGGCTCCAAAACACTCCCCAGTATCTGCTGACCTTCATTAACAAATCATTGCTCATAAATACATAAAATTGGCATAGCTCACTTCCTCCACCACATAACTCAGCCTTCACCACCCAGAGTGACTGAGAGGCATGAGGGTGTTATCATCATGTGTGGCTAGGCTCCATCTCAGGCTAAAGAGCTCACTCCTCTCAAGTTTCCTTGTACATTTTCACTGTTTAGAGATGACTTCTGTGCCACTTTTCCCATCCTTAAGACAGGAACTCAACAACTACATAACTATCATACTTGATCTTGCTCTACAATTCGATGGCACTGGCTTTTACCAGTATCACATCCCGTTCTGAAGATGCTGCTCGCTTACAGCAGTTTAATCAGGACACATTCTCTGGAGGAGACTTGACCAGGAGCTTTGCAGCCTCTTCATCACTCCCCTGCAAGATATCCAGAGCACTGAACCATCCTGCTTCTGCGTGTATCATTCCAGCCCAAAATAGAG
The DNA here is from genome assembly GCF_013358895.1 of Oreochromis aureus. Taxonomy (NCBI): domain Eukaryota; kingdom Metazoa; phylum Chordata; class Actinopteri; order Cichliformes; family Cichlidae; genus Oreochromis; species Oreochromis aureus. Next base: position 20,673,925 of record NC_052958.1, on the reverse strand, counting down.
ACCAGTCTTACCAGCTTAGCTCTAGCTGCAAAACCAACAATTCCTGAACCCATAACATGCCTTACTAGCATATCTTTGCCACAAGGTTCAGAAAGGAAGAGCAGATCCGTTATGCACCTAGGAGGCCACTCTATTTGCAATAATTTCAACAACTCTGGTTGCCTCATGTCTCAGTGTCACTAAACACTCAGCATCAGTTCACGATCCCTCATCTACCATCGTCAGCTCTGAGGATGTGGCCCCAACTAGTGAATTTAATGTCACCGGCATGGAGCACATCCGCTTCCGGCTTACTACAGTTACTACCTTCCAACAGTTTTTTGTTTTACTTTTTTGTTTTATTTTATTCCATTGTGTATTTTACTTTACCTCATCATATCTTCAGCTCTTATTTTATTACTTTATCTACTGTTTCTATTTTAGAATCAACTGTCTATTTCAGCTTCTGTTTATTTTATTTATTTTACTCATTTATTTATTTATTTATTATTCAAGTTTTCTTACTTTTTTATAATTCAGGCAGCCAACCAGTTGATATGAAAAAACGTCAAAGTAACTAGTCTCTTAACACCACCCGGTTTCATGGAACAGCGATACTGGAGACAATGACAATCACTCTGCAACCGTTTCTAGCTTTTATTAAGAAATTCTTATTATGCTATTTTAATATGCACAACACAGCAATGCCAGATCGCTGTTTTTTGTAATGGCTTCTGACCATTACTTCTTTGGGTCCTTGACCCATAAACGGAGGTTTTAGCCTGCCTGTATAGCACAGGATTTTGCGTCGGTCCCAGACTGTTTCTCTCACTTTCCTGTTTCACCATGAACAAACTATGGACTTCCTTTCCAGCTGACAGCCTTGTGGTTTGCGGTGTTATCAGGGGTCCCAGACTCCCCCGTGCACATTATCGGTCACTGTTGGCAGAAATGAACAGATGAAGAGATGTTGAAATCCGGCTCGGAGAACAAAGCTGTTAAAAAAATTCCTTAATGTAGTGAGACACACCAACACGTTCTCACTCCCAAAGCGTAACATTTTACGCTAGGTGACAAATCGTCAACATATTACGTTTTCGGGCACCCAACGCGTTCCTACACGACGACATCGGAAAACGAGGACACATGAGAACCGTTTGGACTCAATGTACACATCTTTGCTCTTTTCCTTAAAATCGCTTGGGAAAACACTATTTCACGTCATTAAAGTGCTGGTTAAGGTTAGAAATACAGTTATGGTTAGGCTTAGGGATAAGGTTAGGTTATGGTTAGGGCTAAGGTTATGGTTAGGCTTAGGGATAAGGTTAGGTTTAGGGCTGCAAAACAGGACTGGAACCCGGCGCGTACCATAAGAACGCGGAAGGTCACCTTTCGCGTTCCTCAGGAACGCCGCGGGACGTGACAAAACGTCGGGATGTTACGCCTCGGGAGTGAGAACGGGCTCGACACACAGATTCGCGAGTTCCAACAACTTTATTTTAGAAGTTAATTTTGTTTACTTTTTGTGTTTCCTCTGACAAATGACTCACTCATGCTTGAATGAACAGTTCTCATGAAAGCTGTAACACAATTTCCTCTTTATGCAAAGAAACATTTTCAAGGGGCGCAATCACACAAACACATTCAGTGAGTGTATTCTCATAGCAGTCACCTTCAGGAACTGATTGCCTGCCTTTAGAAGACACCTGCAAACTTTAGCTATAAAGAATGATGAGTTACATTCTCCAAGAGCAGGCAGGATTTTGTGCTGATGACTTCTCTCCAGATTTCACCTAGTGACCAGAACCACATCACAGTCCTCTGTGACTTTCCCCTAGAGTGAATGGGGAGAGAACTATTATGGTTTTCCAGTGATTGAAAGACAATCACAGTAAAACTAGTGTTTCATGCTGAGGGGTGGGGTGGGCTGAACGTTTTTCTAACACAGTTAAAATTTCAAATCTCCAGCAGGTGGGTGAACTGTGGTGACAATACGGCAAGGTCATCTTGTGCTGACATAAAGGAGCAAATCTGTCACAAAATGATAGCTACTTCGCCTCCTTTAAAGTCACCTGGGAACACAGAGGTCTCAGCTTAGAAGAAGGGAAGAAGAAAAGATCCCAGTAGACTGGAAAGAACGCCACCTAACAAAGCTGCCAAAGAAAGAGACCTCAGCTTATACCCCAACTTACTCTCTCTTCCTGGCATGATCTTTCAACAGAGTGACCTCGGAACTCAGTGTTGCTGCAGACATGGAGAACTACCAAAGCAGCAATGGCCAAAGTGTTCCCGGTCCTCTCAGTCAGGTGGCCAGAAACAAGTCAGCAACAGCAACTTGTGGCAGCAGAAAGTGCAATGAAGAAAAAGCAGAAGTGCTCTTGAAGGAGGTGAGCATGGTTCACAGCTACCAATCAGTACCTGGGTTGCAAAGATTGGAAATGGAAATGGAGATTTAAAAAAATGTGAAACCATTTCACAGAAAACAAACTTGAACTTGATTTCCTTGACGAAAGTACCACTGCGGTGCATGAACATTTAAAATACCTGTACCCTGGTACTGTGATGTCCGCTCTGAATGGGTCAGTTTTAAGGAGTTCAGTTAGTGCATCGCATGGATACCATGTTTATGTTAGGGTTAGCCCTTACCTGTCTGAAACTATAGTAGTAGTAAATGTGATAGTAAACCATTAAATTTGAGTAGCTGTCTCCTAGTTTCATCTCACAATAATATTAGCGTTTATTCTGAATAGTAAAACTCTTCCACCTAATGTTAAGTAGTTAATCTGTGGGTTTAATATAAATTACTATAAATATATATTTATATATTATCAGTTAAACAGTTTAATTGGCATCCACACACTACACCATTTGAGAAAGTATGATATACAACTACATTTCATGATTAGTAACAGTCTTTTTAATTCACCGAATTTCCCGGAGGAACCCACCCGAGGGATTAATAAAGTTTTATCTAATCTAATTCTGTTTTGTTCTGTTGTACTAGTATTAAGCACAGGCGCATAGAGGAGTTTGTCCTGTAAAGAGGTTCATGCCCCTGTCCTTCAGTTTCAACTTCTGAGGGAATCCTGTGAAAGAGCCGAGTGAATCCCAGCAAAAACAGAATGAATACTCTACTCCTTACTTTCCATCTAAATCAGCAGTGCGGGTCAGATACATGTCTTAGTGTAGGAAAAGGTACTTTCAGATTTCTATCTTTCAGTAACAGAGAGCTCTTTCGATAACCAGGTTATTTTGGTATGGTTTTTTGCAATTTACAGGTTTCCCCTGAAGGCATCAGGACAGTGATAAACAGATGGTGTGTGTGTGTGTGTGTGTGTGTGTGTGTGTGTGTGTGTGTGTGTGTGTGTGTGTGTGTGTGTGTGTGTGTGTGTGTGTGTGTGTGTGTGTGCGTGCGTGTGTGTGCGTGTGTGTGAATTGACAGTTGCTTTTTGCAGAACAGTGCAGTCAAAAAGAAGGAAATGATTACATCTATTTTACTGGCGACTAAGAAGTAAATAGAAATTCAGAAAGAAACTATGAAAAAAAAAACTTGTGAGCTGTGAGAACAAGCTTTCGAGTGATTTTCGATTCCCTTAAAGGTCCATTTAAGGGCTAAGTCTTAGTTTCAGGGTTCAGGGCATGTGACACTCAGTTTTGATGTTTAAACAAAGGAGTAATGGACTTGGGAAGACATTCCTTATTTTTAGTCACCAAACAAAATAAAAGAAAGATTTTAAGCAATACATTTGAAAAAAAAAATGCTGGCTGTAAATGAAAAGTTAGATATGCAAGTTAATATTTTATGGTATTCAAGTTCAATAAACACTCATTTTTCAAAAAATGTATTTTTAAAAGGAGTAATATCAATATATAAATCAGTAATGTCATGTGAAGTCTTAAAGAGGAATACAGAATATAAAAGCAAGAAACGTATTTTATCTTTGGTAAATTCATCAGATCCATCCATTCATTTTATGACTATTTATCCAGTTTAGGATTGAAAAGGGAGCTGGAGCCTTTGTGGCAGGCTGGGAGTATGTGGAGGGAAGTACCACACATTCCACATTCCACAGGTCACCAGTCAGGTCAGACTTTAAACAGTGTAAACTGAAAATATCTGAGATCCTCATCATAAGCACTGATGTGAGAACGGTGTGTATAGTTTACTTGTGTCTTGCACAGTATCCTGGTTGAGTCACTGCAGTGCCCTTTGAGGAATGCTTCTGGCAATTTTCTAATATTCTCCACATGTAACTTTGTGTAATCCCTGAGCATTAGAAAGAGCTGGGTTTTAACCAACTACATGTGCCTGGAAAAATTAAGAGATGCTTTGATGGACCACTATCTGAGAAGATTTGGATGCAAAGAAGTGCAGATCATTGGAAATACCAGCTAAAACAATGAAGATTTAACTGATATGTGGGGTGGGGGTCCTAAGCAAAAACTAAAGAGATCACTGGAGTGAAATTAAAGTAGGGAATACACACTTGTAACTGACAAAGGGGCAGGCAGGATGAACTGATCTGTGAGCCCAGGAAGAGAAACTGACCATGACAACTGGACTGAAATACATTTTTGTAACATTACAAATACATGCAGACAAGTATTTACTTTTATGTAATTTGGGTCTGAGGCTGTTCATTTGGACACCATGGGAGAATCATTGCATCACTCATCCACCAAGAAACTTCCTCAAATAACAGCAGTACAGTTGCATATAGACCAAAACTGCCACTATTGCCTAACAATAAACTGCTTCCTGATGAGTCAACTTTGTGGTTTTTACTACAGATTTTAGGAGGATCATTCATGTCCCTGGGCAGTCTTTCCCATCCTGTTTATCTTGTTGTAGCCTTTTTGATATTTTTGCTTTCCTATTATTTCTTTCTCCTTTTCTTTGAACCACCGTCCACACAGAAGCTGATCTAAACTCCTGAGATTCATAAGAACACTGCCAAGCATAAAATCTGAACTGTTTCTGTATCTGCTATTGGGCATGGGAACCATGTTTCATGTTGTCTCCAACATCACAGTAGATAAGCTCAAAACATTTTCTCTTTCTTGAAATCAACTCGCCACCCCTCATTGCTACCATGAATTTCTGGCATGAGTCCAAATGGCAGTTTAGCTCTAATATGCTGATCTCTCTTTTTGTTTCCTTTGGTTTTTCCTTTGATGTTTTTTAATGACTCAATCAGAATGACTCGATCAGAAGAAACAAACTCAGACTGAAGAATTTAATTTCACACCACACACAACCCACATGCTCATCTGCTGCAGGATTATACACCATTAGTGCCATCTTGAGGCTCATCAACTCTCTGAGATAACCCAGGATGGCATTAGCAGTATCTGACCAATCCCAATTATGGAAATGTGCACTAGCAGCAGAGCGGCTGATTTTACAAAGAAAGATAAAAATGCACTTCAGGAGGTTAAACACGTGGAATAAAAACAGCTGCTGGTTGGTATGGTTGGTATTTCACTCTGTTGTAGTCAAAAAATTGCAGTTTCAACACAGACACACACAAACACACACAGTGTACAACAAGTCACAATTGAGTGAAAATAGGACAACAAGCTCGGTGAAACTAAAGAAAAACCAGTGGTTGTCTGAAGATTGTACTGATTTTTTTTGTATCAATTACTGATAACAAGCTCAGCTTGCAGAACACAGGAGTGGAAAATAAAGGGAGGCTTTAATGCTGATAAGGCAAAATAACCGAGTCCAGAAGCAATCAAGTCATCAAAAATGTGCAAATCTTATAAAAACCTAAGAGAAGCTGAATCTCTCAGGTTAAAGGCTCAAAAATCTTAAAGAAGAAAAACAGAAATTCCCCCAATTCTCTTAGATCCTCAACAGCACTGGGGAAAAAAAACAAAAAAAGATTTTTCCAGAAATCATATTTTTATGTTAAGAGTTGTTTTTTTGTTTTTTGGGAGTTTTTTTGTAGAAAACTAGCTTTTCCTTTCCTTCCTGTTGTGTTCAGGTCAAATCTGACCAATTTACAAATTAAAACACTCATAAATATTGTGTTTTACATCCGATTGCCTCAAGGCCTTATGACATCCTCCACACTATGAAATGAATGGGAATTCATCCCCCACCCCCACCCCCTTTGGCCTCTGATCCCCTGAATGTCCCACTGAACGACTCAGTGAATGACACATTGAACTACCACTACTACCCACTGAACTGAATTTGGTGGTGAAAAATGTTTGCTATGTTAATTTAAGAGCTGTTAAAACTGACCGGTCCATTGTGAACGGGAACACTGAAGTAAGGGGGGTGGGTGTGCACACAACCAGAGGGTTATATAATTATTAAATGTGTCCAGGGAACTAATAACTCACTGGGGAACATGTAAAATCATTCTACGAACTCATTTAAAAGGTGCTTCTAGAAAATTATCAATAAACATGGAAACTCTGTTAGATTTACAAGTTTCAACAAAAAACATTTTTTTTTATTGTTCCGACTTGGGATGGGTGATACCTGAATTGCTCTTCCTTGATAAGAACCAAAACTAATCCTGATTGTTCTGACTTCTCCAGCTTTAATGGCGCTACCTTTGGAGTAACATCCCCCCGGTTCCAACTTTCTGTCATGGCCTCGGTCTTTGACCCAGTTTTTGAGTTTCTTTCGGTCTTATGATTAGTTTTTTTGGATTTAAGAGATTTTCATACTAGTTTTCTGCATTATTTAATCTTCAGTTTTACCTCTCCAAAGAACTAGTGGGCTGTTATTTCTGCAACCACCTTGTAATTCAAGCTACAGATGCCACATCTAAGGCTACGTCCACACTAATGCGTTTTCGTTTGAAAACGCATCGTTTTCTCTCCGTTTTGGCCTCCCGTCCACACTGAGATAGCGTTTTCCTCAAGGAAAAACGCACCGTTTTGGAAACGCTCTCGAAAACGCATACATTTCAAAACGGAGCTGTCCCATTGCAGTGTGGACGCTCGAAAACGCAGACTTTCTAAAACGATGACGCATTTTAGTCATGTGATGCAGTCATGTGACCAATTAAACAAAGATAGCGGAGGGCATTATACAGCAGTTGTTTTGATTGCTCTCAATTTTGACAGCCCTAAAAAAGATTAATATCAGTTTGTACATGCTCCAGATAGCTTTTCTTCAAATTCTTTAATTCTCACTCGCTTTTGTGCATGCGCAGGACTGGAACATAAGCGTTTTCGGCCGTTTCAATGTGGACGCACACCTCTGTGAAAACGACTGAAAATGCTAGTGTGGACGCGGAGCGTTTTCAGACGAAAACGCCGTTTTCAAATCTATCCGGGCTAGTGTGGACGTAGCCTAAAACATTAGGACAATCCCATCCTACTGTCAGTCAGTCAACCCTTACCCTTCAGTCATCTTCTCAGAACCAGACATTTGACCCTAAAAGCCCATTTATCATCACTTTCTCAACCTTTCTCTCAGCTTCTATTGGTGTTGTGGATCTCCTGACTACTACTAGTCTTCAGCTGTTTGTTTTTTCAGCAACCATGTTTTGAACCATGTGACCCTCCTCCCACACTGTATTCCATCTAAAGGGAGGGGATGTTGTTTTCATGATTAATTATTTGCTTGTGTCATTCCTGGGCCAAACTAATTATTGCCAGAAGTTCAGAAATACAATAGAAATACATTGTGGGTTTTCAGTTTCTGCAGTTTAAGTTGGAATGAGTACAGATTTCACAACACGCTTGAAAAGATATATCTGTCTCTCTGCATACACACACAGACACACACACACACACACAAAGTCAAAAATTTGGACACACCTTCTCATTTAATGTTTTTTTTTATCTTTACTATTTTCTACATTGTAGATACAAACTGAAGACATCAAATATATGAAGCAAGATATATGGAATTACGTAGCAAAGAAAAAAATTATAAGTAACTCTAAATATGTTTTATATTTTAGATTCCTCAGCAGCCACCCTTTACTTTGTTGACAGCGCTGCAAACCCTTGGCCTTCTCTCAGTGAGCTTAATGATGTATTCACCTGAAATGGTTTTCACAGGTGTGCCTTGTCAGGGTTCATTTGTGGAATTTTTGGCTTCCTTAATGGTGTTTGGACAATCAGTTGTGTTGTGCAGGTTAATACACAGCTGACAGCCCTATTTGGCAACTGTTAGAATTCATATTATGGCAAGAACCAATCAGCTAAGTAAAGAGAAACAACAGTCCATCATTACTTTAAGAAGTGAAGATCAGTCAGTGAGGAAAATTACAAAAACTTTGAATGTGTCCCCAAGAGCAGCCGCAAAAACCATCAATTGCTTCGATGAAACTGGCTCACATGGGGACGGCCCCAGGAAAGGAAGACCAAGAGTCACCTCTGCTGATGAGGATAAATTCATCCAAATCACCAGCCTTGTGAGGCTGGTGACCCTCAAAAATTGCAAGTTAAGAGCACCTCAGATTAGAGCCCAGATAAATGCCACACAGAGCTCCAGTAGCAGACACATCTCTACATCATCTCTTCAGAGGAGACTGTGTGAATCAGGCTTTTATTGTCAAATAGCTGCTAAGAAACCACTATTAAGGAAAAGCAAAAAGCAGAAGAGATTTGTTTGGCCCAAGAAACACAAGGAATGGACATTAGCCAGTGGAAATCTGTGCTTTGGTCTGATGAGTCCAAATTTTTCTGGTTCCATCCGCTGTGTCTTTGTGCGACGCAGAATAGATGAACGGATGGTCTCTACATGCATGGTTCCCACCGTGAAGCATGGAGGAGAAGGTGTGATGGTGCTTTGCTGGTGACACTGTTGGGGATTTATTCAAAATTGAAGGCACACTGAACCAGCAAGGCTACCACAGCATCCTGCAGCGACATGCCATCTCATCTGGTTTGCGTTTAGTTGGACCATCATCTATTTTTTAACAGGACAATGACTGTCATGGAATGGGCATATTATAGCGGCTTTTTTCTTGAAAAATGAGGTGCTGGAAATAGAGAATGTTAAACTAGCAGTATAGCTGAAATAACACTGCCTGCAACAAACTTTAGTCAGGACAGCAAAACACACCAGTTTGTGTCTAGTTGGACCATCGTTTATTTTTCAACAGGACAATGACTCCAAACACACCTCCAGGCTGTGTAAGGGCTATTTGACCAAGAAGGAGAGTGATGAAGTGCTGTGCCAGATTGCCTGGCTGCCACAGTCACCTGACCTAAACCCAATCAAGATGGTTTGAGATGAGATGGACCACAGAGTGAAGGCAAAAGGGCCAACAAGTGCTCATGATCTCTGGAAAATCCTTCAAAACTGTTGGAAAACCATTTCGGGTGACTACCTCATGAAGCTCATTGAGAGAATGCAAAGCAGTAATCACAACAAAGGCTGGCTATTTTGAAGAATCTAAAATATAAAACATGTTTTGAGTTATTTCACACTTTTTTGTTTACTACATAATTCCATATGTGTTCATTCATAGTAAATAGTCATGAAAATAAAGAAAACCCATTTAATGAGAAGATGTGTCCAAACTTTTCACTGGTTCTTATAAGAAATAGAGAGACAGAGAGTCCGATTAGGAGATCTAATTTCTTCACTATAATATGTCTCTGGTTAAGATGGCTAAACACTGGAAATCATCAAATAACAAAAGAGTTATAAAGCTTTTCAGAAAATAATTTTTTGTTTTTAAAGCTATGCTTGGTATATTAAAGAGCAGGAAGGAAAATGAGAAATTACTTACAAGGCACATATTACTTTTTTTTTTTTTTGGTAAAACACAGTTAAAAAAGAAAAAAGAAAAAAGAAAAAAAGGTCATGCCCTGATCACGACTCCTCTTGATGCACCATAACTCAAAGGTCAGAGGACATGTGGTGTGGTGGCTCCCTTTAGTACTTCCTCAAGTACATGGATTCTCTACTGTTGTCACTTTTGACCTGATTAATCATGCAGATGGCAAAGAGCAGGCCCAGCAGCTATAAAGACAGAGAAGAATAATTATCTAAATGTATTGTTTGTATGTACTGTTCCAACACTGCAATAACTAGCTTTTACTCTAAAGCTGAAGAGGAATTTCCAGCTTCTTGCTAGTTAAAGTTTAATTAAGGAGGCTAATAAGCTACATGAGATAAATAAATATTGTAGATTACATTTCAAATGTTTGTGGTTTTTTTATTTAAACTTTTTGGCCTGATCGAGTTTGCAACAAAGTGGCCAAAATGGTAGACAATAAAGAGTGAAAGATAGATCAGAATAACATCTTCAAATTCCAGGTTTGTTTGATTAGCAGGCCATAATCCAGAGAGATTAATTTAATGAACTGTACAATGTTAAAGGGATTTTTCACTGTTGAACAGTTATTAAATGTGCAGGTTAAAGGAGTCAAAGGTGATTTTGACAAAATCTTAAAGAACAGCAGAGTCAGTGACACATAGAGGTAACCATGGCAATAAAAGAAAACAACAGTAGATCTTACTGCTATAATAGCAAATCCAAAGAAGAAGCCAAACATGATGTTAAAGCCAAGGTTCAAAAGTTCAAGGATAATGTCGTAGCAGGACTGCGGAAGAGAAGAGAAAATGGTAATTATCTGACAGGCAGTACAGTGTTTTGATTGGCTGGTAGATTAAATGATTGAATACCTGTTCATAGATTTCATCTGGGCCTCTGATTCCCTGCATGAAAACAAGAGCAAAATATGGATGCAAATAGAAACAGTATATTGCAGTGTTTTCTGTTTTAGGTTGTTTTTTGTTTTTTTTCTGGTGAGATTATACTCACCAGCCTCTTTGTTAGATACACATGTTCAACCCCTCATCAATGGAAATCTCTTTCAATTTCAATTCTTTTTATATAATATAATGTAATATAATATAATATAATAAGCATGATTAAGCAATACAGGGAGTGCAGAATTATTAGGCAAGTTGTATTTTTGAGGAATAATTTTATTATTGAACAACAACAACAACCATGTTCTCAATGAACCCAAAAAACTCATTAATATCAAAGCTGAATGTTTGTGGAAGTAGTTTTCAGTTTGTTTTTAGTTTTAGCTATTTTAGGGGGATATCTGTGTGTGCAGGTGACTATTACTGTGCATAATTATTAGGCAACTTAACAAAAAACAAATATATATACCCATTTCAATTATTTATTTTTACCAGTGAAACCAATATAACATCTCCACATTCACAAATATACATTTCTGACATTCAAAACAAAACAAAAACAAATCAGCGACCAATATAGCCACCTTTCTTTGCAAGGACACTCAAAAGCCTGCCATCCATGGATTCTGTCAGTGTTTTGATCTGTTCACCATCAACATTGCGTGCAGCAGCAACCACAGCCTCCCAGACACTGTTCAGAGAGGTGTACTGTTTTCCTCCTTGTAAATCTCACATTTGATGATGGACCACAGGTTCTCAATGGGGTTCAGATCAGGTGAACAAGGAGGCCATGTCATTAGTTTTTTTTTTTATACCCTTTCTTGCCAGCCACGCTGTGGAGTACTTGGACGCGTGTGATGGAGCATTGTCCTGCATGAAAATCATGTTTTTCTTGAAGGATGCAGACTTCTTCCTGTACCACTGCTTGAAGAAGGTGTCTTCCAGAAACTGGCAGTAGGACTGGGAGTTGAGCTTGACTCCATCCTCAACCCGAAAAGGCCCCACAAGCTCATCTTTGATGATACCAGCCCAAACCAGTACTCCACCTCCACCTTGCTGGCGCCTGAGTCAGACTGGAGCTCTCTGCCCTTTACCAATCCAGCCACGGGCCCATCCATCTGGCCCATCAAGACTCACTCTCATTTCATCAGTCCATAAAACCTTAGAAAAAAATCAGTCTTGAGATATTTCTTGGCCCAGTCTTGACGTTTCAGCTTGTGTGTCTTGTTCAGTGGTGGTCGTCTTTCAGCCTTTCTTACCTTGGCCATGTCTCTGAGTATTGCACACCTTGTGCTTTTGGGCACTCCAGTGATGTTGCAGCTCTGAAATATGGCCAAACTGGTGGCAAGTGGCATCTTGGCAGCTGCACGCTTGACTTTTCTCAGTTCATGGGCAGTTATTTTGCGCCTTGGTTTTTCCACACGCTTCTTGCGACCCTGTTGACTATTTTGAATGAAACGCTTGATTGTTCGATGATCACGCTTCAGAAGCTTTGCAATTTTAAGACTCCTGCATCCTTCTGCAAGATATCTCACTATTTTTGACTTTTCTGAGCCTGTCAAGTCCTTCTTTTGACCCATTTTGCTAAAGAAAATGAAGTTGCCTAATAATTATGCACACCTGATATAGGGTGTTGATGTCATTAGACCACACCCCTTCTCATTACAGAGATGCACATCACCTAATATGCTTAATTGGTAGTAGGCTTTCGAGCCTATACAGCTTGGAGTAAGACAACATGCATGAAGAGGATGATGTGGACAAAATACTCATTTGCCTAATAATTCTGCACTCCCTGTATTTAAAATGTGTGCTGTACTAAAGAAAAGGCAAAGAAAATTGGCAAAATCAGAGCAAGAAAAGAGAAGTTTCTAATAGCTGTTGAGCTGTTATTCATATCTTTTATACGGGTACAGTCAATGGTTTGAAAGACTTTACATTCTTTGTCTGCTAAGATAATTAACTGGAATTTAGAACAATGTAAAGGTGAAACCAGTAACCTGTTGGTTTCATTTTGTTTTCAGTTTTGATTTGTTGTTGTTTTTTGTTGTTGTTTTGTTTTGTTTTGTTTTGTTTTATAATTTGTTTTTTGATTTGTCGTTCTAAGAATTAGACTGAATTTGGGTAAAAAGGTAGGACTAATTTTCTTTTGATGCAAAGATTTGTATATTTCTGAAAGCTGTTATGTTTAACTAAAATCAAGGAATAATAATTTTTAAAACCTTACAAGTCATTACTGGGTTTTTTTAATTCACCAAGTACTGGATACAAAACAAGCAGTAAAAACAAGTGAGGTATTGGTTTACATAATAACCACAAAAAAACCCCAAAAGTGTGTGTAAAAAAACTAACAAACAAACAAACAAACAAACAAAAAAACGTACAATTGAAATAGGTCAATAGACAAGGACAGAACACAGAACAGAAATAAGCAGTGTCAAAAAAAATGATTTATTTAAAATGTATGGGTTACATGTTATGTTACACATTTTTTTCCCTTCTTGGCAGGAATTTTCTGATGTGTTTTTTTTTTTTTTTTTTTTCCGGGTTAATTTTTTTTTAGTTAATCTGGAGTCAATATTTTATATAGAAGTGGAGTAAGACAAAATAAGAAAACAAAACTACATAGATAAATAAAAAATAGGAAATAAGGATAACTTCAGAGCGTGTTTTATATTCTTATTGTTTTTGTCCCTGTTTCCCTTCTCCTGCCCTGGTCTGTTGATTTCTGCATTGGCATTAGCTCACCGGCTTTGAGATGGCATTTAAAATTGTAGAATATATTTTAATGAAATATTCAAATTGATTTTTATGCATTGGTGATTGTTGTTCCATTGATATCTGTTGTGTGGAGGTCTAGCCATTGTAATGTGGTGATCTTTTTCCTGTTTTTCCAGTTGAGCAGTATTGTTTCTTGGCAATAGTCAGGACCACAAGCAAAGGGGTTATGATTTATTTGGAGTTTGTTTAGTTCTTCCATATCGCCAAGTAAAGAGAGGGAGGGGCATAATGGGTGGTCAAGGATTTGGGATAATTTAGTAGTTATTTCTTTCCAGAAGTTTTGTATTGGTGGACAGAGCCAGAATATTTGAAGGTGTTCATCAGTGGTGTTGAGTGTGCAGTATGTGCAAATGTCTTATTCAGTGAGTCCTATGACGTTCATCTTGAGCTGTGTGAGGTATGTTCTATTTGGAGATAAAGGATTGGAATTTCAGGAAAGGTACCACGCCTCCAAACGCACTCCTTCCGGTTTTCATCTATAAATGTCCCCCAGTTCTACAAGCTGTTCATTCTCGTTTATGTGCCCTCCCCTCCCCCCCTTTCCAATTCTTTAACTCCTTCACTTTTGTTTAGTACATGGGGATCTGCTAGGCCCTGGAGCCGCGACCAGTCCGCCTCGAGGCCTTCCCCAAACCGCAGCTGAATTCACGTCCAAGCCATTCACCTTTATCTACTAAAACGCTGTCAAATCCAAAATGAGGATGTGGGCCTAGCTAGTGAAGTATCATTTTATATTGTATTACTTGCATGTTGGTGTTGTTAGACATGGTAAAAATGTTATTGCAGACTCTACTCCAAAACTGATTATCTGTCTGGATATTGGAGTCTTTTTTCCATTTGTTAATTTGAGCGTGAGGTGCATTATCATTAGAGGATAGTAGTTTATTTGGTTTTAAGAGTGTTTTTTGTGACTTTGCAATTTTATTGATGCTGTCTAGTAGTGATGGTTGTCCTACGTTAGTGTTATTGATACTTATTTTGCTTTGATGGAGTGTTTTAGTTGGTTATGTTGAAGAAATTATTTTCTGTCAATGCAGTATATGTCAATGAACTGTTGAAATGTTAAGAACTTATTCTAATCAAAAATGTGGCGGAGGTGTGTGATGCCATTTTCTTTCCATTTAATGCCTATCAGGGTAATTTATTTGCAGTGAAGTCAGGGCTATTCCATATGGCTGTTTGAGTTGTAGGTGAGAATATAGTGTTTTTTATTTTATTAATCTTCCAGCAAGATGTCAGAGTGGTTGCTATTGCAGGGGTTTTAGGCAGTTGTGATGTCTGATTGTATTGGTAAATCTTTGATTAATCGGTCTTTATAATCAGATTGTTCGATGGGGTGGGGGGTATGAATGGAATGTGAGCGAGAAAGAGGGAGGGAGGAAAGAAAAAAAAAAAGGTAAAATAAATTAGCAGCAACAATGATAATTATAATGATAATTTGACATATAAAAACACCCAAAATCACAACACATTTAGTCATGAAGTTGTTTTATGAACAGGAGCTTTTTAGCTTGACATTATAGTTCTATTCTGTAAAACCAACCTGAGGCTTGGATTCACATCTACGTGAGTTGGATCCTCGATCCGTTACATATCCAGGATTTGAAGAAATGCATTCACAGGAGTCAGGGATATTATCACCCCAGTCTGTGGCACTCCTAATTCCACAGCAATGAAACTGTTAACAAACGAGAGAGTGACTTTAAACAACTGGAAATACTCAACAAAATTCTGCACTATTCTGTTTTTTATCAATATAGTGACTGTAATGTAAATATCATTGCAAAACAATTCAGTCAATATAAGGTGCAATCAAAATGTTTTTTGACTCCAAGCATAAAAAGCTTGGCTGATCTCCCCTTAAAGGTTGGTCCTTGTTCACCTCTGGGCCCTTCCAGTGCTACTGTTATGTTTAGGTCACTGTGTTGACTACTTGTAAAAGCACATTTGCACCAAAATCCACTAGGGGCAGTAGAAAGACCAATGTTATTGGGGTAAACAGTGCAAAAAACATTACATTTGACTGTATCTCCTCGACCATGCTTCTAATGACTTCTTCTCTTAGGTTGGCCCTTTGTAGTTCATCCCGGAAGGCAGTCTCTATCTGGAAAGGAAGAATAACATTTTAGTATAATGGTAGACAAATGAAGGATATATTCTCCTCAAGACAGACAGACACAGCAGGCCAAAAAGCACAGAGAAAGCAGATAGAAAGAGGAAGCAATGGTAATGTCATGGATTATGAGACAGAAGATGCTTAAGCAATAATATATCCACTCATAATCAAGAGGCCCTTTAATGGCTCCTCTTACAGCAGTTACACTTTCTTTTTTTTGTATCTTCTTGAAATATTTTGACTGAATCCTGAATCCCAGAAATGCTGCTTACTTTCTTTTTAAAGTACCTCTTAAGCCCCATGTTCATGGCCAACTAGGACGGTTGAATAAACTGAGCACTTGGTATTGTGGTGGAGAGTTATTAAGACTGAGATATAAAAAGCATACGGCAGAAAGGAAATTAATGTAATTTGTCTCCAAAACATAAAAAATAAGACTAGCAGCAAGATAACAGATGGAGATACTAAATGTAGCTGATCAGATCGATATACGGACAGACTACAGCAATGGAGAGAACAACACAATTAAGAAAGAAAAAAAAAGATGACCTCATTTCTTCCTCTTGCTACATTGATGCCTGCGTAAAACATGATGATCATTCCAATCCCCATGAAGCTTGCAAACTGTACACAAAACAATACAAAGAGCATCCACAGTTATTGTTCGAATAATTATAAAATTAACGCAGCATCAGCTTGTTATCTTGTTTGATGTGGGGTTGTACATACTAGTTTGAGGCCGATGATTGACTCACAGCACGTAGCAAAGATTCCCAGAGAGGAAACACCGAGGACGCCGATGACAAACAACCAACCCCAAATCAAGCCTGGCAAATCAAGTGATGAGATATCCTCCTGAATTATAGGAAAGCACACCAACAACGGATTAATCTGGAAAATTATTTTTTTCTTCAAATGAAAAAAATCAAAAACAATTATACAAGATAAGATTTTAGACATGACTCTCCGGTCCATGTTAGACTGACTTTCTCCACTAACATCTATCCCCCCCACCCCCATGCTATCATAGGTCACACCTGAAGCATTTCAAAACCTGAACCAGGCCATATGAGGACCAACCTGCAACTCACCACCCAGCAAGTAGCATTCCTGAGTGAAGAGGCCAGCTCATGTACTACCTTTTTTCTGTTAAAGTACAACGTTATGTTTAGTGCTACATCAAATTTAGTTTTTGTCCACTGGGAGCACTGTGGATCTCCTTTTGTGTCAGTATTCTGCTTTGTTAGTCTTTTCTCTGTCATTTTTCCTCCACTCCAATTCTTCCAACCCCATGGTTTATATGACACTACTGCATGTCATGTTCTTGTACTTTTGTACTAAAAATGGCAACAACACATTGCAAAACAGTTGAGGTCAGGTTACAAAAGGCTTGAAAAATAGTTTGAAAAATAGTATGGAAAAAGGAACAACTGGAGGAACATTTTGAAACTTATTTTGTTAACTAACAACAGGTTGGTAGCATGCTGGGGAATAAAAAGTTTCCCATCACACTGTTCTCAGTTCTGGTTATATGAAACATGTTAAAAGGAAACATTTTAAAATAAATTGACACTTAAAATAATCAGCAATCTGCTTTTTTCTGATTAAAAACTTAAAAAACTTGAGTGAATTAATGTGGCTGTTTACCTTATAGGTAGAGGTCTGTAGCAATCCATAAATCAGTAAAGCTCCAAAGATCTGAGGAAACAGAATCACATGATGTCATCTATGTTAACAAAACCAGAGTTCCTGTATGGCTGCCTAAATGTGCCAAAGAAACATTTATTCTTTAAAAGATAAATTCATCAGGGATTTGTTTTAAAAATGTTTCAAAACAAAGAAACAAAAGATAAACAGTACTACAGAGAAATTTAGTTTAAACTTTGGTTGGTCTGGCATTTGGTTAGGTTTGACCATAGAAAGCATTGGGCGTGCATATATTTCTTACAGAATATTCAAAAAAAGACAAAAAAGCTACTTTTGCACTCAGCATTGTACTTTAGAATATATGCTTAAGAAGAAAAAAGTTCTCAGAGTGCTCACTGTTAGAAGCAATGTAAATGTAATTGTAATAAAACAATAAAAACAGAGGGGGAAATATGTGTGCTAAGCATTAAAAATAAAACCTTTTTTATTTCTTATAAATATTGGAAAAACTGACTCATTTTATTTGACTTTTTAATGCTATTTTTTTCCTGGCATCAAAAATACATATTAAAGGATAATCATAAGTAATAAGCAATAAGTAGCAATAAGTAAGCAATAAGTAAAAAAAAAAAAACAGCTTCTTCTAACTCTCCACCATCTTTTAATCATTATGTCTCACAGCACTGCTTCACCAGTAAGATAAAAAATTAAGAACAAAAAGGCCTCAGTGGTTGGTAGGTGGATTAAAATATGAGTTTTTCCATTCCTGCATGTATGTCTTATTGTTGGGTCTTTACCTTATAATGTACAAAGCCATGAGGCAACTGTTCTTGTGATTTGGCGCTACATAAATAAAACTGAAGTGAACAATTTTCTTTTTTAAAAATAAACTCATAAAAAAGAAATCCTTTTAGTTTCTCGCTTTCCTTCAACATAAATAATAAAGAAAATCAATAAATCAATCATCAAAATTAAATTCTAAAAATGAAAAATAAAGATTCCACTCACTGCAAAGAGCACATTGAAGAAGACAAAAATGCACTTGAGACATCCATTAATTTTCCCCATCTTCAGTTTTTAGAGGTGAAGCAGTGAGGTTGTAACCCAGAGTGTGAGAATGTGGAGCTTTGTGGGCTCTTTGTGAACACACAGAGTGAATGTGAATTCAGGAAGACACAGAAGTGAAACACAAAAGGCTTCTCTGTGGACGAACCCTCACATGTATAGTAAGACCTCATAAAACACATGCAGTTAGAAAAAAAACATGCTTTAGTTCCCATGAAGTTAAAAACAGGAAGCAAAACAAAACTAAAAAAAAAAAAAAAAAAAACAGTGAGGAGAGATAGAAGCAAAATAAAGAAAAAACAGAATCCAGCTGAGACCAGTGCCCAATTGTGCCCTCTCACTCATTTATCTACTTTTTTGCAACTTGATACTACTGACCCGATGTGAAGAGATGATTATACAGTTTCTGTATTATTGTAGGGTCTTTAGTTTACAATACAAAGCACTTTGAGGAAACTGTTCTTGTTATTTAGCACTATATAAATGAAAGTGAATTTAAATTGGTGTCAATTTCCCAGTCAATGCCTACATTTTCTATAGAGGTATATTAATGTGTACACAAGGTGTCTGAGGTATTTATACTGGTGTTTTGACTTCTGAACTGTACAAGTGCACATGGGTATAATATATTCCGGTAACAATGAAGTATTACATTGTATGTAATTTACATTTGTACAGTATTACAAATGTAAAATATATTTACTAGAGACTGTCATTCCTACCCTCAAAATGGGTGTGCCTAAAGGTCCCGAAAGGAACTTGGAAGCTGTTAGTAAAGATTATACTTCAGCAGAAAGAGAAAAACTATTATGAGTTATGGGTTTATTAGGCCTGAAAGATGTCATGTAGGGAGAGGCCAATGAGGATGAAGACGACAAATATGTGGAGAAAAATGAAGAAGTTTATGTTGACGGTTCACTTTTTGGATGACAAAGGTGTTTCCATTATTATGAGAAAAACAGGAAATGAGATGGAGGAACAGCATGGGAGATGCCGAAAGATCCTTACCTGATAAGCCTCTACACAGAACTATCGTCTCTACAGACAGCCACAAACAAGAGCATTACAGGCTGTATTATTCATCCAGAGGCAGCTGTTACTGCAAATGCAGAGAGTCTGAAAATGACTCACTAAACAGTGAAAAAGGCAGAAATCGAGGTACCAACCAAACCAAAAGAGATACATAATCAAAGTACTGGAGAGGTTTGCACTGGTTGACTGCAAGGTTAGATCAACGTCACGTGAACAAAAACTAAACTTTGATGGCGATGGAAAACCTGCTGATTCAAAGAAATATCATGAGATTTTAGGTAACTTGATTTATGTAAATGACATGTACAAAAAAACTTGATCTAAGTTAGACTGTCAGGAAATTGTCACAGTACCATATCTGAGCCAACACTGGATAATACCTAACACGGAACTGTGAACCAGGACTTGGTTCACAGTTCTGTACAAAAAAAAGGTGGGGGGAGAAAAATAAAGGGGAAGAGCTGACAAAAGAGAAATCAAAAGCCAATTAGTAGCATGCAGTTAAACTGAATGAACCACAGATCTGAACAACAGACGAAGCACTGCAGGAGACTGTTTCGGTCTGACTCTAAGTGCTCTGTGGCATAAGAATGACCGACCCGTATTTCAGACTTTACACTCTTTATTCCAGTTGCTTCTTTAACCATCGGTTGCATACACAACAACAACAACTTCCTCAGGTTACGGCACGTTTAATAGGGGAGGCATGATGAGCCGAACAAGCTCAGGTGTGTCAGGCTCCCCTGCAGCAGGGATGAGTGGGATCAAGTGGGATCAGTCAACTGCTTTATCTACATGAGAAGCAGAGTACCTGTCAATGGCTGCTTCTACACAAGAAAAATTATATCTTTCACAGTTACTATATTCCATATTATATGAAATATCATATTAGCCATATTTTAATTTCACTCCATTGGCTGCCTGTACATTTAAGGATTCTTTTTAAAGTTCTTTTATTTGTTTTTAAGTCTCTTAATGGCCTGGTTTATGGTAAAGTGCTTTATAAATAAAGGTGGTATGGTTTACATTTATTTAGGTATTATAATATATTTCTCTTTCTCTCTGAACACCCCGCCCCCCCTGCAAGACTGTAGATAACCTCAATAAATTATGCCATCCCCCCCAACCTATCGTTTTCCTCACTCCTGCCTGTCCAGTACTCCCCCCACACATTTCACTCTCTCGTAAATAAACACTTGTTTTTTCTGTCTGAGTTTGCTTTCTGGCTCCAGAATTATTGTACACATCTTGAACATGGTAGATGCGCCAGTACACTGAGTATCAGTGTAAACTGTTCCAGTTTAAAAAGTGTGTTTTAAGTGGGATGATTTACATGGTGATGATTTACAAAGAACAATGTTTATTTCACTTCCTTGCCTCAAAAATATATGAGATTGCACTATAACCAATCTCAGTTACACTTTCAAGCACTTTATTAAAACAGTTTAGTTTCCTAAAGTTCAAGTGATGTCTAAAGTGAAACTAACTTACCACATTAAAAAGATGCAAGTCTATGAACTTTTTTTCCCATGTCGGCCAAGCATATTGTACTCCACAGCCACCTCAGGTGATATGAGGAATTTCATCATCCTTCTTGTGGCATCCCCCCCATATCTGCTACCATGGCAACCTGAGGGGAACATACAAAAAAGGACAGATTAGGACCTTTTAGGACCAGGAAGACTTGCTGTGTTAAATGAAACCATCAATTATGCTATATACCAAAAAAAAAAAAATCACAAAGGGGAATGTCCTTCAGAAAACATGTCAAAGAATGTTTTCTGACTACTGTATAAAGAACACTGGCAAGCAGAATGGGGGAAAAAAGTAAATACAGCAGACATAAGACTGCAGTCCTCCAGTCTTCCATTAAGAGCCTCAACATCGTCTTGGGTTTTGAGAGGTAAAACAACCCCTTCAAGGAATTACAAAACTGAGCCAATATTTCTGCTTCAGCAAGGCATTTATCATCTTGCTATGAACCAGTTGAGTCTCCTTCACTTCATCTAAAATGGCAAGGACTTTTGAGAACATGGCTTCACAAGTAGGGCTAGTGGCACTCCGGGCAGGGGGGCTGGCGGCACCCAAGGCAGTGGGGCTGGCGACAACACTATTGTTTTTTCCAGAGGGTCGCTCAAGAAGTTGTTCTGGAGGCGTAGGTGGAAGTTCTTCATCTGAATCAGAAGACTCGCTTGATTCACTGTGGCTGCTCAGTTGACTTTGCATCAGTTTAACACTTGGCCTAGAGAGGTTAAAGCACACAACATTTACTATAGCAGTCATTCTCAAACTGTGGTACGTGTACCACCTCCGTCCGGTGGTACGTGGGAAGTCTCCAAGATTTTTGTTTTTTTTAAGATTAAATAATTATATATGTCACGGGTGTGCACTATCTAAACGGGGGGAGCAGCAGGGGGTAATTATGGAAGCAGAAAGATGAAGAACCCAGTTTAAATATATACAGAAAATATATACTTTATTTACATTACTACCCTGATCAGGGGAAGGAAATAAATAAAAGACATAATATCCTCAATATGAGTCCAATTGTCCTCGATCAGCGATCTGAAGCCGCTAAAGGGTCCCATTCGGCTTCAACCAACAAGTTAAGGCTGTTAAGAGTTCACTGGAAAGTCCATCAATGGAGCCAGGTCGACAAGGTCCTCCATCGTCTTCTCTGCCACTTCCCTCCAGCTTCCGCTAAGCACAAGGAGAGCAACAACAGTCACCCTTCTTAATTTTACCAGAGCGTCTGTATGAATTTTATCAGATCAGGACTCACCCCGCAAGGGCAGACCTCCAAGCTCGGCCTGCCGCCGCTCCTTGTTCCAAACATACGGTTGACGTCTCTCTATCCCGTGGAAGGCATCCCACGGCTCCCACACTCGCTCCCCACAGTCACTCTCTTTCTGTCCACCTCACCGCGGCTTCCTTTATTCGTCCTCCGTGCCGTTTTCCACGGCCACCGCCCTACCACTATCTCTCCATGGTCCTGTGTTTTTCTCTCTCCCTTTATCTGTCCCGCCAGGTCGTCTTATTGGCCTTTGGCAGCCAAAAGGGAACCCTGATTGGTTGCAGTCCTATCCGGCTGACCACTCAGGTGTGCCGCGTTAGTGCTCAGTAGAGGAAGGGAGGGGTCTTCCCCGGAACAAGTCAAATATACAGAATAAAAGCATGCAATACTGCAAAACACTCCACATGGAAACTCAGCAAAACACAAAACACATGCAATTTTTTTTTTTTTTAAAAACCCCGGTTAAACATGTCAGTTCCACCCCGTAACATCTACATACATTAAAAATTCTTTACAGCAAGATAATGGAAATTGAGTTTAAACTAGGCCCTGTCTTTTTAAAAAGGTATATTCATTTTTATATCAACCAATAGGCAAGCATATTAGGCCAGCCTATCTGGTAGCTAAAAGGGTTGACAATCTAAGTTGTGATGGCAAGTGACGGAATTAAAATTGATGGTTCAAAAGTGGTGCAATCCTGGTTCCAAACTGGAAGTATCAGAAGGAGAACTGCAGTGAATATTTTGACCAGTACAGCAGAAACTGAAGTGGATGACAATGAACCCAGCACAAGTGCTAGTAGCAACATTTGCAGTGCCAGGCTCCTCATAACAAAAGCCAGTAAGCCACACACAAGTGGTGAACAGCTGTGTCTGCCGTTAGCCAAAGAGTTAACATGCATCATGTGTGGGGAGAAGACTGCCAAACAGCTGAACCTGGTGCCGCTTTCCAACAACACAGTGTCGCGGCGAATAGCATCCATGGCAGATGATATTAAAAACACACTGATTGAGCGCATTAAAGGTAGTCACTATTTTTCTATTCGGCTCGATGAGACTACAGATATTGCAGATATGGCCAATTTGCTTGTTTACATTAGATATGAACACAAAAGTGCAGCTGAAGACGACTTTCTGTTCTGGAAGTCACTTCAGACCAGAACTACAGCTGAACACATTTTCCAGCTCCTGAATGAATTTTTTCAAGAGAATGGGCTGGATTGGAAAAGGTGTGTTGGAGTCTGCACGGATGGTGCTAAAGCCATGACAAGTCGCCACAGCGGTGTAGTAGCCAGAATTCGTGAGTTGGCACCAGAAATACAGTGGACTCACTGCAGTATCCATCAGGAGGCCCTTGCAGTGAAAAAGATGAAGAACTTAAGGCTGTACTAGACTCAGCTGTGAAAACTGTCAACTTAATAAAGAGCAGACCGATGCACTCTCGCCTATTCCATGTGCTCTGTGATGAGCACTTGTCTGCACTTTCAGACAAGGCCGTGCGCTTTCTCCTCCCATTTACGACCACGTATCTATGTGAGAATGGCTTCTCTTCACTCGCCTTCATAAAGACAAAATATAGAAACAGATTAGACGCTGAATCCAACTTGAGGCTGAAGCTGACCTCGGTCGAATGCCTTTTCCAAGTCCACAAAACACATATAGAGTGGTTGGGCAAACTCCCATGCACCCTCAAGTATCCTTGAGAGGATGAAGAGCTGATCCAGTGTTCCACGACCAGGACAAAAACCGCATTGTTCCTCCTGTATCCTAGGTTACTAACGGACGGACTCTCCTTTCCAGCACCCTGGCATAGACCTTTCGAGGGAGGCTGAGGCATTTGACTCCCCTATAGTTGGAACACACCCTCCGGTCCCCTTTCTTAGATGGGAACCACCACCCCGGTCTGCCAATCCAGGGGTACTGTCCCTGGTCTCCTTGCAACATTGTAGAAGCGTGTCAACCAAGACAGCCCTACAACATCCAGAGCCTTAAGGAACTCGGGGCGGACCTCATCCACCCAAGGGGCTCTGCCACCAAGAAGTTGTTTAACTGCCTTGGTGACCTCGCCCCCGGAGATTGGTGGGTAATCCCCTTCGTACCCAGACTCTGCTTCCTCCACGGAAGCCAGTGGGATTAAGGAGGTCCTTGAAGTATTCCTTCCACAATTGACAATTTTCTTAGTTGAAGTCAGTAGTGCTCCACCCACACTATACACAGTGCAGGTAGAGCACCACTTTCCCCTCCTGAGTTGCCTGATGGTTTGCCAGAATCTCTTCGATGCAGTCCAAAAGTCTTTTTCCATGGCCTCTCCGAACTCCTCCCACACCCGAGTTTTTGCTTCAGCCACTGCCCGCGCCGTGTTCCGCTTGGCCTCTCGGTACCTATCAGCTGCCTCTGAAGTCCCACAGCCTAACCAATCCCAATAGGACTCCTCCTTCAGCTTGGTGGCTCCCCTCACCTCTGGTGTTCACCATTTAGTTTGGGGGTTACCACCATGACAGGCACCAACTGCCTTGCGGCTGCAGCCAATACTTTTTAGCATCATCTGCTAGGTGCAAAAGACTGTGTGTACTGTTAACTAATAATTTAGTCCCATAAATCTTAGCAAAGTTGGCAACAAAGCATCTTAATGAATTTCTTGGCATAATCACAGTACTCTTTACACAAAGGAGACAAAAGTATCCTCATAGCAGATAACAGTTTCTGGAAAACCAAAACTGGTCCTGTGTACAATAAAAATTGTCTTAATTCTGTAGCTTTCCATTGTCTGTACTCCATTAGGGACCATGGCTTTCTGAAAAACATGCATGGCAGACTTTGTCTATACTGTTTTAAGTGATCAGGCATGGCAGACAGAGTACAAGTAGGAACCCGACACTGCAATGGTCCCTTAAACCACAGGGCAACTAATTTATGTACAATACCCAAGGAAATTAAATGCATATAGTCTAATGGGAAGGCTGAAACCATACCTTGAAGAGGTGATTTGGAGTTGTGGTGATCTTCATCTGACATTTCTTCAAACTGAGTATCTGATCTTAGACTTGAATCCATATCTGGAAAAATAACTTTCCCATCAACATAAACACCATATTGTGTACAGCGCTCACAAGAACTGTAGCCATCATGACCTTTTGATGCATTTTTAAAAAGCTCTAGCTTGAGTGTCACAGAAAAGCATCTGGAAGGGGTACATTGTAGTGTTTTCCATTGAAAGCAATACCGCTTTATGTGACCTTTTTTACATCTTCTATAAAATCTTGCAAGTACTGACTCAGGTTTGCAGGTTTCCTCTGCCTTGTTGATAACCTCATCTTTATTTTCTATATCTTCAATATTTTCTACAGCTTCATCCACAACCGTATATTTATTCGCCACATCTTTAGTGTATTGCTTTCATGTCCAAAACACAAAAAATAGTCCAAGAAAAGGCCACCCAATAATTTCTTACAACTTAAACACGCTATAACAATGAAAGTTAACTTAATCTGACTTAACAAGTTCAAAAAGTGGTCAAAAAATCATTTTAAACCCTCCCGTCGTCCCATCTGACATTTGGCAAACAAAAAAAACCATTTCCACCACACCCCTCCAGGGTGCTCTTAATCCCTTAGTTAATGAGAGGGTCCAGAAGTCCAGAGGTTAACAAACCAATCACTTTTCCAAAAGCATTTCCAGAAGTAAAATTAGTTACAAATTTATATAACAAAACAAGGTAAGTATATTCTTACTGATTTATAGAAAAGACAAAAATGAATACAAATTATGAATCCTAAACACTCAACAATAATGGCCACAACAATTACAATGCCTGGTTCGCAACCTTTTCTGCAAGTTCCACAGCCTCTAAAGCAAGGCTCTTTAAATGTTGCTGAATTCTTAATTTTAATTCTCCTTCTCCTCCCCCGTGATTTGGCAAGAAGGTAATCCATTTCACTAAAATACACAGAAGATTGTGTGCAGAATGAATTGTGAACCATTTTCACACACACTGCAATCCAAAAATTTGCTGAAGATATTCTTAAAAGGTAGCCTATATGTGGAAACATGTTCTGCCATCAATTTTAAGGAGTTCCCCCAACATTTCTAGTTGTGACAGTGCACCTACAACAAAAAATCTGCCGTGATTTATGTTTGTTGCATGAGCAATTTTTGTAAAATAATAGTCTATTTTTGTGTGCACAGTTTACAAAACTGTACTGTAGGGAGTGCACTAATGGCAGGCTAAAAGGTTGTTGCTTAAAAATAAAATCAGTAATGCATAATAATTAATAACATCAGCAGAAAGACTTGTTGTGTGGATGCCCTGAAAGGCATCCACACTATTGAGTTCCTGTTTCTCTTTATTCTTTATTGTGTGGATGCCCTAAAAGGGCTTCCACACTATTGAGTTCCTGTTTCTCTTTATTCTTTATTCCACTATTTACTAGTTGCTTCTGTACGTTTTTCGGCACTTAACTACTTCCTCAGTTTTCAGCCGATTTTCTCAGTTCAAACTCTATACTGTTCTGCTCTTTCAGCTCTTTCCGGCAATGACTTTTGGTGTTTATTACTATTATACTTTTTAAAATATTACACTTTTTTCCTTTAATTTGTCCCATTGAAATGAATGGAAAACTTCCACAATTCTGCTAAAACTTGCTTGTTTTTGAAACGTAACTACTTTCTTATACTTTCACCTAGAAACTCCATTCAAACGTTAAAATGTTCTCAGATTATTGGGCTATTCCTGAGTGATTCAGCTTTTTCAGATCTTCTACCGTTTTAATTTTATACCTCTTTAAGTTTTCAGTTGCAAAATTGTGATTTTTCAGAAAATACATGCGTTGTTATGGTTGCTATGCAATTAACTCAGAGTGGACAGAGGAAATTTCTGAATTTTCTCTTCTTGTCCGAACAACTTCTTGCTATTCGCTCAATTTCCACTCAACCCCCACAAATTATACATCAAAACGTAGGTATTTTTGCTGACTTTCAGAAGATGTCACTATCATTGTTGTGGGATTTACAGATGTTTTGCAAATCTCCTCAGAGCAACACAAAGTCTCAAAACTCTCCATAGAAAGTCAATGGAGAGTTTGTTCAAAATCAGCGCTGGATTTCTCTAATGAGAGGCATTTTCAAATCGTCATATCTCCTTAACGAAACAAAGTTGAGACATGAGGCTTGTGCCAATATATCTTCAGACATCCCTGATGCTCACAATTCAAGAATTTCTTCCTCACCTATTACCGTTTGGCCATGAATTACACTTGTTTGAGGATAGGAAATTTGTCCCTCGCTCAGATCTGTTCAGATTTCAAACTCTGGAAATGACGCACTTTTTCTCTCGTCAGATCTTTTGATGGATTTCAACAGAGACCTGAAAATTTCCATGACTGTTCACCAAAGCCTGCTGTTTCTTACGGTGAAAGAATGATTTTGATGCTCCATATAGATTTAGAGTTACAAAACGTTGTTTGAGGGCAGGTCAAGGCAGTTTTGCTTTGCCTCTACTCAGTTACAGTGTATTACAAGTCATATATCTTCAATAATTTATATTTTATCTCTGAATTATGAAGACCTGCAGATTTCCCATCTCTTCTGAACAAAACGGTGTCAGAATGACCGTTCTAGCTCCTACGGTTAGGAAATTATGGCCATTTGTTCGAGGGGAATCCTGAATGTGAGAAATACACTGAAGGAAACCCATAGCTCTCTCTGTGTCTGTGTGTGTAAGTGCTGATTACAGCAGCTGCAGCCAATTTAGCTGACCTAGATATACCAAGCCCAGACTCTTAACAGCCCCTGTACACTTTGCTCTCTGTGTATGTGTGTGTGTGTGTATCAATATCTCTCCCATGTTAAAGTATTACTCCTCCATAATAGTATTTGTGCTAAATCAAAGTACTTCTACTACATCTTAGTACTTCTGCTCAATCATAGTATTTCTGCTAAATCATAGTATTTTTGAAAAATCATGTTGTTTGTGCCAAATCATGGTTTTGGGGCAAAACCATAATATTTATTTCATGTTATAGTATTACTACTAAGTGGAGGAATGTCTGTTATGTTATAGTATATGTGCTGATTACAGTATATCTGCCAAATCATAGTATTTATCTCGAATCATAGTATTTATGCCAAATTACAGTATTTCTGCTAAAAAGCAGAAATAGTACCTTTTAGCAGAAATTTCTGTCAAAAGATATTAGTTATGTTAAAACATAGTATTTCTGCTAAATCATAGTATTTCTGCCAAATCATAGTATTTGTACTAAATCATAGTACTTGTGGCTATTCATAGTACTTGTACCCAATCGTATTATTTCTGCCATATCATCATATTCGTGTCAAATCATGGTATTTTTCTGCCAAATCATGGTATTTGTGCCAAATTATAGTATTTGTGCCCAATTAAAATTTCTATTATGTTATACTATTACTACTAAGGCATAGTATTTCTACCAAATCATAGTATTCCTTCAAAATCATAGTATTACTGCAATTTCATAGTATTTGAGCAAAATCGTAGTATTTGTGCAAAAACATACTATGTCTGCAAAATCACAGTATATCTGTTATGTTATAGTATTACTACTAAGGCATAGTATTTCTGTCAAATCATAGTATTTGTACTAAATCATAGTACTTGTACCTATTCATAGTATTCATACCCTATCATAGTATTTCTGCCAAATCATGGTATTTTTTTGCCAAATCATGGTATTTGTGCCAAGTTATAGTATTTGTGCCCAAGTAAAATATCTGTTATGTTATAGTATTACTACTAAGTCGTAGAATTTCTGTTATGTTATAATATATCTGCTGAATATAGTATATGTGCCAAATCATAGTATTTATAGCAAATCATAGTATTTGTGCTAAAACGTAGTATTTCTGCCCAATAGTAGTATTTGTGAAAAGAACATACTTATGCAAAATCACAGTATATCTGTTATGTTATAGTATTACTACGATTTGGCATAGTATTTCTACCAAATCATAGTATTCCTTCAAAATCATAGTATTACTGCAATTTCATAGTATTTGAGCAAAATCGTAGTATTTGTGCAAAAACATACTATGTCTGCTAAACCACAGTATATCTGTTATGTTATAGTATTACTACTAAGGCATAGTATTTCTACCTAATCATAGTATTCCTTCAAAATAATAGTATCACTGCAATTTTATAGTATTTGAGCGAAATCGTAGTATATGTGGAAAAACACACTATGTCTGCAAAATCACAGTATATCTGTTATGTTAAAGTGTTACTACTAAGTCACAGTATTTCTGCCAATTCGTAGTATTTGTACTAAATCATGGTACTTGTGCAAATCATACTATTTTTTGCAAATCATAGTATTCGAACCAAAACATAGTATTTGTACGAAATCATAGTATTTCTTCTAAATCATAGTATTTCAATCAAATCTCAGTAGTTGTGCTGAAACGCAGTATTATTGCCAAATCATAGTATTTGTACTGAAACATAGTATTTGTGCCAAAAGAGTATTTCTACTAAATCATAGTACTTGTGCCAAATCATAGTATTTCTGCCACATTGTGCTAGTTGTGCAAAAACATAGACTGTCTGCAAAATCATAGTATATCTATTATGTTATAGTATTATTACTAAGTCGTAGACTCTCGATTTTGTTATAGTATATCTGCTGAATACAGTATATGTGCCAAATCATAGTATTTATAGCAAATCATAGTATTTGTGCTAAAGCATAGTATTTCTGCCACATTATAGTATTTGTGTAAAACCAGAATGTCTGCAAAATCATCATATATCTCTGATGTTATAGTATTACTACTAAGGCATAGTATTTCTTCAAAATTATACTATTTTTGCAGAAACATTGTACTTCTGGTAAATCATAATATTTCTACTAAATAATAGTATTTCTGCCAAATCATAGTATTTCTGCCAAAATATTGTATTTGTACAAAGTCATAATATTTCTTCTAAATCATAGTATTTCAATCAAATCTCAGGAGTTGTGCTAAAACGCAGTATTATTGCCAAATCATAGTATTTGTACCCAAACATATCAGTTCAACTTATTTAACTCTTCTCAACAGCCCAACACCTCTTCTTCACCCCGTTTCAGCAGAATTGTGAGTTTTTTCACCCTTTTCAGCACAAATTCCAGCTTTTTCAGGTGTTTTCAACAGAAATCTCGACATTCTGCTGATTCACCTGTTTTCAGTGCAACGTTCTACTTCTTTACCTCTTTTTTCAGTAGAAATTCTGCTGATTCACCTATTTTAAGCAGAATTTTCAGCCTTTCACCTCTTATCAATACAAATCTCAGTATCTTCTGCTCATTTCAGAGGAAACCTTTTCACCTCTCCTCTTTTCAGTACAAATTTGAACTTCTGTACCCCTTTGAAGCAGAATTTTTGCCTTTTCACCTCTTTTCAGCAAAGGTTTCTGTTTTTTCACTTGTTTTCAGCATAATTTTTCAGTTTCTTTACTGCCATACAATTTTTGCAGCTTTTCATCTTTTTCAGTCATTTTCAGCAGACAGCTTCAGCGTTCCGGCATCCACACAGCATTTTCGCAGGAAATGCAAATTTTTCTAGTTATAAAGTAGATGTGCAATTTCTATAGAATGGAAAACAACTCAGTTAATTTTTGTTCATATCAATACCAGCATCTTACACAACTCCAACAACCATGACAACCATGATTTATATCATACAATATAATTGTGTGGATGCCCTAAAAGGGCTTCCACACTATTGAGTTCCTGTTTCTCTTTATTCTTTATTCCACTATTTACTAGTTGCTTACGTACGTTTTTCGGCACTTAACTACTCCCACAGTTTTTATCTGATTTTCGCCATTCTAACTTTAAAAAATTCTGCTATTTCTGCTAATGCCGGCTATGACTTTTGGTGCTCATAACTTCTATACTTTTTGAGATATTGAATTTTTTTTGCAATATTTTTTGCCCATTTCTGCCATATCATCAGTGGCGTCACTGATTTTTCTTGCCCTGTTGACCTGTGTTTTAGCTCAGTGAGATGAGCATCCGTTCTCAGACTGGGAGGCCCGGGTTCAAATCCCGCTTATGGCAACATTTCTTTCAGTTAACAGTTAAACTTTTTCAACTCTTTTCAACACAAATTTCAGCTTTTTCACCCCTTTTCAGCAAAATTTTCAGTTTTTTCACCACTTTTGAGCACAAATACCAGCTTTTTCAGCTGTTTTCAGCAAAAGCCTCTTTTCAGCAGAATTCTGCTCATTCACCTCTTTTCAGCAGAAGTTCTGCTGATTGAACTCTTTTCAGCAGAATTTTCACTTCCTTTCAGCCCAAATTCTGCTTATTCACCTCTTCTGCAAAATTTTCAGCCTTTTCACCTGTTATTAGCACAAATCTCAGCTGTTTTCAGAAAAAAACTCTTTTGAGCAGAAATTCTGCTGATTCATCTCTTTTCAGCGCAACTTTCTGCTTCTTTACCTCTTTTCAGCAAAAATTCTGCTGATTCACCTCTTTTCTGCAAGATTTTCAGCCTTTTCACCTGTTATCAGCACAATTCTCAGCAGCTTCTGCTCATTTCAGCAGAATGGTCAGTCTGTCCACCTCTTCTTTGTGAGAATAAGTTTGGCTCAGTGAGATGAGTAGCTGCCTTGAGACCAGGAGGGCCAGGTTTGAATCCTGCTCAGGGTGAAATTTTTTTTTCACCACCATACAACTTTTTGCAACTTTTCATCTTTTTCAGCTTTTCAGCAGACAGCTTCAGCGTTAAGGCATCCACACAGCATTTTCGCAGGAAATGCAAATTTTTCTAGTATAGCATGTGTATTACAGTAATAGGCTATTTTTATTTTAGTATAATGGTGTAGGGTCCTTACCTGTTTGTTCTTGTAAAGTCCCCAAGAGCCCAGATTTACTAGGACACAGCTCACATGGACGTTATCTGTGATACTCCTAAACCATAAAGTATCCCAGTTAATAAGACAATTCTTTTTTAATGAAAACATAAACACTCATATCCCTGGTACATTACAACAGTGTCAGCTGTGGTAATTTATCATGGTTACTGAACAGTAAGCCTATTCAGTAACCATGGTAGCCATGGTTACTGAGCGGATGGATCAACACAGGTCAAACTCTGTGAAGTATGCCTCATGTCGCTTTGAAACTAAAAAGCGGTCATTCATCAGCTGTGCAGATAGTTTTACAGGACCCTGCTGAAAAACAAACACAAACATGTTGATGATTAAAATAGCAAGTCTGCAGCTGAGAGAATACAAACTCAGGTTTGATGTTTCAATTAGAAATCAGCTGGAAGCGCCACGTTTCACTCAGTCTTTTATTTACAGCATGTTTTAAGTGTTTAAAACAGGGGATGATGGGGGAATGTGTTTTAAATGAGCAGCGTGCAGCCTGCTGTACTAAAATCACTGAATCAAGAGAAAACAGTCATCGCATTGTCACAGGAACATGAGTGAATTAATTTGGTGATTCATTAAATGTATAAATGTTATTATACTTGATTCTATTCTCCTGCTGAGTCTTTTACACTGATGTAAATGCAGATAACACAGAAAACACAACAAGAACACCTGTTCAACCAATGACTTTCTTTCCACTTTGATCTGCAACAAATTGAAGCCTTCATCTCTTTTACAACAGTGTTACGTTTGACTGGTATATTTTTATGTTCTTTATACTGCAGATTTTAATGTCTCTGGAATAGTTGGCACTAATAAGCATCCTTTTCTGTAAAAGAATATTGATATTGACCCATGAATTAGATTCATAGATGACCATTAAATTAGTTTGATGCTCCCAACACTTTCATGTAACTGCGCTGCTGGGTTAACTCAACTAATGAAAAGATATCCTGGATATGGCGACCTTGCTCCGTGGTATACAGCAGTGGTCCCCAACCCCCGGGCTATGGACCAGTACC
Source organism: Oreochromis aureus (assembly GCF_013358895.1). Classification (NCBI taxonomy): domain Eukaryota; kingdom Metazoa; phylum Chordata; class Actinopteri; order Cichliformes; family Cichlidae; genus Oreochromis; species Oreochromis aureus. Next base: position 20,640,947 of record NC_052958.1, on the reverse strand, counting down.
GGTCCGTGAGTCGTTTGGTACCGGTCCGCGAGAGTTGAGGCTCGGGTGTGAAATGTATGGTTTTCAGGATTTTTATCGGTTTTTATCGTTATTTTGTTATCGTTTTTAACATTAACTCGGTTTTCCGGGGTCTTTTCACGTGTGTTATGAATAAATCTTCTTTTTTCGGTACCGATACTAGTTTTTTTTTGTTGTATTTATCCGCGACACCTTAAAGGCCAGTCCGTGAAAATATTGTCGGGCATAAACCGGTCCCTGGCGCAAAAAAGGTTGGGGACCGCTGATATACAGGACTCCGAGACAGCAGCTGGACTGCCTGTTTATCCACATGATTAATATTCACAATGAAAATATTAGTCGAACATCATAAAGTCTGTATGTGTTTCAAAGTGTCTAACAAGCCTAGTACAGTTAAACCTAACAGTTACTACATGACGGAAACGCTAATGTTATCTCTTTGAATAAAGTTTATATGTTTATACACAGACAAATAACACAAAGATCAGATGTTAATCGGATTTATTTGCTTTCTCTCCTCCTTAAACATATTTTAATGTTAGTTTTAATTCAGAATTGGTGACTGAAACAAATATGAAACATACGAACATCAGGACAGAAAGATATAACCAAGAGGTGACAGTCAGCAGAGGGTTATGACAGTTGTCTACCAGTTCTGTATGACAGTTGTCTGCGGTTTAACAGCTCAAGCGCTTGCGAAGGCGAGTGGGTCTATCACACGCTTCGCCATGAGACTGGGCTGGGCAGACATCTCCGAAATCATCGAAGCACTTTTGGAAATAGGCTCTGTCTTGACAAACCGACCAGATATCTGAAGATTAAACCGCTACATTTTCGGCTAAAACAATTTTAAAGGGGTAGTAGGGTATTTCAAAGCACGGTTCAGTTATTTTCAACATGTTCATAGTTATTGTTGAGAAACACACACTGAGGGAAGGGCCACCAGGCCAAAGCAATGGTTTTGACTCAATCAGCATTAACCTCGCCCCCTGACTTTGATGGGTGAGGCCAGTAGCGGTTTTAGATACGGGCGACACGGGCGGTTGCCCGGGGCGGCATCGTGGTGGGGGGCGGCATCACGGGCATCGGCAAAAAAAAAATTGCTCGTACTCATGCTGCCCCGGCATCATGCCAGCGCATATTGGGAATGGCACAGGCACCGATCGGTTTTCTATCGCCCATTTGCTGGGAGTAAGGGCGCCCTCCGTTTGCGAGGTGCGCCTGCTGCTTGCGGCACAGGAGGAGAGGCGGGGCGGGGGGGGGATTCTCTGGCTGGCTGGAGCAGCATCTAATAACCAACTCGCAAAATCAAACAAAATAAAAACAAACCAACAAACACGAAAACACCAGACATTATGATACAGACTTATAATTTGCACAGATGTTTTTTCAAACTTCTATAAGCAAAAAGTGAGTGCGAGAGCCCTCGGTGCGCCTGCTCGCTGCTGAAGTCAAAGTAAACTTTATTGGCATCTCCGCTACATACAGTCCAGTATATAGAGAGACGAGACGACGAGGCTCCAGTTACAGCAGTGCAAGTAAACGAACAATAAATATTTAAGAGTAAAAAAAATAAATATACACTTTAGGACTCGGGGTAAAGGGATCAATAACAATTTAAAATGTATATTTTATATTTTGTTGATTTAAAGTCTCACACACAACCCGTTTTTAAAGTTTAAAAAAAAAAGAGAAAAGAAGAGGAGTGTAGCGACTTCCACAGTCGCTAGAGGCCGGGGGATTGAGCCTATTTGCCTGACGCGCTGTCAACTTTACGCAATAATGCGAGAGGTGGAATTGCTTGCTTGTTTATTAAAGTGCTTGAAAAGTTTACAGAGCAATGTGATCGGCTCGCGATTCAAATTCTTAAAACTTCACAGGCTCTAATGCAACAAGGGGAAACTCGTTGTGCTGCGGTCAACAAAAACTACGGCTACCCAGCCCTGCTCTGTCAAAATCAAACCAGTGAATGACAAACTGACAACGCCCTCTTAATGTCACCGCTACCACCCACGTGACTCCCGTTACACATCACCATAGCAACCAAACAAATGAAAACCCAGTGATCATTAAAATTCAATACATTTAATTATGGCTCCTACAAGGAGAAACGAGCAAAATATACAGGTAAGCAGATGTGTCATTGGATAATGGCAGGTCATGTATCCTAAAACATTAAGAATCAGAATGCTTTATTAATCCCTAAGGAAATTATGTGGGTTACAGTTCCTCCAAGAAGAAATGGTAAAAATAGTAACAGTAACAGACTAAACTCCAAACAATATATACAATAATATAATATTAATTAGTCAGTGTCAATTGTTGATTTGTCCTGTTCTCACTGTATGACGAATTATGATGTCTGTTTAGTAGCCGTTTGCATACAATGCATACTCTCTCTCTCTTCATGTGTGTGTGTGTGGGGGGGGGGGCGCCAGAGGGCGTGTTCGCCCAGGGCGCCAAACAGGCTAGGACCGCCACTGGGTGAGGCTGACAGATAAAATTAATTCAAGAACACAGCCACAGGGTCAGGACTGCCAAAATGAAATAAATAAATACATCATTAAATAATTAATTAAATGTGTAATTAATTAAATCAAAATTGAAATAAAGAAATAATTTATTAAATGTTTTAAATTAAATGAATGGGCATTTAATAAATTATTTAAATATTGATTTAATTAATTAATTCATGCAAATGTTATTAATTAATAAAACATTTAATTAATTATTTAATGGCATATTTAATTAATTCATTTTGTCACTCCTGGTCCTGCAACCAGATCAGAGGCACCTGCGGTAGCACCCAAAAGGCAGAGGAAGATGCTAACCATCGCACAAAAAGTTAAAGCTAAAGGAAGGTAGAACTTATCGTATTTTTAACTCATTATAAATGGTTAAAAAATCCAACAAATAACACAAATGAACACCAGATAATGAAAAGCAAATGGTTCAGTCTAAAATGTGCTCCAGTCAGACATTAAACTTCAGTAAAATTATGCAGTTATGAAACTTAACTTTAATCTGAGCCAAACCGATTTTCTCAGTTGTAAACAAAACAGTGAACTAAACGTGACCCAACAGTCAGAACTTGAGTGAATTATGTCCAGTGTTTAACCTCCACTGAAGCAAATTAGTTTGACTTTCATTTGGCCTGCACTACACCATGTAATGGAATTTTAATTGTAACTGTACTGTTTGTTCCTTGTTCTGCCCGCATTGCAGTTTTATTGTGAAGCACTTTGATGTACATTAGTCTTTTAAATGTGCTTTAGAAATAAATTTTGACTTGACTTTGACTTGACACTGAGAGCTAAAACTCAGTGGAGGTTTTAAAGCTGTGTGCCAATGTTGTGCCAAAAAGTGATTGTCTGCCAAAAACTGATTTCCGGTATTTGCCAAAAACTGATTGCTTGTATCTAAACTGCTATAAATAACTTGTTGGTCTATAATATGTGAAACATATGTCAAATGTATCCCTCGTGAATGATATCAAGTCATCTTGAGCAACAAACAACATTCCTGTAACAAGGTAGAAGCCGCAATCAGTTTTTGGCAGTGACTTTTATGTATCCTTTATTTGTGCAGTTAAAAAAATTCTTGTTGACTTTAAAAATGTCTCTTTCAAGAGTAATCTGGCCAAGAGAGTAGCTGAAATTGCAACAAATGCAAAAATAGTTATATTTTTTATTTTAAGTGGACAAAAGGGAGCTGATTGATTATAATGTGAGTACAATAACACAGTTACAAAGATACTTGAGAAACAGGTAAATTTGTAATGTTATATATGACCCCTTTTTAATATCTGTTCACCAAAGTCTATTTAGCAACATACATAACAATATTACACATAAAAAACACACAGAAACATTGGAAATCAGTTTTTGGCAGGCTAACACTTTTTGGCACAACACCCCGGTAACCGGATATCAGCCGCTGATAAAGTGCTCTGTAGTGTCCATCTCCTCCTTTTAAATCCTATTTGTCATCTTTAACCCACATTAGTCACTCTAAGAGAAACACAAGCTCCAGCACTTTTGCGCTCAGGAAACAAACTACATTTAGGTGTACTTAATTTGTGCACAATATTGCATTATATCGCACAGCTGCCCACATTAAACTGAAACTATCACCAGGTAATATGGGCATGTTTCCAGAATCAGCAGCAGGTGTTAAACAGCTGACAGGTGAGCAGGATGTATGCATGTAAACTGAGGGTCCATCAAGCTGATCAGTGGTGCCATGAGGAAAATGTCAGCTCGTTATTCATAGAAACATGGAGACACAAGACAAGGCGGAATTTTAATTAAAATCATTATTCCTTCATTGTTGTCTGAAGATAATATTGATGCGTCTATGCATTTGTAGGAACTGGAGGATGGAGACCTTTTTGCTGAGGTCTTTAATCCTGGTAAACCGCATGATGACACCCTGACAGAAAGCAATGACCGTTCGGTGAAAATGAGAATCTGTGGATGCAGCATCTGGAACACGGAGAGTGGAATATGTAAACATATCTAACCGGTTAACGTAAAAAACCCCAGTTAGCCTGGAACACCGGGACTGTGAGCTCGGTACACTGTGTCAGCTGACTGTTAGCGGAGCTAGCAACATAGCCGAAAACATCGGTGCACTTTTGCAAACATGTTCTATGTTGACAACCTGACCAAAAACCAAACCAAACCAAAAGCAACTTCATAAACGCATAGCACGTTCACATTTTGGACAGAGAAGACAGATAGTCTGAAAGAGGAGTGGAAGAAGCCATCTATGTCCACTGTGAATGACTATCTTTGAACAGAGGGTCTGGTTTACGACACCAACTGTCTGCCACCCACTATGCAGTACTGAGATCAATTCACAGGCGCCTCTAACCACACTCACATCTTGTGTCAGGCGACCTCAATAGTTCAAATGATAGAGTGAGGCAAATCTGTCGACTTGTGTTTCTAGTCACAAACTCTTGTTGTTGTGTCTCTGGAACTTAAAAACTACGAGGTTCTCTGAACTAGTCAACAGGATAAATCGTTGACACTGAGGTGGTGCTTTAGTTTTTCAGTTAGCAGCACCACGTGCTGGCATATTCAGGTTCAAAACACTGGCTCCATAGCAATACTAGCCAATGTATTCATTACATATTACTCATACAACGACATAGTTTTAAGAAGTAAATATGGCTCAAGAACCAAAGGCACATTCATGAGGAGGTGAAATTACTTTTATAGAAGCGAAACTCAATGTGACGTAAAAAACAACAAAAACAAAAAAACACCGACAGACGAGGTGTTGTATTCTCATGCTGCAGGTGGGTGCGAGCTTTCAGTGGTTGTGTGCTGGACCTTTTTATGTGGTTTGTCACACTGTGAGCAAACTGTGTGGAAGTTTAGAATCTGCAAGATGCAACTGTAGCTTCAGCTCTGCATCAGTAAAGAAAAAAATTCAGGGCTGAACACAGCAGTGTCCTCAAATAACCACCACTGAATGCACAAAAATGTCCAGCATTGAAAATGATGCAGCAGACCACACCGCATGCCGCTGCTGTCAACTAAAAAAAGGAAACTGGATCTGCATGTATGAGAGAAACAGTCTGTGGTGGTGAAGTTTTCTTTAGTTGATCTAATATCATCTTAGTGGTTTGAATGCCATGACCTATCTTGAAGAACAGCACACCTCTTAAAACACCGCAATAAGCAACACTCACACATCGTCACATTTGAGCATCTCACACTGAAATAAAATGCCACACAAACATTACTGCTGTCTAACAGCTGTTTCCACAATAATGATAAAAGCATCATTCCAAAAAGAAAAATGTATCTCAAATTTGTTGGGGAGTTATGGCACAAATCATAATCCAGTAAACAGAACTGAAGTGTGGCTGAGCAGTGATTGGTTTTTTGGATGTGCAGCCGTCACCTGTAATGTGGAAAAGGATCACAACCTCCAGAGTGAGAGTTTTTAAAGATTTTTTAATACAGTGTTCCTGATAAAGTGCTCAGTTACTTTATAGAGGACTGACGTATATGACACTACATATTGTTTACCTTTCATTTCTTTATGAGAAGTCTAAAAGGAACAATTGTTATGTAGTTTGATAGCAAATACTGCTACACTAAAATACCTTAGAACAATGTCATGTACACTCTTTAAGTACAGTTTACATAATTTATAAACTCTGAAATAATATAATACATAAATAAATTTAAATCTATATAAATCTGATTTTTTCTTTGAAGCATGCTGCCATTTCGTGACTGCAGGAAGGTTAGCAGAGGTTATTGGAACATTTCTCTGTAACTTCAAGCAGTTGAGTTGAGGAGTTGAGGTTTTGGTAAAGAACATTTCTGGCAGACATCATTTTCACATCACAGTTTCTGAACCACAAAGGGGTGCACCTAGACGAGAGGAAGATAAAAGCAGGTCAGTGAGAATTCTTGTAAATTTTTTTTGTGTTTTTGTAAGTGGTTACTTAGAAATAGGTCATAGTGTTTACAGAACTCCCACTCTCTGCTGGTCTTCTAAATGTGTCACTTTCATATAAAACTTACTTGACTATAAACTTACAGAGTGCAGTAAGTTTTTTTATATTTATAGAAAACATTTAAATAAAGACTAATTGATGTTTATATTTTAATCGTCTTTGATTCGATATTAAAAAAACAGTAATTACTCAATGATTCACTGGAGAACAGACACTACATAAAAAGGACACAGTTCCAAAATAATCCAATAAAGACAGATTAGAAGGGGCTTCCCAGATTAAGAAATTACCAGATACTGAGGTGGGACTTTATCACTTGCAGGTGGAGATGTGTGCTCTGAAGTCGATTAGGTCACACATGTGAAAAATGGGAGTCTAAGTCATTCTCACCTTGAAACCTCAAAGACCCAGTGTGCACAAGCGTACATCAAACCCTTAATGCCACCATCACTCCCTGTAATTTAAGATTACACTTCTTAGCTGCTCACACCCAGTGTTTTTCATATTTGAAACATATTTGGGGAAGACAAATTAACTCATGCCAATTAAAATTTCATTGATTCAAAACATATAAGGAGGGTCAATAAAAGCTCTATGTAAAAAGAATTTAATGTTGTATCTGTAGCAACTAATACTTGTATTATCAACAACTTAAAAAATTAAAATTGCTGAAATATCACCCACTAATATAGTTTGAATATGTTACAAGCAGAAGGAGTGATGGGAACACTGTTGTCTATAAAAACATTTTTAGTTTGTTTCTGTTCTGAGGTATGCTGAAAAACAGCCCCGCCCTATGATGTTCACATCTCCAGACTTCACTGTTGGTGCGCTGTTTTGGTGTTTCTAAGGTAACATGCAGTGCCTTCTGACCTAACATGGTTTGTGTATTATGACATCCAAAGACTTTAATTTTGGTCTCATCTGACCAGACTATATTCTTCCAGTGTTTCACAGGCTGGTCTAAAGGTTCTTCAGCAACCCTTAAACACACCTCAATGGAGTCTTGCGCGTTGAACGTGCATACAGGCCATGTCGTTGGAATTGTACCTGCTGACCTTCGGGTCTTTCTGTAGCTCTCCACAAGCGCTCCTTGGCTCTTGGACAACTCTTCTGATAATTATTTTCAATTCTGTCTGAAGTCTTGCGGGACGCACCTGGTTGTGGTGGGATTATGGCCCCAACAGCGCTCACTGGAACATTCACTGGTTTAAAAGTTTTGCAACAATAAGATTGTGAAAATCTTGAGAGAGCTTGTTGGTTTTACCCATTATGAGATGTTTCTTGTGTGACACCTTGGTAATGAGACACTTTTCTAGGTCATCAGTTGGGACTGAACCAGCTGATTTCAGCTGCAGTCAAGACACTCAATGCCTTTTTGCACTTCCCTTTCTTTATGTGTTCAATACTTTTTAACTATGCCATTTCACATAATTTATGAACATCTAAGGTGAAAAGTTATGGCGCCTTTAGAATCATATTTACTTAGAAAAGAATGTCATGATGATTTCTGTTGTTTCTATTTTCTTTCCCTAAATTTAGTCTGTTTTCACAAAACAGTGGGTCCAATGAGTGACATCTATCTTTCACACACACCAGCATAAAAATCAGGATCTCCATTATGGGTCAAAGGAGAAATCTAATGACCTAAAGCTGGTGTTGGTGTAAATCCAGGATGTTTTACTGTCTAAGGTTTTATGCATGAGGGTTTAATTAAAAAAAAAAAAAAATCTAGTCTTCTAGGTTTTAAAATCACGAGATGAAGAACAACATGTCATATTACAGAGTTTTTTTTTTTTTTTTTTTTTTAAGAAAAATGTAGAAGCAGTGTGACAAATAACTTCACCCATGATTCAGTAGCATGCGCTTTGGCCATAATGCCCAGAGCCATGTTTGGTGAAAGCCAGATACAGCATATCAGCGCAAATGTCTTATTTCTACTTAAAGCTTAAAGGTAGTGATGGAGAAGAGTGGACTGAAATTCCTCCAAAACAATGTGAGAACTGATAAAGTCATGCAGAAAACCATTATGTCTTAGTTATTGTTGCTAAACTTCACTTTGGTCTCGTCTGTCCAAAAGACATTGTTCCAGAACTCTTCTGGTTTGCTCAGATGCAACTTTGCAAACCTGAGCAGCTGTAATATTTCTTTTAGACAAGAGACTTTCTCCAGGAAACTCTTCCTTTTCTATATGTAATGTCATGAACCAGAGGTGGGTAGTAACGAGCTACATTTACTCCGTTACATTTACTTGAGTAAGTTTTTGAAAAAAAATGTACTTTTTAAGTACCTTTTTTGCACGATACTTTTTACTTTTACTTGAGTACATTTATGAAGAAGAAACGGTACTTTTACTCCGCTACATTTGCAAAATTCGACTCGTTACTTTAAAAAAAATAGTTTTAACACATCAGATAACGTGCCGTCAGTGGAGTTTCCGGTAACTTTTTTACCAATGAGATGTGGCCATACAGTCACGTGAGCAGTTTGAAACCGTGGCGGGCGGAGTGGCCCAAGCGTTTCAAAGTAGCGGACACACGGAAAGAAGAAATATGATGGCAGAGTCTACGCTAGAGCTGAAGAGGATGAACACCTTTGGCCTCACATACAAAGAATGTTTCGCTTAAAAGCAGCACAAAAGAACAGCTGTGTCTGCAGTGTCGGTGTCTTCAGGGAGAGCCAAAACAAACCAACTTCTCAGCGTGAAACAAATCAGCTCGTAACCTGATGAAACGGTAAGTTTTCTCTAAATATCTTTTTAGCTGTGGTTAGCTGGATGTTAGTCTTATGTTACAGCAGCTGTGTCGAGCTCGAGCTGCGAGTCATATTTCCGGCGCTACGTTGTAGTGAGACAAGTTTGTGGGTGTTTTGTGCAGCTTCAGCTGTCCTTTTAACTGCTCGCTGGTTAGCTAGCGTGAGCTATAAGCTAACAGCTAGCCTGGTTAATGACGCTAGAGTTCCACGAACATACAAACAGCTCGTCTCTACTGCTTTAACTGTTAAACAGAAGGCAATACTGCGGGTGACAGGGTTTATTATGTGAAACAGCAGCTTGTTTAAACAGTCTGCATTAAGCTGGGCAAACACTGTGCGAGTTTTTTCAGTCACGTTATTCCGCTCCTGCTCAAACTGCACAATAAAATCGCAGAGGTTAGAAGTTCATAGGTCACGATGCAGGTCTCTCACTATACGGCCTGATGCTCTGATGCGACCTGAGTGCTCAAACTGTGCGTCCATAACGTGAAGCTTATCATACAAAATCTGTCCCTCGCTCTCCCTCTCTGTCTTTCACTCACACAGGCACACACACCATCAACTTTGCTAAATTACTAATGGAAAAACATTGACCAGGCAGCTGTGATTGAGCAGCAATGTCCATCCAGCTCTTCATGGTTGTTGTAGTCGTGATAATTTTGTGAGGCCACACTGAAAAACCTCGGATACGGAAGCGTAGAGCTGCCACCGGGGCAAAAGAAAAATAGAGCTATGTCACGTTATAACGTGAAAAGTATGTTTTTCTAACAATATACTGTTCATGTTTGAACAATATAATATCACGTTATTACAATATACATAAGTATCACGTTCGTAGAATATAAATAGTATATTGTTCGAACGTGAAAGGTATATTGTTAGAACAATAAACTGTTTACGTTATAACGTGATATAGCTCTATTTTTCTTTTGCCCCGGTGGCAGCTCTACGCTTACGTACCCGGATGAGCTTGCCTCATCCTACAAGTTGTGCCTCCATCTCTTGTGTCCACATCACACGCTGCGCTGCCGTGCCGCTCCACCTTTTCTTTCATTTCTGTGTTTGTGCTGCGCAGTGTGAGAGGCGACAGGATTTCAAACTGGTTTGATTATCATGCGACCATACGATTGATGATTGGGAGCTGGTCGTGAGGCGTTAACTGCTTTTCGTTACCCCGTGTATACTAAACGATGCACACACGATTAAGGCAAAACACGGCCGATCCCCAAAACGGTTGCGCGATTGAAAAATCATCTCAAAATGGGCCATAAATCGCACAGTGTATGGCCAGCTTTTGGAGGCTTCCTCCAAACAAACATCTGCAGCTTGGAAGTGCATACAGCACTATAATGACCAGACCTAATTCTTTTGAAAACCTTACATCTTTCCACAGGTCTCCACTTCATCAGACATCACCTGGGTGAGGCCAGCACAAACAGCGGCCTATTCGATGGATCCATGGGGTCAGGAAAGCCAGTAGCAGAGGAACAGAAGCTGTTGATCAAAGTTAATACAGCTCTTCCTGCATCTGCAGCCTGTGAGAGACTTTTTAGTCATGCAGGACTCCTGTTCACTGCCAAACGGTCACAGCTTCACAGCAAGAACCTTGAGAGCCAACTGCTGCTGAAGCTGAAGCACCATTTTACTGACTGAAGAAACAATTTATGGTAAAGTGAGCCATACACATATGTACATCCACATAGTGGGAATTTGTATTTGTCTTTTATAATTACTTTTACTCTGATTTCAGTGTTTATTTGTGAGTGTAGTTTTTACATTTTTACATATTACATTGTGTTAATCCACTGTCTATACTTCAGGGTATTTTAGTATACAAAATAAGTTTTGTTTGAATGCCTATTCCTGTGGAATTTTAGCACAGATGCTTTGTTTTGTTTTGTTTTGTTTTTTTAATTCCTGCTGTCCGCCTTGGAAATAAACTTTTCCTGATTGTACCCGTTGCATCTCTGTGTCATTTGTTTCTGCTTTACTTAATCCCTCCTTGTATTTAAAAGAACCACCCCTAGTATGACATTCTGGCGCATCAGCTGTAGTCTATTATGTTGAAGTTGCCTCGTTCTAATGTTTTCTCTGAAGCTGTTGTAAATGTGAATATATTTACTGTGGGTTTTGCTTGAAAAAGCTTTACATTGTGAAAAACTGAAATCTTGAAATTAGAATTGTTGTGCCTTATTTTGTGGATCTTTTTACATATATTCCTTTTGAAAATACTAAAATTTGTATATTTATTTTTGATTGTCTATAGCATTTATTTATAAAATAAATCGGACATTTCAAACAGTTACTCGCTACTTACTCATTACTTGAGTAGTCTTTTCACCAAGTACTTTTTTACTCTTACTCGAGTAACTTTTTTGATGACTACTTTTTACTTTTACTTGAGTAATAATTTTTTAAAGTAATGATACTCTTACTTGAGTACGATTTTTGGATACTCGACCCACCTCTGTCATGAACTATAACCTTTAACATACTACCTGAGGCCTGTAGATGGAGCTCTTGTAGGTTTTTTGCAGTTTCGCTGAACACTCCACGTTGTGAATTTACTGGGACTTCCACTTATTACCTGGCTAGCAACGGTCTTTCTCAGTGTAGAATGATGGACGTGAAATTGTTTGGCAATGACCTTTGTTGATGTTGATGTTGATGCTTGTAGGCATTTTGTTAACACAAACCTGAATGCTACAGAACAGCAACTGTCTGCTTTTATAGAAGTTCTTGTATTTCCTGATCTGCAAAACCTTTGAACTGAAAGGTGTTGAGGGTGTATTTTCCTCTCACTTTGACTGCATTTGTTTTCTGGGGATTTTTTTGTAATGAGCTCATTTTCCGAGACCAACATCAACCTGCAGAGTTCAATTCATAGCTTTAGCTGAAAGATAAACCAAAGTGATATAAGTAGCAACATTTTTCTGGTCATATTGTTCAGTTTGTGGTTTGTTCATTTTGAGCTCTTTGGGACTCCATATCAGAGTGTGTGTAGCAGTGGAAAAGGTTACCCTTTGAAGATGAAAGTCTGTGCGTTGCTTTTGTGTACAAATCATTCATCTTAAAAAACTGATGAAAAAACAAGCAGTTTAAAAAAATGACACTTCCAAAACAATCTGTTATTTTTTTTTAGGAAGAATATCATTTTTGTTTTCTTCTTCTTCTACAAGAACCAATTCATTCACTGTGTTTTATATATTTTTGTGTACAATGTTTTTCATGGAGCAGAGATGACTGGAGCGACAAGTGCAGTGGGGAAAAAAATCAGTAGTTCACAGTTGAGACAAAACAGGGAAAACTTGGGCAGATTTCATCACTGCTATGAGAATATGACTAAATTTTCAGCGTTATCAGTGCTTTTTATTTCTTTGAAAAGTCAAACAAGCTTGGTTACAGAAATCAGACATGAACAGTATCAATTCAATAAGTGTGTGTGTGTGTGTGTGTGAAACCCATTAAAACATGGGGTTTTCTTTTTCTTTTTTTTAATAATCACAGAAAGAATCATGTACTCCAGTTTCTCTAATGTGAACATTCAATTGAGTTTCAGTTTCCAGTAAATACCTTTTTTCGGTCTCAGAATTGCCACTGGGGGGCGATGTAAACACAATCAGTTAAGACACTGAGGCAGTGCTCCCTCATTTAACAAAAATGTTTTCATTTCCCATTTCTAATCATTTGATCATCAAAAGTGCCATTTACTGTTACTTTACACCATGAAGGTCTTCTTCCCTGCCAATAGGACCTCTAAATATCATTACACTTTCACACTTAAGTCATTTAAACACGTCACTAATCACTTTTCTGAAATTTTACTGGCTATATTACCGATCAAATGTAATAACTGCCTAAATGTGAGTAATGGTCTTTTTTAATAAATTTGATTTTTCAGCACTTTTAATACAAAAGATTGTTTTACTTCATTTACAAACCTATTATTCAGTTTACACACATCTGTTTCTATATTATTTTTATTTTGGGAATCTATAACTGCAGTTCTGCTTTTTTGTAAAGTGTTTAACAGCTTCCTGCTTCGATCAAAATCCGACTTCACACATTTTTTTCCCTCTTTAAATAAAATTACAAAACTCACTGTTAAAGTGTGGCTCAAAGTCTCGGAGGGCTTGTTCTGCACCCACAGAGCATCCTCAGTAGAGTCCTTATCCACCTGACAAACTGATGTCACTCTGCACAGCACCATTTAACTATTATGTGACCCGACTCTGCTGAGCTTCCATATTCATCATCTTCAAGCCGCATGTGTGAGTCTTCCTCCAAAAAAGAAAAGGTGGATTGGACAGTGTGTTATGAAAGCAACACCTGGTATTCTTTCAGTGTTTTAACACCTGAAAGTAAACCTTTTTACTCATTTTTGATGTTTTACCAATTCACTGCAGTTTTACTTTTGACCAGCAGGTGGAGCCCCTGCACCACAAACAGCCAGTCCTGTGTTCCTCCGCTTGGTTTGAAAACATGCTTCAGATAAACATGAAGATTAATGGGGTAGTATTATACATACATACATACATATATATATATACATACATACATATACATATATATATATATATATATATACATACATACATACATACATATATATATATATATATATATACATACATACATATATATATATATATATATATATATATATATATATACATACATATATATATATATATATATATATATATATATATATATATATATATATATATATATATATATATATATATATATATATATATATATATATATATATATATATATATATATATCTCGATATATGTATATATGTGTGTGTGTGTGTGTGTGTGCGTTAAACCCTATTTCCCCCAAACACACAAAAACAAAAACCTGTGTTGAAAGCCTGACTCAACTTTCTGTCCTCAGAATGATTTCATGTCTTTTATTAATAATGTTTAGTACAAACACACAAACAGCTGCAGATGGACGTTTATCAACGACAAACTAACATGGGGAGTTATTATCATTAAAGAAAGTGATTTAATCACTGAACACACACTCCTTTTAATCATAAGGACTCCAGGTACTTTTATTTTGGAGGGAACACAGATTAAACAAATTTAAATATGATTTCCCATGCTCCTTAGCAGCAGAGGCGGCGCTGAATGGACACAGCAGATTACAGTAGAGCGGACTGACAGACACTGGAAAATGTGTGTGTGGATATTATGTCTGCAAGCACAGAGAGAAGGTGTGTGTGTGTTTGTGTGTTAGCCAGAAGAGCAGCAGCCTCCAGCGGGCGTGGCCTGTGGTTCATCATCAACGATCTGTACACCCCGCCTACTCGATGCTGATTGGCTGGCTCCGTTGCCCTTCAACCTCTCCTCAGCCTGAGCAGTTTCCATCATCCCTGAAAACACAGTAGACAGGTTCAGAGGTCAAAGGTCAGATCACGAGTTTAAAAGAAAGCTTTTTCACGCCCTGTTTCCTACGGATTTGAATTCTGTGCACATGTTTGCACACCACTGATTTCAACCTTTGAATTATTGACAAAAACTTTGTGACAAATGAACAGAAATCACTCACTGGCCTGTTTGTTAGGTTAACCTGTTCAACATGACCACAAGTATCTAATCAGCCAATCCCACAACAGGTATTTAGCACTTTTAAGCATGTGGACATGCTCAGTCCAACAGAGCACCTTTGGCACTGAATACTAACAAGCGCCATCTGCTGCTTTGAAGGTGTAACTACAGAGATGTTTTAAAAAGCCACATTCATTTTCAGCATGATTTTATTCATAACAACAAACTTCTGATAAATTGGTGCTGACTTGGAAAAAAATCTTTCCAATTTAAATGTTTGATTGTGAACATAAAATGACGTCTTCATTTATATGTATTGCGTTACAGCTCTGAGAAGGAAAAGCAGAATTGTGGTGCATCTTTGCTCTACGGGCCTTTTTCCAAGGGAGATCAAATCAGTGACGAATGCAGTGGCCTGCTCATAACACTGTTTATAATGCTCTGCACCTGTCTATGACAATAATATCTAAGGATATGATTAATGTGATTAACTAATGTGATTTGGACAAGCTGCCCGGAAATCAAGTGATTTAACAAAATGTGTTTTATAATTAAAGAATAAATCATGTCCGCTTTAAATAAAAATATGTTGTAAAAGTTGTTCTTTAAGCCTCCAAAATATAAAGTTTGCTACTCTTTGATTTTTATTTATTTTTTATTCTGAAAAAAAATAAAAAATGTTGTCGGTCTTACTTTTACACAGATCCAGGAAGAGCTCCTC
The DNA here is from genome assembly GCF_013358895.1 of Oreochromis aureus. NCBI lineage: Eukaryota > Metazoa > Chordata > Actinopteri > Cichliformes > Cichlidae > Oreochromis > Oreochromis aureus. The sequence continues at coordinate 20,625,409 of NC_052958.1, read as the reverse complement.
GATGCCTTTATTTAGCTTGGCTGATGTGTGGTAGTGTTTGGCTCCCACCGACTCGGCGTAACTGCACACGAACACAAGAGTGGACATTAAACTTTGCTCAGACTCAGGACATCGTTGCTGCTCATGGCCAGGCAGCTTGGCATGGAAAATATAAAATAATGATGTCCACTTTAATTTTTCTTCATTATATTTTCTACTAATAATAAAAGTATTATTGACTAATAAGCAGCAGTTGTTACCTCTCAGCCTCTTCCACTGAAACATGTCTGTCTTTGTCCAAATCTATTTTATTACCTGCAAAGAAAACAAACCTTCCGTCACAAACTACATTTTGTTAAAATGCTCATTTTAAGACTTACTTTTAGGTCACAGCACATCATACTTTATAATCTATGATTAGCAGTTGTAGTCAACCAAAGATAATCATCACCCGAACAGAGAGTTGCATGCAAAAGTAGTCAATCCCATTATCTCCGAATGATGGACGGGTCTCCATCAGTCTATGCAGAAATGCTCACACTTGCCTCCACACAGCCACCTCCACCAGCTCTCCTGGTGGAGCACTAAGGCATTCCCAAACCTGCTCCTGGGTCTGCCCCAGGCTCTCGCCCTCTAGTTGAGGTGCCCAAAACCACCTGAGCTGACTCCTTTTAATGTGGAGGTGGTGTGGCTCTATTCTGAGCTCCACCTCACCCTGTCTCTAAAAGACGGCAAACAAAAAACTGTTTTCTGGCACTTGTATCTGTCATCTCATTGTTTCGGTCACTACCCAGAGCCGAGCTGGGAATGTGGATCGACCGGTAAATCACCAGTTTCACTTTTACACTCAGCTCTCTTCACAACAACAAATTGGTACAGCTCTCGCTCCCTCCTTCCCTCACACATCAAAAAAAAATCCTGAGATACTGAACTTCACTTAGAGCAGCAACCAAGAACCAAAACCTCAGACATGGAGGTGGAGGTTGCTGCTCAATAAAGTTAAAGAACCACATCGTCTGCAAACAGATGAGAAATACTGCCCAGAAAAACTACAAACGAAAAATAAACAATAACTACAAACAGAGAGCAGCCCTGTCAGAGTCCAACACCTACTGAGAACGAGTGTGATGCCAACCGCGCTCTCACTACGGCTGTACAGGGTATATAACACACACTCCTGAAAACTCCCAGCAGGAGGTTTGTGAGTCCACAAAACAATTACAGAATGATTTTGAACTCCCACAGATCCTCAAATATCCTCATCAGGATGAAGAGCTCTCGCAGTGTTCCACAACAGAGACAGAAACCACATTGTTCCTCATAAGTCTGATCACATCAGACATTCATTCAAATTCTTGAACCGAAAGCTACAATGAGCACTTTCACTCTGACATTTATTCCACTGATATAATCACTAATCATTGCACCCTAAAAAGCTCTCCAGCTTCTTTTTGCTGCCCCTCAAAAATTAATATTTACTGCTTAGGTTCCCTTTTAGCTCTGATTGGGTCTCCACCAGCCACTGACAAAAACATGTACCTTCTGAAGTGCACAGAGGTTTTTATAAAAGTACAACATTGTGAAAAATATGTATAACGCTGAGTGTTAAAGCTGAGAAGTTATTTTCTCAGCCACTGACAGCTGCATGCAAATCCACCCAAGCTGACTGTGATATCTATTTATAGATGCAAACACCCACAGTAATGATTTGAATATTTCTGTGCAGGCATCTGAACTGTGAACTGGATTTAACAGGTACATTAACGACGCAGCACTCAGCTCAGAGGGAGCACTTTGAAGACCGGCCTCATGTGACGTGGAGCCTAATTAAAAGCAAAATCACATTTCCAAACAGCAGATTTGATAACTGTACGATGGGGTCCAAACACATGACAAACACAACATCATCAACATAATCCAGTTACAACTGTACAAATTGCCCCCATGAAGCCACATACGGACTAACAACATGATATTTAGCAGCTATGGCAACAGGAGCAACAGAGGAGGCCCAAACGTCCAGTGTGCGTGACATGAAATCTGAAAAACAAACGCTGCTCATGAGGTTTGTTATCTCTGTTTTCCTGCTCAGCTCATGTGTTTACATGAACCACACAATTTACCAAACTCCCAGCCAACCCTCAATCTACTTCTATTCTCATTTCATTTCATTTCTTTATTTCTTTCACACATGGTTCAACAGTGTTTCGTTTCCTACATACAGATCCTCCTTCCCATTAATATAACACTGCACCCATGGGTGAAAAGGAGCGGGAAGAACAATAAATTCTTGTTAGCACCTGCCCCCTATCTGCAATCCAATTATTCTTACAAGAGGCCACCAAAAAAACCCTCTAACATGTATCTTTATGTAACAATGCAAAACTAAACAACAAATCAGTATAATCAGCAATATACAGCACTACTAAATGGCAATTAAAATGTTTCCTTCCACATTTAGCCCATATTACTTTCATGTTCTTCATATTGATTTATCCTTTTAAGTATATAACACAATTTAAAACGGTGCATATTTGCACAACTCTTGAGATTATCTTGAAGAGAATTCCATATTCTTATACCCTTAACTGTCGGACACATTTGCCTTTGTGTGGTCCTAGCAAACTGATGCTTAAAGTCAAACTTCCTTCTACTGTCCCCACTTCCTGAACACAATACAAACAAACTTTGTAACTTAAGAGGTAATGTATTATTTCTTGCCTTGAACATGAATAATAATGTCTGTAATTTCACTAAGTCTTCCAATTTCAACAATTTCGATTTTATAAACAGATTATTTGTATGTTCTCTATATTTAACATTATGAACCATTCGTACCACTTTCTTCTGTAACAAGTATAGAGGATTTATATAAGTCGCATATGTATTCCCCCACACTTCAGCACAATAACTGAGATAGGGGAAAATTAGTGAGAAATATAAAATACGCATTGCCTTATAATCTAGTATATCTCTGACATTACCCAGAATATAAATATTTTAACTATCTTTTTTCTAACATGTTCAATATGAGATTTCCATTTTAAATTTATCATCCAATACTACCCCCAAAAATGGAGTTCAGTAACTCTCTCAATCGAAACTCCATCAATGGACAGAATAACTTCATCCTCGTTTACCCGATTTCCAAAAATCATAAATTTCATTTTTGTCAAGCTCAAAGATAATTTGTTTACATCAAACCATTTTTTTAGTTTTTCCATTTCAGAAACCATTAATTCAGCCAATTCTTTCAATTTATCCCCAGCACAATACAAATTTAACCACACACATTTTAACCACATCAGAAAAAAAACAAAAAAAAAACAGTGTTGATGGGAGAGAGGTGAGTCATCGCTGATATTTAAGTCAATGTGCTGCTGCTGACACCTTAGAGGATCATTTCACCTTACGTGGTGGGTTTGTTTTATTGTAAAAAATAACCAGAAAACATTTCAATAGTAGATGTGATCTATGATATGATGATTTATCAATTACTTTATTACTGTGATATGATTGGGTGTGGGGGGATGTCAGGCATCAGTGGGAAAAGCTGTAAAATTTATGCAAATACAGTTTAAAGTCCAAAATGTGTGTCCTCCTTCACACTTTCCTCCTGGGCCGATTCCAGCCTCCAGTCCTCATATTCGCCCCCTCCTTTTAAGGTATCTGTCTACAGCAGGGGTGGGGGAACTCCAGGCCTCAAGGGCCGGTGTCCTGCAGGTTTTAGATGTGTCCTTGATCCACCACAGCTTATTTTAATGCTAAATTACCTCCTCAACATGTTTTGAAGTTCTCCAGAGGCCTGGTAATGAAGTAATCATTTGATTCGGGTGTGTTGACCCAGGGTGAGATCTAAAACCTGCAGGACACCGGCCCTCGAGGCCTGGGGTTGGACACCCCTGTTCTACAGGGTGAAGATGAAACCACTGAGTAGGTACCAAACCATGCAGTTCCTCTAATGTCCACTAGAGGCTCCCATGTTACAATTTCCAGCTTTACAGCAGAGATTAATATGTTTACAGCCCAACACACAAACTGGACTCTAAAGGTCATTTCTTTTCATATCTTTATAACTCCTTAATTTGGATTTTGTTAAAGGCTTAAAGTTTGTATTATGTGGCCTCTTTGACTGACAGCTACAGGTGCTGTAGCTGCTAGCTGTCTGCTAGGCTTCACTTCAGCTAACTGGAGTCCCTGAACTGGACCCCTGGACCGTGTTTCCATTATCCTTGCTATAACAGTGGACTGTTTTGTAACATTATAGGCTTTGATCTTTAACAGTGACCCATGACTAACAACCTACAGAAGCAAGACTTCCCACTGCAGAAGCCTTGAGGGAAATGTCAACATCAAAAGCAACCGTTAAAACTCACAGACGGGAGTCTGATCAACTTATTTTTCAATAAAAACGTCTGAAGACAACAATCAGAACTTTTTTTAGAACATCTGTCATAAATACCACAAACAACATAAGCTTGATAAACTCAAACAATTTTCGAAAGTACTGTAGTAGAAACAGCATCCCAGGTATTAAAATGTTGGCATTTTACTAAAGTAACTGTAAGACCAGCCAGATCAGACTCTCCATAGACTCAGAGTCAGAGTCAGTAATTTTATCTGCTCAATATCTTCTTTGAATCATTGATAGAGTGAGCACGTAAGCCGTCCCAGACGAAGACTCCTAATGTAGATGAGCAAAATGCAGGCAGTAATCACAACCTACAGAGACACACCACCTATTTAAAATGAACCAAATCTCCTTTGCACTTTAAATAATCAATATTTTTGCCCACTTGGTTTTCATTAACTTATTCTTTACTTCCATTAAAAAAAATTAAACCAGTTCTAATTTTGAGTAATCTTTGTGTTCGTCTCTTTTAGCTCCATTTTGGGTCTCCACCACGTTCTGATAACTTACCTACTATACATAAACAAATCTCGTTCCCCAACATTTTCCTCAACTCTTTCACCCAGTTCTTCACCTGCAACGACAGCAAAGCACTCAGATCAAATAAACCCTTCATAAAACCAAGATACAAATAATTAGGTAATTATAATGCAGACGGGAACTGAAAGAGCAACATTATGATCATAACTAACATTCTGAAAAACAAAGTGTTTAACATCCAAAGACCGACAGCCAGACTAAACTTTTTATTTGTAAGATGTTTCAATCTTAATGTTTACTCAACGTCAACATCATCTTAAGACTAGAAATACTCTGACTGCAGTTTTCAGTTCTGATTACCGGCAATCTGATTGGCCGGGCAATTCAGAGTAGGTCCTAAAAGTTTAAATTAAATATTAAATTAAATACCATTTCTTTAATGAACATTTCTTTAATGAACATTTCAGCATTTGTCCATAACAAAGCACTGATTGTTTTGGATCAACCTTTTTCAATCCAGAGGGTCATGTGAAGGTCAGCCATGTAAACTGTCTTTTACTTTTACTTTATGTAAATTATTTTAAAAGAAATTCTACTTCCTGGATGAACCTCAAAGCTTCTATATAGCTGCTCCAAGGTGATGGATAAAAGGACACATCACTGGTTATTTGTTTGTTACAAGTTTAGCTTCCACTGCTGTTTTGTCGTTTCCATAATGACATGTTGTCAAGAGTCTGCTTTTACGATGTTGGATCATCAAACTTTAGTTTTCAAAAGTACCTTCTGAAAGGAGTCTTCATCTGTTATGTCGTACACTAGTATGGCTCCATTGGAGTCTCTGTAGTAGATGGGACCTAAGGCGTGGAAGCGCTCCTGACCCGCTGTGTCCTGCAGAACCAGACAACGTTAACACCCAAAAACTTTATTCAGAAGATCAGCAGAACAAAAACTACTTTGAACGCAGCCTTACCCATATGGCGAGGTTTACTCTTTTTCCTGTGATGTTCAGCTTCTTTGTGAGGAAGGACGCCTGCAGAGGAAGAGGTCAACATGATTATTTTAATAATTTCACAAACTCGATTTGAACAAGATTCATCTCAGCAAAGTAATAATAAAAGGTTGCTCAACAACTAAAAACCCAAAATAAAATGTTAAATAAGATACTAGCCAAAATAAACTAGCTAAAAAAAAGCTCAATAAATTTTCATCAAACTAAATCAAATAAAGTACCTCACCAATTTAAAATGCTAAATATCAAAAACAAGACTAAAACAGTTTGAAACACGTCTCAATAAAACTGGCATGTTTCCCACACTGCAGCATCCTCTCTTCTTTTAACTACAGTCTGTAAACATCTGGGCTGCTGTTGTCCTGAGTCTGCTTTGCCATGTTTTTCGTTTCGTGATGCCGATACCGTTTTCGGCTGGTGTAAGGTCCTGACTGCAGGCAGGTCTGCTGAAATATGAAGGCCTTCCCTGCCTGGATGGGAGCAGATGCTGCTCTGATACTTGTGTATACCTTTCAGCACTGATGCAGCTGAATGGTTCATTTTCTCATTTTAAACATTTATATGTGTCCTGTGTTCTGTTGTGAATAAAACATGGGTTCATGACATTTTCAATTCATTGCATTCCGTTTTTTTTTTCCTATTTCTAATTTACATTTTACACACTGTCACACTTTTTTGGACTTGGGGTTGTAAAACATAAGCTCTACAAAATAAAATAGAAACTAAACAGTAGAAAATATGCACAACAAACTGGTGGATGGTGAAAAAAAATGAAGTCTGAGATTATTTTAGCAGATAAATCCTCAAAAATATTCTGAAATTGCTTCAGCTCTGTGCACGTGCCCTTTGACCAGAAGTCAAACCAACAATTTACGAGCATCTCTGCTGAAATCAGCCTTCTGCAACAACTTTTGTAACTTCTCACATTTTACCACAAGAACATCTGCAAGTTTTATTTTAACCTGTGAACTGATTTCTGTCGACAGTCTGTACAGCGATAAACCAAAGACCAAAGTCCTGCTGAGCAGCAGGCTGTGGCTTTTCCCCCTCCGTCCCAGTCACGTATGATTTATCGAAGCGTTCTCTGGGAAAGCCAAACCCGAGATTAAGATTTCAACGTCAGCAGCAGAATTTACATGATGGCTGGACGGAGCAGAGGGGAGAGATTTATGGTGGAGAGGTGAGAGGAAGGCTGAGAGCTGGGCTGTGACGGTATGTGATTAAAGTTGGGAATTAGTGTGTAAATGTGACGTCAGTCAGCTGACTGCACTGCTCCACGAGTGCTCTGACCTCTGAGGTTTAAACCAGAGCTACGGAGGCCCAAACGTAACAAAAATGAAATCAGTAACTAATTCTAATTCCCCCGACTGTTTACTTTCATATTCAATTTTAAACTAGTTTTCCTTTTACGTGCATTTTCTGTTTACTTCCAAAAACTGTCTGCTACATGACTGAAATGCTAAATTCAGGGTTGGATAATGATTCAGACACTTGTCAGACCAGTTACTTGACAATAACCACAAGTTGAGCCAGTTTTATCATTTTAATATAAAGTACTGGTTCTGGGTAAATCTACAGCAGGTGAAACAAACAGCAGGAACTGGTTTAAACTCCCTAAACTCAGAGATGAACATCAGCGGCACTGCTAATAAACATCTTTAAATCCTTCTGAACTGAGAGGATGACTGGAAAATGCATACACAGACACTTTTCTTCACAGTCCCATGACAAATCATGACAGTTTGATAATGCAGAGCTCGTGCTGGTGAAAACAGACCATCAAAAGCCTCGGGAGGTTTCTCCTAATCCTCTCATCTAAAGAACGCTGAGATGCTTCGTTTGACACTCGTGCTGCCTCACGCTTTAAGCTTCAGTAAGATGATACATGAGAGTGAGTGTAGACCTGAGCCCTGCGGGTGTGATGCCGAGGTTCATTCACATGACTGCCACGCTGTCCACGACGAACCTGGAGGGCTCGCTGATCCTCGTCCTCACCAAGGCTCCTCCAAACAGCCGAGGCCACAAAGCAAACACAAAGGTAGAGCTGGGCGATATAAGATTTTTTCATATCACGATATGTTTTTTTCATTTCAGGCGATAACGATATATATCACGATATAAGCCAAATAACTATATTTGTAAGATTTAAATGTGCCGTTGCTCACAAGTAAAATGTGAAATAATCAGCAGCTTGTTTTGATTTAAATATTTATTTCCCATAATAAGTTCAACAGGGCAGATGTACTTAAAGAACATGAGACTTCAGTTTCAGATAAATAAAGGCAAATATCGCAAACTACACAAAAGGCAGCCGCTAAAGCGTTTAAGTTTCAAAATAGAACAAACAAAACAGACTAAATTGTCAATTCCACTTAGAAACAAAATATTAATTCTAAAAATAAATCTTAGTTTGTTTTACAGAAGAACAGACAAAATTGACTAACTTTTGTCAATATCAAATAAACTGAGAACTAAAAGGAAATTCTCAATCTCTCCCCTTTGTATAGCTTAGCTATTACCTCAATTAGCTGCTTGAATCCTTCATTTTCGACCGTGTTTATTGGTAGCATGTCTTTAGCAAGACGGTAGGCTATGGCATTCGTTATGTCGCTATGTCTCTTAGCTTTTTTGTCATATGGTAAGACGCTGGAGAAAGCCGACTCAATTGACTGTTGCTGCTTCGCAGGGATTCTCCTGGTTGTTTTCGATGACGAATTAGCGCTTTTAGTCTACGGCACTTCTCTGGCCCTTCCTTTCGACAATCTCTCCGGCATTGGAACCGTCATCTGTGTTCTCTTCGGTAACCTGGTCACCCAAGCTCTCGGTTGATTTTTCTCTAGCGGGCAAACTCATTTTCTCCATTAATCAGCCGGCACGGCGGCTGGCTGCTTCCCAAACAAATACACATGTGCGGCTTGGCACTTGTGCTGTACGTAACAAGTCACGTGACGTGACGCTGCGGCTGTGATTGGTTCGGCTCTGCGCTACTTAATTTGGATTGGCTGTTCTTTTTTTTTTTAAGACAGGAAGAGAGAGAGATGAGGTCTATCGTAGAGCTGGGCGATATGACCCAAAATTCATATCTCGATATTTTTTAGCTGGATGGCGATATAAGATATATATCTCGATATTTTTTTAAAGCCATAAAGTAAGAACAAAAAGAGAGTTCTTAGTCAAAGCTGTGTCCCAGATGTCACACAGGCACTTTTATTAACATACAGCATAGATGTGAAAAAACTACTCAAAAATAAATTATGAGCATTTATTAAATAATGATGCTCTATAAATAAAAGAAAACTATGTTGTTTTGTGCATAACAAAGAGCTCACAATTGTGCAGTCAAAATGTAAACTAACATACGCTGAGCATAATAACAGACAGATTTCACAGCTGCTCTGTTCCCAACTTCTACTGCGTGACTGACAGCCTGGAGTTTGAAATCCGCTTCGTAACCATGTCTCTGAACACGAGCCATTTATGGTCCTTATACACACACAATACCGTAATATTACGTTGAAGCACAGTACATATCACTCCGCGAGGCTCCTCGGTAGCCGTAATTTCATTTCATTTCATTTCTTTATTTATTCCACACATGGTTCAACAGTTTTTCTTATCCTACATACAGAACCTCCTTCCCTTAATATGACACTGCACCCATGGGTGGAAAGGAGCAGGAAGAAGAATAAATTCTTGTTAGCACCTGCCCCCTATCTGCAATCCAAATATTATTACAAGAGGGCGCCAATAACCCCCAAAAAACCCTCTAACATGTAACGTTTTGTAACACTGCAAAACTAAACAACAAATCAAAATAATCAGCAATATACAGCATTAAATGGCAATGAGAATTTTTTTTTCTTTTTTTTTTCTTCCACGTTTAGCCCAAATTACTTTCATGTTCTTCATATTGATTTATCCTTTTAAATATGTAACACATTTTAAAACGGTGCATGTTTGTACAACTCTTAAGATTATCTTCGAGAGAATTCCATATTCTTATGCCTTTGACTGTCGGACACATTTGCCTTTGTGTGGTCCTAGCAAACTTATGCTTAAAGTCAAACTTCTGTCAAACTAATGCTCCGACAATCCGTCAAGCGGTGCAGCTCCGTAGCTTACCAAAGTCGAACTAAAGCATTTTTTGACAGATTGCTGAGCGCTGTGTATCACATAAAATCGGTTCGCGGTCATCAAGCACAACCAGAATTCATACAAAAGGCGCGCAGTCAACTTTTGAGAGAATGAAAGGATTTCAGGCCGTGCATGGCGTTAGCGTGGCTAGCTCGTTAACACACTGACGCCGTCCAGCCCCACGCACGGGGCGATGCGCAGTAACTTCTTAACGGAGATTTGCCATGTCCATCTTGTCGCTGCCTGCAGGTGAAGCGATGGGGAGGAGGGGAGTTGTGTTCAGTGAAGGAGAGGCGAGGTCGAGTAACGTTGCGTAGAGACAAAAGTGGACGAAAGAGAGGCAAACTTGCGGCTCCGCAACTATAATTATAACGTAAAATAGACTATATCGATATAAAGGATATTGTTACATCTTATATCTCGTATAAAAATATATCGATATTTTTAAAAAACTCGATATATCGCCCAGCTCTAGTCTATCGCAATAGTTTCATTTTTCTATCGAGAAAAAGTTATTTCGCAATACATATCGTTATCGTTCTATCGCCCAGCTCTACACAAAGACGGCATTTTTACTCTGCGGCGAACGTAGTTTGTGGCGAACCCACATCCTTCCCCAGCCTACATCCCCCACAATGCCTTTCAGCAACTCCACACATCCTCATTGAGCAAAGTTTAAGTAAGAGTGAGAGTAACATCTACTGTATAAAGTTTACAGAGGGAGAAAAAGAAAAGTATTAACTACTGCCTGCAAAGAGAGCCTAACGGGCCCAGCTGTGAGTGAAATGTTAGTACTGAGGTGGTCACTGTGTTCACCATCCCCAGGTGAATAAAGTTCTGCTGGTCTGATGCCTCTCTCCATCTCTGCACTTTGCTATAAGTTGACCCAGAGCAGAAAGGTAGATAGCAGCTACGAGTCAAACCCAGAGCACTAAGCATCAAAACCCAAGTAGGTGTGTGACGTGATCTGTGCGTGTCAGGTGACTCATCCACACGTATTTAAGGTTTTGTGAGTGAGCTAGTGAAATGTTACGTGTAGTTTTAACAAGTGTACACACAGAAAGAAAAGCGTGCGCGTGAGTCCTCGAAAGTTACGCAAATCATTGCACACATTTATAAAGCTTAGTCTATGCTTGTGGATCACATCGTACAATATTGCAACACTTCTGAGAGTAATTTCACTCTATATTTCACAGTCGCGTTCATCTTTGGAGCCACATACTTAAGCAAGCAGGTTTTCTCAGCATGAACTACATGAAGTCGAAACAGCGCCGTTTCCTCACTGATGACACTCTGCAGTCCTGTGTGAATATTAAAGTGACTTCTTAGAGCCCTGATATCAAGAAGCTCTGCAGTGATGTTCAGAAACAGAAATCACACTAAACAGTGAGAACGGTATAATTTAATATGCTTTTATTTTGAAATAAATACCTATATATTGTGGACCCTGACCTGATTTTTTTGTATGTTATGCTCAGAGCTGGATCGTTGATTGCTGCCTGCGTCTTGATGAAAAAACACAAGATGACAGCGCAGTGAAATAGACTGAAGTCATAACTCCATACAAATAGTTTTCATGATTATTCTTTATATTTTTAAGTTATTCAGCCACTGCTACGTTTTATTTATATGAAACTGGCCTATTTTTATTTGATTAATTTTCCACAAGGTGTGAACTCAAATAAAACTGCAAAATGTTTTATTTAAAAACACGTCTGCACATGGCAGTGTTTTTCTCCTCTTCAAAGCGTTTGTTAAATAGTTCTTAAAAAGTTAAAAAAAAAAAAAAAAAAAAAAAAGGTCCTATTATTCTTATATTACGATATATGTATTATCCTCCCCAAATTACCCCCCCTAAGGTTGCTGACCCCTGCTCTAGGGTCATAAATCAAACACACCCCTTTAATTTGCAGTGGTGAAAGCTTGCCTACCAATGAAAGCTCAAAGTGACTCAAAGATGAAGGAAAGAGTGTCCGCTCAGCAGTGTGGAGGTAAAGGAGGTAAAGGTTTCTGCTTTCGCCTCCCAGGGTCTCACCTTCTCTGCTTTTTCACACTTGCCGGTCAGAGCACAACTACACACCAGGAAAACTCTCACCCAACCACCTCGATGCTCAATAAATCCATAAAGTTCAAAGGTAAATTAATAAATAAAGTGTGGTGAATCCTTATCATCAGTCTAATCCTGACTCAAACAGCCGGGTCAGGTATCAGCAGACGGCGGCCAGAGGAGTGCATGTAAAACATTAGCAGCCACACGGAAACCTGCAGGACTTTCCTGCTGTTTCCTTTGAGCTTCTGCTCCTCGGTGAGATGTTGCTGGAAGCTGAGCAGCACATTTACACCTGACAGCAGAGCTCCACAGCTGAGCGAAGCAGTCCCACATGCCCAGACACAGCTGCGCTGCAGGAGTCAGTTACACACTGACGGTGAAAGAAAAGCAGCGAAGTTTCAGTTTCATTTGACTCTCAAATCATCATCGTATGCAACAAGAAATGAGGGAAAGAAATTGAGGTCTTCAAAGTATCGATACCAGCGCTGATATTGGTATTGGACTGACTTCTATCGAATGCAGTATGTGGCCCACTGAATTGCGATAAATTAATTTTGGGGGTGAAATAAAATAATATCTTTCCAGCAAGTACTATGAAAAATGTCTGAATCTTTTTGTGTTGACTCTCACGTCTCTTATATTTATAGCCTATAGCTTATTGAAACAGCTTCTGTTTGTTTGAAGTCCTTTCGAGACAGAAACATTTTATTCCAGGTCTCCAAAAGCCACAGATTCTAAATACACAGAAACTAACTAATTATTGTGGAAAGTCAAATCACAAGGATTTAGTGTTCAGAGTTTGCATATTGACGACATTTCATCTCATGGATCATGACACACCGCTCTCCCGTATACAACCTGCTTTTATATGTTAAACATATCGGTATTGTATCAGCAAAACTGGCTCTGTATTTACTTGATATCAGATCAATACCAAAACTTGCGGTCTCACACAGCTGTACTGAGAATCCGAGACCTCACGTGATCATACTGTATTATCTGGTCAATCACAAGGTCACCCCCACCCTAAATCAGCCCCATCTTACTGATCCTTTTGGACTCTAATGTGGCCTTTATTTACTAAACGAATATCAAGTTGAATTCAGTAGAACGTTAATCTACAGACTGACATTATAAAGTCATCAGAAACGTGTTTGCAGAGCTCAGAGAGGATGCTAGAGACTGTTTTCTGATAGACTTCTATATAATCACCAGGAGTCTCCCCCTGATGGTCACTAGAAAGAATGCAGGTGAGAGGCACTTCAGCTTCAAGTCAAGTAAGCTTCCTCTCACATTCCCCCCCCCGCCCCCCCCCCCATCCTTCACCTGTACAAGCAGTTTTTATAATCAAACATATTGTGCAGGTCACCTTCACTTTTTTACCTGTGTCTCTTCATCTCCTCACCTCTCTTTCCTCATGTTTCCTGTCTTTGCTACACCACTAAAAGCTTTAAAATGCTCTGTTAAAGGGTTTGGGGGTTTCTGTGGGGCCACAGCTACTCTCTTTTGCCCCTAGCCCCCCTTGGAGATTAAAGCACCCATGGTGAAAACACCTGAGTGAAGTCAGGTGTATCAGATGCATTTCTGGCTGTTTATGATCGTAAATCTCCCGGAAAAACACCTGACTTTCCCCTCCGTCATCGGATCCGGTTACAGCAACAACACCCCCAATGTTTCGCAACAACTCCACTCCCCCGGTAGGCCCGGGTCACGAAACACAGGACTCCCCTCCACCTTCCACCTGCCACCTGCAGCGCGCGATGACAGGCACGAGCCCGGCTCCTCCGCCCCTCTTACCTGTAGAGTTGTGATGTGTTTGTCGTTGAATTTGTTCTCGCAGTATCTGAGCACCAGCGACGTCTTCCCCACACAACCCTCCCCGAGCAGCACCACCTTGAACGAATAGGTCTTGCCGCTGTTCGCCGCCGCCATGGCTGGCAGTTAAAACTCGCACAAATCCTCCGCTTTTATCCGCAAAACGGGCGTTTTAAGGCTAGCGCTGCTAATGCTAACCCAGTCGGAAATGAAGTCCTGCGCAGCTCACATCGGCTTCCGACTTCAAAAAAGGAGCTAAAACCATGAGAGGGACAGCTCGACAGCACACACGGACCTGACTTCTACCAGAATCTACTCGCAGCTGGGAGGGAAGCGGGTCCAAACCCAGAGACAAATCCCGTTTCACCCTGTGGCCAAAGCCTGATTTTCACCCAACTAATGGCGTCTCTCTCAGCTAACAGTTAGCCGGCTAGCTCAACCAAAGATCGTCTCTGCTCGGAAGGAGGGCTCACTGAGCACAGCCTTTGTTTTCGTCCTGTTGGCTGTAAAGACACAACGCAGGGAGTGCGATGGAAATATTACGTTTAAGGAATTAAAAGAAAGATAGATACCAAGGTTTGGGGAAAATAGAACGTTCAACTCAAATGCCTTAAAATAGAAATTTTTATTTCTTTGAAACTTTAAAAATACAAAAGCTTTGATTCGAAAAATTTAAAATTACAAATAACGATAAATGGATAAAAATGTAAATAGAAAAATAAAAACAGTAGAATTAAAACTAAAGAGAATTTAATATGAGAGAAGCATGAAAGCATGAAAACTGATTTTAAAAGGTCGCAGCAAGCTGCTGCCCCTCCCTAAGCCTAGTTCTTCTGGAGGTTTCTTCCTGTTAAAAAGGAGTTTTTCTTTCCTGCTGTCGCCACTTCTCTGTGCTATTGTAGGCTCTTGATCTTATAGCATAACGCCCCTCAAGATGACTGTTGTGATGTAGCACTTTTTAAAACAACCTTATAGAAAGCCTAAATATCAGAGGAAAAATAAAAGTAAAATTGACGTGGACATGAAAACGTGAAATCTCATGACAGAAATAAAGTCGAACATGACTGTGTTGTGTCAAAATAACCACAGAAAGAAGTCAAAATAATAAAAGCAAATGCTAGGGTGATATACAGGAAGATGATCCTAAAGGGAGCAGCTGAAAGAAGAAGAATCACCTTAAGGAGTCTAAACGGTCTGATAATCCTCAAACCTTCAGGAAAAAAAGAAATTAAAAACAAAAAATCAAAACTAATTAAAGAGGACACCAAAATAATTACATAAAATATCAAAGCAGTAAGAGTAATTTTGATATTTTATTCAATAGGTGTGTGTGTGTTTTGTGAAGGATGGTAAATGCTATCATTTTTCTGTAAAGCAAATTTACCTACGGTACAAATAAAGTAGCCTTGAACCTTAAACGTGAAAAAAAAAAAAAACAAAAGGAAGAAGATGATGTAAAAATTACATAAACTATACATTTTAGATTTGTGAATAATTTCAACATTTTACTTCTTTATTTCATATGTTTTATTTCTGAACCTTTCTTGCTGTATTTGTCTCTGGATTCGTGAACTTCCTTCTTTGCTGGTCGATCTGCACTGCCTGGGCCTCTGAAGCAGCAGCCGAGTGAGAGCTCCTCGCTGCAGAGTCACATGATGAACTCCGTCAGCGCTGTTGGCTCATCACAGACTGTAAAGCATATTTATGTTTAATATTTATATCCAGTCTGTGGTACAACAGTCAACTCCTGAGCTAAAAAAAAGAAAAAAAAAAAGAAAAGAAAAAGAACTTTTTACATAACAAGTCAAAACTATGAGACAAAAACTAAAGAATTTTATTCAGTGTCTTAAAATTATGAGAAGAAATTATAAAAAAAAAAAAACAGGAAGTAAAGAGTCAATTTTCAGATTAACTTTTGTAATGTTTTGCTTTTTTAAATAAAAAATGAGATAAATTATTTTAAAAGTGATCATTTCACATAAAAAGCAATATAAGCTGAAATTTTTGCAAAGTAATTATCAGTTTCTACTGCTCCAATCAAAGCTATAAAATAGTCTTTAAATATAACATAAAAAACATTATTGTCGACTGGAAAATAAAAATGGTTAAAAAATATTAATTTTTTTGGTGATTTGGTTAGTAATGAACTCAAACTCATTTTTAGATGGAAAAAGTCAACGGTTGAACTTAGTACAAATTATGAGATAAAAATGAAAATGTTGACCTGCTAAGTCAAATTATAAGAAAAATATTAAGCATTATTATCTTGAAAGAACTCATGTTAAATTAAATCAAAGAACAGTTCAAAGA
Source organism: Oreochromis aureus (assembly GCF_013358895.1). Classification (NCBI taxonomy): domain Eukaryota; kingdom Metazoa; phylum Chordata; class Actinopteri; order Cichliformes; family Cichlidae; genus Oreochromis; species Oreochromis aureus. The sequence continues at coordinate 20,609,221 of NC_052958.1, read as the reverse complement.
TCAAAGACAGGTAATAAGGTTATATATGTATATATCTATATATGAAATTAAAAAAATCAAACATCTAATAACTCCAACATCCAGCATGCTTTGCGTCTTTTATTTTTCATATAAACCTCTGATGATGAAAAATAAAGAGCTGTCATGTGGAGTTTTACAGCCCTGACACGAGCCTGGTTTTCCTGTTGGACGCCTTCAAGGACACATGGAAACTAAAAAAAAAAAAAAAAACAACTTGTTTTTCCGTCTCTGACTGCAGTGAAGCTGCTCAGCCACTAGAGGGCAGAGTATCATTGAAAACAGGAACAGATTCATGTTTAGGGTGGAAGAAAAGAACAAAAGATGCAAAACAACCTCAAGTACAAAGAAGCTTAAAAAGACCAGAGACAGGCCCAGAGTGACCACAGAGAGGACACAAAGCATCAAACACAGCAAACAAAAGAGGGATACATGCAAAATGACACAAAGCAAAAACCAAATGACCAAAAAAAGGTTTCAATAAAATATGGAAATAAACCAAAAAAAAACCCAAAAACTGAAACATCACACAAAGAGAACAGACAAGACAAAAATATCAACAAGAACCTGAAAAACAAACACAAAAGAAGCACAAATGACAAAAAAAGAGATGCAGAATGTTTGGAAATATACTGAAAATGACACCAAAGACACAAAATGATGCTAAAGAGAAACAAAAAGCTGTAAAAAAAAAATGCAATGCAATTACAAAAAAAGAACTTGAAAGAAAAATAAATGCAGCCAAACCACAAGGAAACAGACAGAAAAGAGACACAACATAGACACAAGGTGCAAAATTATCGAACATGTCATCACAGAAATAAAAAAAACAACATAGAAACTGAAAGATTAACATGAGTTTGTATATCAGGGAGTCTTTCGTTCAAACTAGGTGATTTATCACGGTGGTCCAGACAAAGTGAAGCAACCTGGTCACAAAATAAATAGTTTACTTCATAAATATTTCATTTTTTTCTTGTAAATTTACATTTATGAATGTTTCCCCTGAGTTCTGTTTTTTGTCCTTTAAATAATCAGAAAGACAGAAATATTTCCCACTTTCACACAGGTTTCTTCATACTGTTGCATCACTGCTTTACTGCTCTGTGTGTGTGTGTGTGTGTGTGTGTGTGTGTGTGTGTGTGTGTGTGTGTGTGGTGACAACTATTATATGTCATCTTTACCTCACCACCACCCTTTTGTAAGACTTTGTGTCTTATTTCCTTGAAACTCGCAGCAGGATCTCAGAACTGCTAACCATTAACATCAAATTAGCGTACAGGTTTACCTGACTTTGTAAGGACTTAAGTTGTTTTCAGGCCTTGTGGGGACATGTGAGAGATCAGACTTTTCTGATCTCAGGGTTCAAGGAAGGCTGAATTACCAGGAACCCCTGAAAGTCAGGCTAACATTACTCTGCCTGGATATACTGAACAAGTATAACATCAGATTACTGACCACTTTATTAGGTACATCTTTCTAGTACTGGATTTGATTGCTTTTTTGCCTTCAGAGCTGCTGTAATTCTTCATGTTGGAAACATTTCTCAGAGATTTTGGTTCTTGTTAATGTGACAGCATCACACAGTTGCTGCAGATTTGTCAGCTCCACATCCATGAGTGAATCTCCCGTTCCAACTCCAATCTCAAAAGGTGCTCTGTTGGACTGAGATCTGCTGACTGTGGAGGATATTAGAGTACAGTGAACTCATTGTTCAAGAAACCAGTTATAGATGATTTGAGCTTCGTGCTATGGTGCGTTATACTGCTAGAAGCAGCATCATTAGATGGTATGTGTTAGTCTTCAGGGGATGGAAACCAAAAGCAGCCTGACCTTTGACAGAAGGCAGGATGGAGTCATGCTTTCTTGCTTGCTCAAATTCTGATCCTACCACCTGAATGTCGCAGCAGAACTGGAGACTTACTAGACCAGACAACATTTTTCCATCTTCTAGTCTCCAGTTTTGGTGAGCCTGTGAAAACTGTAGTCTCAGTTTCAAGTTCTTAGCTGACAGAAGCACCACCTGGTTTGGTCTTCTGCTGCTGTATCCTGCTTCAGCGGGTCGTGTCAACCATGTCTTTATGCCTAAAAGCTTTGAGCTGCTGTGATGTGATGGTCAATTATATATTTCTGTTTACAAGCAGCTGAAAAGGTGTACCTAATAATGTAGATGGTTGAGTATATATGAGAGGAAAATAAACAATAAATACATAACAACATTCAGCCAATTTATTACATGTGAAATTTATGTTTTTACTCAAAAAGCTGGATTATTGATGCAAGCTGACAACAAAGAGACACAAATCAAAGCAAAAACCCTCAAATAAACATAACATAAAAGAAAGAGACCAAGAAGACAAAATATACAAATTAAACAAATGAAAAGAAAAACAACCTGAAAAGAATCTGACAACAAATCAGAAAGGAAATCAGTCTGTTATTGCTAAGTTTAACTACTTTAATTACAATGTTGTGACCTCACTGAGCCTCTCCATGCAAAAAAGAAAATCTGTTTCTATGAAGTTCTTTTGTTTCTGATAGGTACTAACCATGCAGAGCGAGATACCTTACAAGTGTTCTTGTAGAAATCAAGGTTTGATTTATTAAATCAAATTAAATGTGAACCCCCTGAAACATCTAAAAAAAAAAGTGCCATAACGCAGTGAACGACACACCAAAGGGCAAACCAAGTTTTCAGTACAAAAGCACTCACCCATGATCACATTCTTCTGATTTGTGTCAGACAAAGTTGTTTGACAGCCAGTTTGTCACAAAACTGTGTCCACTCCACCAGGAGACCCCTCCATCTCATCCTCAGTCACTTTCACAGTCATGCAGCCTTTGGTCTTTATTTTGAAATGCTCTCTAGAAGTAGACCAAGACTCTCTGGGAAGAGATGTTAACCCATGTTAGCATTAGCCTCTTCTCCCTGCAGATGGTGTCCTCTGAGGCTGATCCCAGTTTAAACATAAGACAGGTAAGTATTCATCTGCCGTGGTGGTTAGTTGAGTGCATACAGAGAACTAATATCCATCCGTCCGCCCGTCCATCAACCTGCTTTACTCCTCCTTCAGCATACGTTCAAGGGGGTACTGAAGCCTACCCCTGCTAACATAAGGCGAGAGGTGGAGTACACTACACTCAGATCAGTCCATCACTGGACCAAAAGGCTAACAAAGTAAATTCATTCATTTATAATATAGTACTAACCTGCTGCACACCATCTGGGAAGCACTACATATGTGGCACACAATCACCAGTTATTTACATCCTGATTTAAACAGGGATGAGCTGATACATGGAGTGAGTAGGTTTCTGTTTTCAGGAGGGGCACAGTGCTGTGATCACAGGTTTTCAGCTCTTGTTTTATTGGGTTGTTTTTCTCTTTATCATATTATGACATTCCTTTTACTTTATTTATTAAAAAAATCTCCTGTCCTGACGTGGGATTCAATAATTCACCAATAGCTCCAAAACTACACTATTTTCCATCCTTTAAAAGTTAAAAATCTTATATTGTGTATATGAATCAGTTGACAATCAGTTGATGAAACTTAACCATGGCTCTTCTTTATTATGAAGGGCTCAGAGATAATATATTCAAGTTTAAAGACCAACAGGTATGAAATCACTGGCTACAAGCTAATCGATACTCCAGAAAATAGTGTCACCATTCCCAGAAGATCCCTCAGACCTCTGTGCACAAATAGCAGGATGATATATATATTATTCAACGACTTAGTCTTTAAGGAAAATGAGCTCAGTATGAGGTGAATGCATAGTAATCATACTAAACATTCCATTAAATGTTTGCATTGTATTTATATAATGAAATTAAATGGAAACTTTTACATGTGATTGAATTAGTTAAAGTCAAGCCATTTTTTAATGTGAAGCCTCCGTCTTTCCCCGAGGAGCATCAGTAGGAAATACAGACTCTCGGATGTGACTTTATTCACTTTTTGTTTTTTTTGTTGACTGCAATTTCTTTTTTATAATAAAGTTATCTAAAATCTTTAATATGTGATTAATGTATAATCTTAAAACAGGACACATCTTTATAGTTTATAGTTTATTCATTTATTTATATCAAATTTGCACTACGATTGAATTCGGTTTTCATGTTTAATCTATTTAATCTTTACCTCAGACCATTAAAAGTCACAGTTCAAAGAATACAAACTATCATTTGCACATCTAAATAATAATTTAATGAGGTAATAATTATAACATATCGTAATAACAGGGCTGCTACACTCTGTTACCATGTACGGTCAGCTTTCTTTAATGGCTCCAAATACTGATATTTTTGCAGTTTTAGTGCGCACATGTTCATACAGCATTTTTAATACTAAACTGCCATTTGGTGCTTTTCCTGTTACTAATACTCATACAGCTTATTTGCCAGCAGCTGTGTTACATTTTTAATAGCTTCATATTTCTCTAATATTGTACTTTTCCCTTCCTTGCTCTGCTGCAAGCACATTTATCCCTCTTTGTGATTGGTCAAGTGCTGCCAGCACCACCCCTTTCTTGCAGCTAGACCATTGAAACCTGGGCTGAGTTGACATGTGACCTCTGAGCCTGATTGCTGATATCAGGTTAAGTGAAGATAATGAAAGCTATGCTGGCTATGATGAACTTGCTTTGTAGCACAGGGCCCTGGAATATGAATTAACAGATTACTTGCTGAGACTGTTTTGTGCACCCCTAATTTTTTGCAGACAGGTTAAAAAAATACTGTGATTAACAGCTGAAAAACATCAGCGCTGTTCAGTTATTTGTTATATATGTGTTTTGTTTCAATGGAATGTAAAAGAGAAAAAATAGCTACAATAAATAAGCATATCAACATCAGCTATGAGGCAAATAGCTGTTGGGGGGACGACTAAACAGGTCGCCACTCTGTTGCAGAGTGAACAAGCTAGGCTTACGAGTTAGAGTCCCACAATGATGTTGGTGGGACTCCAGTCCAAGAGCAAAGAGCTGGAGAAGATGGTTCAGCTCATTATCAACATCATTTAAAAAAAACAACCTGCAAGTCGATTTTATGCATAAAATGTATGAAATTCTTTAAATGTCTTTCATGTTTCCGCAGCTTATGAGAAGTGAGTTTCAAATGTGAGTGCAGGTTTCCTTTGAGCACTTGGGGAAGGATGCACTAATCAGATGGATTTTAGGGTCCTCTCTGAGGAAAATTTGAACTTCAGACTCTAATTTTTAACAGACTCGGCTTCATTAAACCATTTGAAAGGATTCAGTTTAATTCAATTTTATTTATATCGCACCAAATCACAACATCAGTTGCGTCAAGGTGCTTTATATTGTAAAGACCCTACAATAACAGAGAGAAATCCCCAACAATGAAATGAAGAGCCCGATGAGCAAGCACTTTGCTAACAGTGGGAAGGAAAAACTTACTTTTAACAGGAAGAAACCTCTGGCAGAGCCAGGCTCAGCGACTGATTGTGGGTGTGAGGAACAGTTTCATAGGTCTTCGTATAAGCAGCATGTTACTAAACAATAGTTAAAACAGTAGAAATAATAAGAATAAATACTAAAATAAATCAAAAGTAAATAATAAATGTCCTTAATGTATTTTAATTTTGTACCTTTTCTATATCAATTTGTGGTGGAAATTACTTTTTTATGTGAAGAAAATTGAAGTTAATTGTCTCCTGTACGTTTTTATTGGCATGCATGTGACATAAATAATGAGGGACATGCTCACCTGTGGATTTTAATATTTACTTGTTTTTTCACTGCTGCTATAAAATCACTGCACACGCAGAAGCAGAGACACACCGCCTATATAAAGTGAACCACTGTTTACACACTCCTGTAGAGTGAGTGGAGGGACACGCACACTCTGGCTGTGCAGCTCCACGCGTTCAGCCTGGAAAGCGACCAAACTTTAGACAACCTGCACTTTTATTCCACTCTTCAAATCCTCTTTGTGCTCCACTTTCCATCCGGATCAGTGGAAGTTAAAACTGAGCCGTTTCCAGTTTGCCTCTGGTGAGTAGGGACCAAAAACCACCACAACGTGATCCGGATCCCAGGCTGCAACTTTATATTTCCACATCACTTCTGACTGAACCCTGCGGGGACAGACCACGCAGGACATGCTAGGGTTTGTGCCTGTCCTGGCCGCCTTTGCGCTGCTCTCGGCGGGCTTCAGGAGTGCCGGGGCTGAGCTGGAGATGCGGAGCTCCGCCGTGCCCGCGGTGCAGAGAGCTGCAGCTGGGATGAACAGCTCCGGGGACGAGGTCGGGGGAGCGGGGCGGACCAGCTGCCCTGGCCGCTGCCGGTGTGAGGTGGACGGGCTTCTGCACTGGGTGGACTGTTCGGACCTGGGCCTCCGGGAGATACCGAGCAACCTGAGCGTCTTCACATCTTACCTGTAAGTCAGCAGCGAAGGTTTTCGTTTGTGCAGATTTTGGATCAACAGGTTACCTTAAAAACAAACTCAAGTGTTGTGTGTGTGAGCGTGCTTGCGCGCGCGCACGGGGGATGTTATGTAGTGGTGAGAAACAGAACACCTGTCCTCTGTGCCTGTTTTTCGGGTGCATGTCAGGTGCTCTGGTTCATGGTGTTTAAGGAAAAACATTTAATCTGCATGAAGCAGAAACCCAGAGTGCATCACTGAATTTACACCTGGAGACAAAAATTATTTCCCAAATTCAACCACAGCCCCAATGAAGCTGCAGTTCCCCGAATGTCCACTTGAGGCAGTCTCCAGCAGTGGATCAGTCCCATATGAAAATGTCCAACGTTACAGGAGAGAAAACACGTTCACAGCCTGATACAAAAACGCTCTCTTCACTAACTGCTGCAGCAGGTTTGTTTTTATATAACTCACAGAATTTAAATTTGAGTAAAAGCCATTACACACCGAGGACAAACAGGGACACGAAATTCAGAATTTTTCAGATCCGAACTTGTTGTATTTTTACAGAAAATTCACCCTCAAAAAACACACACTGTGAAAAAAATGAAGTGGACACTAAGCGATGAAGAGCTGGTCCTGATTTTTCTAAACAAGAAAAGGAAGAAACTGAGATTCTGGGTTCATCAGGAGAAGGAAGAGGTAGGGTCAGTTTCATGGTTTGACCCAGGAGTTGAATCTGTGTCACGCAGCTGCTTTTATGCATATTTCAGGATGTCGGTGGGGCAGCATGAACTCTTGTTAGCAAGGTTGGGACCACATCAGAGGAGGCAGAGAAATCATTTCAGAGAGCCTACTGACCTGAGCAGTGTCTATGTGTATGTCTGAGGTTCAAAAAATAATAAATGCCCGAAAATTCGTCCATCAAAATTACAGGGGTATTGTGAACAGCTGCATTAGGAATAGGTGAGTCCAAAAACAATATTTCTTTCATTGAATATTACATGGATTTTATGAGTCTTAGCGGAATCTATAACCAGGTACGTTGTGGAGCCACATGTTGGACATACACGTAGTTGTTTTGTATTTTTTCCAACCTACACTCACTTTGTGTAAAACTTATGTGTAATATGAAGGTCACAAACCAAAGGCATCAGTCAAATAATGAAGTTGTTCTGTGAAACTTGGTGCTGTTCTCCATGCACCTTAGAAGAAGGTGAAGTTTTCCCAGAAAATAAGATCTGGCTTCTGCTTTTTAGTCTTCCCTTTCTCTACAAGTTTGTTATGTTTTATTCATATTCTAAAAATGGAAAGTATACAAATGAGACCGTGTAAACAAGCTCACCCTTTCTAGAAGGATCTATTTGAAGTTTATTGTAGACATTGCACAGACTGCAGGGTAAGAGTGTCAACATCAGGACAGGTGTTATTTTGGAATAACAGCCAAGACTCATTGAAGAAGCTCCTGGAGTTTTTCAAGTGATTCTATTCTTTCTACATTTAGACAAATTTGGAGAGGTTTCAGCAGTTTTACAGCAGCTCTGATATTTCAGGTTTCATTCTTTAAAGGCATTTAATAGATTTTTAATTGTTTCAGGAACCCGTTGAAGGAGTTCTTAAAGTTTTCTAAATGGTTGTGCTGACTGGATAAAATAATTGGAGGATCTGCAGATTATCAACTGTGAAGAGTATAAGAACAGTTTTAATAAGGTTTTTGGTGGTTTCTGGTCCAGCTGGTCTCAAGACCTCTGAAGAAAATTACCTCGTTTATCAGGAAGTTATCCCTTGGCAATACCTAGGAATGTATTGGAGTTTTTTCTTTGCTTCTGTGATCCTTAAAAGAGACTTCTCAAGTACGTCAGGGATATCAGGGAATACTTGCAGATGTTTTGATAGTTTCACTGAAGCTTTAGGATTGCAGAATTCTTACATAAATTTAGGGACATTGAAAATTCTTTAAAGGACTTTAATTTATTCCTCTACAACCAAACAGGAATGTGTGGACTGACAATGTTTCAAGGGTGTTTTTTCTGAAGAAAATTTGGTGTCTTCTGATAGAGGATTAACAGATCCTTGAGTTTAGCTCACAAATGTAGAGTTTCCTGGAGGTTTTGAGAAGGTTACAGGGATTTTTCAAGAGGTGCAACTGGTAAAACAGTTTTGCAGAAGCTCCAGGCGTTCTTCAGGAAGTTTTGGCTGCGGATCCTGGGGTGCACATGAAGGTAAATAAAGAGGTTTGATGTTTAAGGACGTCTCTTCAGATTCAGTAATCTCTAAAGAGGCTCCTGGAACACTTCAAGCTGTTTCATTGTTTTTGAGGAGGGAGTTTTCAGGTGTGCTTAGAGACATTTCATTTAGTTTTACAGAATTGCTAAACTTTCAGGAACACCTTAATGGGTCCTTAAAGATTAATGGAAGCTTGGGTGCTATGACAGCTTATTGGATCGCATCATAATAAAAGCTAAAAAGCCCGAAAAATGGACTCAATGGAATTTTAAATGTAGACGACTGGGAAAGTCTTTGAAGAATACACCCCAAAAGTGAACGTATATAAAGAGTTTGATGTTTGATGCCTGAGGACTTCTTTTCAGCTTCAGTGAGTCTTAGCAAGTTATTCTGGACTTTTGAAAGAGGTTCCACAGGTTTTTTGAGGCTTCTGGTATCCTCCGGGAAGACGTTTTACGGCTGCTTAAAGAAGTTCTACAGATTTCTGTGGCCATTTAACAACAGTATTTGTGAAGTTTTAGTGTTTCTACTTGAGTGTAAACTCCTGTTAAAGCAAGACACTTAAATGAATTCAAATCCATTTCACCTCACAGCAGGTCATCGGCCTCGATACAAGACTTGTTTCAGTTCCTGCAAAAGCATTACGTCATTGTACTTTGTGTGTGTGTGGAAGGAAAACCTGCTCGTCTTGGCTGTAGCTGCAAAGCAGCACAATGTCCAGGATTTAAATTTCACTCTCATTAAAGAAAACCTTCCCCTATTCAGAACAGCCGTGTATGTGTGTGTGTGTGTGTGTGTGTGTGTGTGTGTGTGTGTGTGTGTGTGTGCGCACTTCACAGTGAAAGCACTTTCCTTACAGTTCGTCCACGACAGGCAGATGGACACACACAAACACACACAGCGGCTGCCAATCAAAGGGTCTTTGTGTCTTTATTAAAGCTCCAATCAGGAATCGAATCCAACAAAACATCAAGGAGTTCCTGTGTGTCTTTCTTTATTTTGGAGACTAACCAGATAAATTTTTACATTTTTTGTTTACTAAATGTAAATGCTGTACTGGAAATCAAAACTGCTTAATTGATGAAGAAATTACAAAGGAATAGTCCACACCTGTCCAAACAGCTTAAAGTCAACTGCTCACTTACTATGGTTCTTTGAAAAGAATATGCATTAAAGTAATATCTTCAAATGAAACCTTCAAATTATAATACATTTGTGATATAGTCCTTTTTTCTGGGGTTAAACAAAATGTGTCCATTTCTATTCTTTTTTTTGATATTTGCAATTGAGAAAATTGGGGACATTAGCCCACTTTAAATTTTTTTCCACATATCAAACAAGGATCAACAGAAAATACCTTCTGTCTGAAAGTCAGACGTGGGGAGAGCAGCAGTGCGACCACATCAATGACATTGATTAATTCGGAACAGCATGAAAAGGAGGAGCCAGATGGAAGTGGTTTGCAAAGTGGCTTGCAGATGTGCCGCAACTGTAGGTGGTCCAAAGCAGCCTAAATATGCCCACGGTATAAGATTCACCGACTGTGAATATGTAAAAGGCTTAAGACTGATGGTGTTTGTGGCTTGACTTGACCTGAACTAACGCTACGCTCAGTTTATTAATAGTAACTGGTATGAAGAGAACATGCCCCAATTTAAATACTTGGCCAATTCAATGGCCAATTAGCATATGTCAGCAGAATGTTAGCAATATTGGGACAAAATCAGCTTCACTTTAAGACAAATTAAAGAATAATAGGTTGACCAATTGCATTTATTTACGAAAAAGGTTTTAAAAATTCATTTTTATTTACAAAAACCTTTTTTGAGAAGCTGCTCTCTCATAAGTGTCCTCTAGGTGAATTGAAGCACTTAGACATGAATAGCCTCTCATAAGTTGGGTTTGTCTTAAATTCAGTCCTCCTGAGCACGTGCTTATACTATACAAGAAGCTGTAGAGCACCATCAAACAGAAACAACTACACTCAGCTTTCTGTTATCAATATCATGCAACAAATCTTGAAAGCAAAAGTTTTGATTCCAACCAGAAGACAAACAGTTGATGAGTTTGTTGTTGTCAATTAAAATAAGCCCTCCCATCAGCTCGAATGTCCTGTTGTGATTTTGTGCCTCCTGATTTGTTGTGAGAACTTTAAGGGACCTTCTGAGGAAAGCAACTGATCTCAGAGTCGCTTTACAATCTCCTTCAGTCTGTCTGTCTGTTTGACCGCCGTCAGTCTGAATACTGCCATCTGTCAATGCCTTTGTGTGTGTGTGTGTGTGTGTATGTGTGTGTATGTGTGTGCATACACTTGCTGCATGCCTAAGCAGAGCTGCCTGAAGTCTGAATGGGCCTGGAAGTCTCTATTCTACGTGTGACTGACAGCAGCAGCACAGGAATGCATTTAGCCTCAATGTGATGAATGGACTGATGTACATATGAAGGATTCTGTAGCCACGCCCCTTCTGGCAGCCATATTGGACATCCTGAGCCCTGAGCATATAAATCATGTCTGCACTTTCCTACACTAACAGCTCTAAAATTAAATGAATTTCCAGGTAAAGCAGAGGTTTAGCAAGAGTGAACTTCCTGACCTTTCACGTGACCTCACAGGAAGGTAGGTAGTCCGTTTACAGTCCTGAGTGTTTGCACGTCTGCACTAGTGGAGTCTTAGTGTGAGGGAGCTCCATTGGTTTGAGATCAGCTGTCATCGGATGGTGCTTGTGGACGCCACGGTCCACTGCACACTCACACAGGTAGTTAAAAGAGGACGTGACAGACAGGTAAATGGACTGCCTGTCTTCCTGTGGGGGTATGGGAGAGGTCAGGCAGACAATAGAAAGTGATACTGAAATAGCCTTAAGCTATCAGAGATAATTGATTTAAACTCCACAACTGTGAGGCCACAATAAAAATGTTGGGCTCCATCAGCGCTTGGACATTTCTACTCCTAGATCTTAAAATCTGCAGATTTTAAGATCTAGGAGGTCAAAACCTCATGAGGTCAAAACATCCCAGCAAGTAAGCTACACTGATATTACTGAAGCTGTTTTAAAAGGCTGCGTTAAACTGCTAAATGTAGGCACAATGAATGTGGTCCCTTTATCTCGCTTTTAGAAAAACTTCGGACACTAAAAAATGGTAATGAAAGGGTGAAATTACACTGTATGTTGAAAATATGAGCTCATTTTGATTCCTGTAGTTCTGAAAACTTAGTGTTGACCAGCTCAACAGCCCAGGACCCGTTGGTCACGTTTTTCAGTTCTTTAATCCTCTAAATGTTTTCAGTGGGTGACATGTCTGGACTGCAGGCAGCTGGGTTCTTTACCAGTTGTCTAAAACAAGTAGATTATATTTTTACAGTCTTGCTTTTCGGAAAAGACAAAGGTTTATTTAACGGTTTATGTTCCACCAAACTTTGCACATCTTTCAGCATTAATGGTGCCTTCACAGACTGAGCATCCCACCTGGACGAATTGCTTCCCTGTGGCTAGTTTTGAACTGTCTGCTGGGATTATGTTGCTGAAATAATAATAAAAATAAATAAATAAAATGGATGGCAGCATATGTTGGTCCAAGAAACTGTAGATCATTCAGCATTGATAGTATTACCAACATGAATGCTGGATTTGAACTGTGGTGTGATGGTTGCACGTTTCTTAGTTGTCCTAAAAGAATCTCTGGTCTTTTGGCCAGATTACAGGATGGTTTTCCACTTTGCCATCTTAAATCAGTTTTTGCCCAGGAAAGGCGGCTGGTGACATTTCTGTATCCTATTTTAAACTTGTAGGAGGCTGTGGCTCAGGAGGTAAAGTGGATTATGTCGTAACTGGAAGGTTGGTTGCTTGATATTTGGCACATTCAGTCCACATGTTGAATTGTCCTTAAGCAACTGCTTCTGATGTATGAATCTGAGTGTTACTGTGTGCATGATAGGAAAAGCTTGAGGGATGGAGTGAAGTGTTGGACGAATGAGGCTTGTAGTACCATCTCCTTTTCATGTTTAGTTTGGGATGCAGAGATGAACTGTGTTCGATGATGATGATGGTTTTCAGAAGTGTTCCTGAGCCCTTGCAGGAGTTCCCACCACAGAATCAGGTCTGTTTTTAATGCAGCGCTGCCCGAGGACCCAAGGACCACCAGCATTTAACTTGCAGCTTTGTCTCTTTGCACAGAAACTTGTCTGAATCTTTGTTATTACAAACATTTACTATCTTTAAATGCTTATAGCTTCAAATGATTTGGGAAACATCCTGTTTTTATCCTGTGGTGACAGATTTGATTACAGGTACAGCCTGGTCCTGACTGATGTTTGCATCTTTGGTAAGAAGAAGCAAACACATTCTTGAAGCTGTGATTGCAGCTTTCCTCACTGCCGCAGCTTCACATTGTTACTCTCTCTTATCTCTGCTACTAAGTTAAAAACACGCATCGTCATACCTTCAGACTTTTGTACTGTTTCTAAAGCTCTCAGCATTTTTGCTACACAGTGGACCAGAACTAATGTCTTAGACAGATAAACTCTTGATGTCTTGATTCATAAACATTTGTTCTTATTTTACTGACTGAGCAGCTCATTTTAGGCGATCATCTGCGCCTCAGGTTACCTTCGTGGACACAAAAACACAGATCTGACAGACTTGCTGTTTATCTTGAGGTATCTTTTCCTTTTGGAGAAGACGACACAGACTGATTGGACTGACCGGGGAATAAACCCCCTGATGTTCTCTCGCCTCGGGGGGCCCCCCGCTGACCCGCCCCCAAAAGACTGAAAGAAAGGCAGAAAGAAAGAGCAAAAAAGACAAAAACTGAGAGAGGCCTCGCTGTCACACTACGCCTCCAAACTACACAGTTCCCTTTTCTTTTCTTTCTCCAGAGTTTGTCTTTCTGCAGCCCGCCGACATTTGAATAATCGTCTGATATCCATCAGTTTGAGCCCGAGGAGACGGAAAATAGACAACACACACACAAAGCTTCGTCCACCACAACATCGAGAGGGAAAAACACACAACATGGATAATGTATTCGTCTTTTCTTTCATCCTTCTGTTCGCCTTGTTCTTCATATGTGCCTCTCTTTCTCCTCCAGAAAAAAACAACTCAGAGAAAATATTCAAGCGTCCGCTTTAAAGATCTTTTGCAAAAGTTTTGATCCGGTACTTTAAATTTACAGTATCAACAGTTTGTTGTACTTCAAGGTCCAGAAAAAATCAAAGATCCTTAAAGAGTTTCTGGGAAGTTCATAAAGTATTAAAATTTATCTTCAAAATATTTCAAAGTAATTCAACATTTTCCTTAAATTCTTGACTTTATGCACTTTATTGCCCCAAAAAGCCTGAAGTTACTAAATCTTTGTTAATCAATCCAATCAAATCCAATTCAACTCTATTTATAGAGCAGAGCAAACACCACAGTGCTAAAGTCCTCTCCAGTTAAAAGACAGCAATGAAATACAAATAAAAAATATTTAAACAAGAGAAAAAGTAACAGTAAAACATGTTTTTTGTTTATATTCAAAATACTTTCATCTCAAAGATTTCGAAAATTCCTTCCCTATTTAGAAAAATAAGATGTGCTTTTTTAAAAAAAACATTTTTAGGAACTTTTTGTTATAGAAATGTACAAGTTCTAACTTTATATTTGTAAAAAGCATCGGGCTTAAAGGCAGATTGGCATGATTTTACATTGTATATGCAAAATATCTTCAATCAGAACTTAAATCCTGTTTTTTTTTTTGCAGTAAAAACGTTCAAACTTTTCATAAATCTCTTTAAATTTATGTATTTTCTTTCTATTGTCCATGAAATAAACATAATTTTGTATATATTTTCCAATAAAATATATACAAATATAAAAAAACTGTATTTAATTTCTTAAGTCTAATTTCTAGATATACTTGATTTTGAATTTATTTGTAAAATATTTCACCCTTTTTTAACTATTTTAAATTGAATTATTATTATTAGTAGTAGTAGTTGTAGTAGTAGTAGTATTATAAAACAACAATGATAATAATAATATCATTGTTGTTTTTGTTATAAATTCCATAATAACTTTGTTTTCCGGTATTTGACAGAAACATTGACTCAGAGTGCACAGGGAACTTGCACAGGGAACTTGGCAGTTTCAAAATAAAAGCTCTGGCCTTCAGTCAGACAACAAACACAGTTTTTAGTTCCTGCCTATGTTTATATTGTCATTCATACTGTAGGAAGTCATGTAGCATCACAGGGCTCTGCCAGCATGCTAATCAGTGCTGGATATTTACTTATTGTTAAAGCACAAGACCTGCTCCCATTGTCATCATCTTCATTGCAAAGTCATGTTTGTGTGTGTGTGTGTGTGTGTGTGTGTGTGTGTATGTGTGTGTGTGTGTGGGTGGGTGGGTGTGTGTGTGTGTGTATTCCGTCAAGGAAATCAAAATATACGACACACTGTTGTCTGTCTGCTGCTTTCAGTCAACTTTCTTTCGATTTTGAATCTGCATGGCAGTGAAAACAGCCTCTGTACCTCGGTCATTAGTGCTTTCTAAATAAATGATTCCACCTTCTAAATATGCTGCTTTTCTTGCTGTTACTCTGAGTGGAACATTTTTCTATGATGGCGTATTAGATAATTACAATAATAAATGGTAAAAATGATTGAACTGGTGAGGCGGTGGGTGCTGTTCTGTGAGTTTTCTCACTGAGTTTCTCAGTGTGGAGAGGAAAGAGTCAATTAAAAAGAAAGCATAATCTTTGCTGTGTGAGTCTGTAGGCTGAGGTGCAGTGTCAGCACACCCTCTGGAACAAACAAGCAAGACTACAGCTATATCATTGTGCAAATATCTCTTCATCTGCAAACCTTCTTCACTTTCAATAGGAATCTTACACACATGCAGATTTATTCATGTACAGTGCAGTCACAACAACGACGACAACATCAGTGATGGCACGCACAGCGACAACAGCAGTAATTCCTCTTTTCCACGAGC
The DNA here is from genome assembly GCF_013358895.1 of Oreochromis aureus. Taxonomy (NCBI): domain Eukaryota; kingdom Metazoa; phylum Chordata; class Actinopteri; order Cichliformes; family Cichlidae; genus Oreochromis; species Oreochromis aureus. The sequence continues at coordinate 20,593,617 of NC_052958.1, read as the reverse complement.
GTCTACAAGACTCGACTCGGTTCAGTTCGAGTTTCCCATTACAATTGAGTACCAACTCAATGTATGAGCTGTATGAGCTGTATGAGCTGGCGCTATAGCAACGCAAAAGTCCCGTTACATCATTTTTGTGCAACATAAACACAAACACAACAATCGAGGACATCAGGGCGATGTCTGCTGAACCGGTGGTTAGTGTCTGTTTCTCGACATTAGACCAGTGTTGGTTTGCGTGTAGCTCTCATGACTCATCCAGTGATGTCACTCCCTGGCAGATTTTTTTCATGTGTTGTGTTGATGTCACAGTTTTAGCTTGGCTCAGCTTGCTTGGAACCCTGCCCCCAAAAAGTACCTGGTACCAGGTACTACCACGTAATGGAAAACCCTAAAAACCGAGTCGAGGCGAGCAGGTGTTCGAGGAAAGATATCTAAAGGGGACAATGATTGTTATGAACTGATGGTTTTGTGTTTTGTTGCAATTTTCTTTAAACAAGAAAAAACAAATCAAAAGTTACAAAACTAATAAACGTATCAAGTAATTTCATTAACAGCTTTTTCTTTTTCATGCTCCAGACTTGATCTCCTTTGACGGTCAGTGTCATGTTGCTGCTAAACATGTAGTGACCCTCCAGAGATCCTTAAGATGGTGCTGATGTGATAACATAATACGACAGCATATGGTGCTCCATGGGGCAAGAGCTAATGGTGATCCAGCAGCTAATGTTACAGGGGAGAGACCTTACTGTTTGATAATATGGAGATTCATTAAAGTAAAAAACTGTTTTGAAAATGTACTATTCTTAAAGTCGAGCTTTTGTATTAAGTAAAAACCTTTTTAACTCATTCATATCTTCAGATTCCAATCTGCTTCAACTTGTTTGTTGCAGTAGATGTTCATATTAAGCATCTCTGTATGTAAATGTAACCCTGTGAACCAAAAGGCTTCAGAATACTCTAATGATCAGGAACCTCTGAGACCGAAAAATACAGCCAAATGTGAAAGTCCCAAAACTCGCTGTTACTCTAATGTCCACTTGAGGCTCCAAAAGTGAGTCACTTGCACATCCACCTCTAGCTCTCCACACACCTCTAGCTATCGAAGCACAGACGCCACACCCAGCTGCTGTTCAAACCTCTTGTTTATGAGAAGGAGCCAATCAGAAGAAGTTATCCTACCGAGTGAACAAATGGCAGTAAAACAGCTTGTTTCAGACAGTGGACGAGCTGAGGGGCTAAATCAAGGCTCATTATAAGATGAAAAAGGATTCTTTTGAAGTGTGAATCATGCAAAGCTGCTCTAATAGAGTCCAAGTATAAAAAACATTTAAAGCTGGAAATAAGCAGTTTTAAGTTAAATCACATTTGCAATCATAGAGAAACATATACAGTGATTTGTGTTTATGTTAATGTTCCGTATGTGAGTGCATGCAGAGGCCTCTGCCTGACTAATGAACAGCCCGGTGTCTCGAAGCACGCTCACACGCAGCCTACACGACTACAGATTTATCTTTATGAATGAATGAGTGAATGAAATGTGCTGGGGGGGGGGTTGTGAGCGGCAGTAAAAGCCAATCAGCCATAACGCCGTTAGTCTGCTCAAGAGTAAAGGAGCATTCTGCTAAAATAAGGCCAAACAGAGGCGCTCTGTGTGTGTCTGTCTGTGCGACCGGACTACCTGTGGACACACATTAACAGGCTTTATGGAGTGTTGAGAAAGTTCCTTAACAACCGGTGTATTCAACCTGCAGACACACCCTCTGTGTGTGTGTGTGTGTGTGTGTGTGTGTGTGTGTGTGTGTGTGTGTGTGTGTGTGTGTGTGTGTGTTAAAGACAGAGACAGTCTGTCTCGGCTTCCTTTCAGACCCGAGCCCTCCTGGAAAGACGCTACCTGCCGATAGTTATCAGAGAGCAGAAAATAGACGGTTCAGATAAGAGAAGAAAAGAAAGGAGGAAGAACGTCATGGCTGCACACAAACACAACATACAACAAACGGTGTCCCTGTCCCTGCAGCCAATCACAAGCACCGATGTCGGCTTGTTTTGACTTTGCTTTTGAGCCCTGGAGCCGTAAAAGTTCCAAAAATATTCACGACAGCGCCCCAAACGTGAATTGTCGAGCAAAAAAAATAAATAAATAAAAAATTAACCAACATACTGACGATTTTTTTCTGTTTCTGCAGCCTTGCTAGTAAACAGATTAGATCGCATTCCTGACATAGTGTTGAGGTGTGTGGACGCACAGGTGTGTATGCGTGGGTTATGGTAGTGATGTAGTGTGTGTGGGGTTTTTGGTTGTTTGTTTGTTTCTTTTCGGTAATTCTGTGAATTCGTTGTGTCCTTATAATCGGATTGTGTCTCTTGTAGTCATTTGCTTCTCTTTGTAAAAAATCTTTGGGTCTTTCGTTTAATTATAATTTATTTTTCTGTGTTCAGTTTTCATCTGTTTACAATTATTTTGTGTCTTAATGGCTGATTTTCCTCTTTATGTGGTAGCTTTTTTTCTCTTTCAGAATGCCCCAAATGTTTTTTATCAGCCTTTGTGTTTGTTTATTTATTCATTTATTTTATTTTCAGGTCCATTTCACTCAAAGAAAAACTTTTATACTTTTACTGGAGGCTTGTTTTATGGTATTGGTGTTTGGACAAAAACTTTAATTAAGACTTCGTAACATCTGTGTGTGGGTGAAATGTTTTGACTCACCAATTTAAATTTAATTAAAGTCTAAAACTACATCTTCATTAAAGTCTGAAGTCACTTCTCCAGGCTCAGGCTGAAAGTTGTGTTCAGATGAGAAGCGTTTCTCCCACTAAAAGTTGTGTTCAGGTGAACCGAATCAACCTCTTTGGATTTCCTTACCTGGGTTATTCATCACGCATCAAGAGATTAAAAGTTATTGATATTAACTTAACAAAAAGGCTTTAGCAAACACGAGTTAAAGCAGCTGGCAAGCGGTTGAACTAAAGCTTTGTCTGAGATTAGCTCATAAATCTGAAGATCAGAATACAGAGACCATTCCAGTAGATTTCTGTCATTATGAGTCTTTTTTAGCGGTAAACAACACAGAACTTCGTACAAATCAGAGCTGTCACTAGTGATTCAAAGTTCTCAAGCTAAGATAACGTGAAGGAAGAGGGAAGATAAAAGTGTTTGAGTTTGGCTGAGGTCACTGTGAGCAAGCGTGGAAGAGGGAAACCTGCTCCTTTCTTTCCTCCTGCTCTCCTGCTTTCAGTGTTTCCAGTAATTTCTACTCCTGTCTTGTTTCTCACTCAGGTGTGTGTTGACTCATTCCTTTCCCCGGCCTTTAAGGAGGCGGGAAGTCCTGCATGGGTGTGTTTATGTGCTTGTATGTCTAACTCTGTGCACAGGACACAGCTGCAATCATGTCCACCTCCATGTTTTTACCCTGAACTCTGCTAGACTGGATTTGTGTGATTGAAATTGCAAAATAATCCTTCTTAATCTTATACTGGGCCTTTGTGCAGCCCTTCAGTTCAGATCTTCTGTCTGAAGCGATTTGTTTTAGTGCTCCCTATTAAAGCCATCATTTTCTGATTGGCTCCCCTACATTAACAGGGGGACATTAGTGTGGGTTCAGCATGAGGGGTCTTCACAAATGTGGAAATATATGCATAACGGGGCTCCCAGAGGGTGTCAGACTAAATGTTTTTACGTGCAAAGGGTGTTGAATGGTTCCTGTGTCTGAACATAAACAGGTCTCTGTGGTTCTTTAATAATTCATAAGTCTAAATTCTGTTTATTTTCAACGTGTGTCATTATTTTTACAGTCAACACTGTTTCATTAATATGTATTGGATGACTTTTTATTAGTTTATGCTCTATTTTGTTTCTGTACTTACAAATCCAGGTGTGTCAGTCACGTCTGAGCCAAAAGGTCAGATGTGACTGACTAAAGCTAAAGATAGAGCGACACTAACAGTCTCTCTCTCATTCTGTGTCTCTGCAGTGATCTCAGTATGAATAATCTGACTGTGTTATCCAGCGGAGCTCTGTCCAACCTGCACTTCCTGGAGGAGCTGTGAGTCACACAAACACATGGCCATGTTTTCATCACTTCAGAGGGCCTTTACACAACCTGCACTTATTTCCTGAAGACTTACTTGAAGTCAGTGTAGACTCAGAAGAAGTCTTGCTGTTTCTAAACACCTGAGAAGATTCAGCATATATCACAGAGGTACAAGTGCAAGGTGACATGATGAGCCCTCTAATAGCTGCTCTAAAAGTAGAAGCCGCTCTAAAAATGGTCCAGAGGTGCACGAAAAGATGACTTTGAACCAACAATCAGCCTAACTTAAATCAGGTTTGTAGCTTTTAAGGACCTGTTCTCAGAATCTCCTCTCCACACCTTCTGTATGTTTTCTTTTTTATCATCCTTCAAGTCTCCACACATGATCAGATATCTTATGAACTCTTGTTGGTGGGCGATGGACTGAGATGGATGAAAGTGGGGGTGTCTGAGCGGGCGTTGAGCTCATGTATCTGTGAGGAGATGATATGTAATCCCATCTCTCCTCACCTAGCAGCCGCCACGTCCTGTACGAACATTTCCTTAAAGCTGGGGAGCCGAGAGACGGTGAGGCTGACCTCACAGGGACCTGAACATGACTCTGACTGCTGTTCTGCTCTGCTGCCAGCTGTGTGTGTCTGTGTGTGTGTGTGATATTTGTCACCGCGGCGTGAGAAACGTCACTGTGGCGATAGGACACCGCACAGATGCATGCTGGGTGTACGCAGACTGGCTGAACTTTGTGTGGCCCCTGAAAACCATACAGACCTACAGGACCCACTGTGGGTCAGTGTTTTGCTGCTGGTTTGAAATGAAAGCACCGTGTGTGCTGGAAACACGGAAACACACCTGATGTCTGACTGTTAACTTGTCTAAAAGATGATGCTCAGGGCTCAGTGCAAGTCTTAAAGCTAAACTTGCGAGTTTTTGGAAACAAATGCAGCCGTTCATCTTGCGGACTGTATCCAAGCAGCTCTAAATTTTAATTGCATAGGTAAGGCATCTTCTAAAGATGAGGTCATATTCAGAATATAAGATGTCAAATTTTTGCATTGAACTCGGAAACGTTTCAAAATATTAAGATATATGTAGGTTGCAGTAAACCCTGCAAGCTCAAGGATTTGCTGTTAACATCCTCACCTGGACTGTGTTCTGACGTCCCGTCTGAAGAAGCAAAAAAACAAACAGCAGGCTCATTATTGAGGAAATACCCACGGCAGAGTATGAGTGCTACATTAGGAATGAAAAGGATTTTTTTTTCATTATTATTATTGAGAATAAACCCAAAATTTTGACATTAAACTTGAAATGGTATTTTGTAGAGAGTATAGGAGCCGTTACAGCTGTTTGACTTGAAACAATTTTAACCTCCATATTTCCACTTTATTCTCAACATGAACAATAATAATTTATTTTAAATCAGTGTTCTTAATGTGTAATACTCCTTTGCAAATACCTCCACCTACAACAGCAAGCACCAAAAGCACTAAGGGCCCACTGCCAAAGTGTAAAAGAATAGTAAAAGCCCTCTTTTTGAGACACTTTGTTAGCATGAATGCAACATGAAACATTAAAAAATATTTTTCATTTGTAAACACTTCCCTCATTTAGTTCATTTTTATGCTAATTTGACCAAAAATGATCTGAAGTCAGAAATGCTTACAATCTCTCTCTGTGTGTCTCAGGCGTTTGGCGGGAAATGAGCTGACCTTCATCCCCAGAGGAGCGTTCACCGGCCTCTACAACCTCAAAGTGCTGTAAGTTCACACATATTTCCTCACTGGCATGATGCCTCAGCAAACATGCACATTTTATGATTGTTATGTGAATATGTTCCTAAAAGAACATACTGGTTAAACACTAAAAAAAACATTTATTGGTTTTTGGTGTTTAACCTAGACTGTTTAATGCCATTATACTGTCACTGCTGGGCTATTTTTACTGGGCTATTCTCTACCTGTGTTAAGATCTGTTCCTTCAAACTTGATCTTGACCTTTAAACGTCCTTTGAATTTGTAAAGATTGGCCAAGATGCATCAGAGAGCTTTATTGTCATTGTGCAAGCAATGAAACTGCACTGGAGACTTCACACATGTTCAAAGATAAATGGGACTGGAGTAAGATAAGAGCTGTATACAGTTTACATCGGGGTGCATAAAGCATCAGTGATAAAGGTGCGATCTAACAGATTACGATTGTTTAAAACTGATAAGGGTCCTCAGAAAGATAGCAACTCAACCCCACCCTCTCCACAACCCTCACCCACCTCCTACCCCCCGGACACACACACACACGCACGCACACAAACACTGGAATACTGTGTGGTATGTTTACTGGTGCTAATCATTCACAGAGACACTTTGAAGATTTCATGTGTGTCTCGGTTTAGTGCACAGTTTCTGCAGTTTGGAACAACACTTCTGTTCCCTGTTTACATTTTACACATTCGCTCATACCAACACATTATTCTGTTGTCTTTCATTCTTCTCTCTGTTCATTTCTGAGTCAGTTATTATTTTCTATTTTATTCATCTGTAAACATTGGGACTGTTGAACTACTGTTATTGCAGCACTTTATAGTACTGTAATATTTCTAAAAGCTACAATCATGCACATTATTATTCTTGAAACTTGGTATTTGGTAAAGAATTTTTCTACTTCATTCACCCAATATCATACACATTCATGCAATTGTTTTTTATGCACCTTGACACACCAACTCACACGGATTAATCAGGGACAACTCAGGGGTCGATATCTTGTCCAAAAATACTTTGACATGCAGGCTGAAGTAACTAGAGATTAAGCATCTCACCTTCTGATTGATAGATGTCCCGCTCTTCCTCCTGAGCCACAGCTGGCTGTGTTTTATGAATGCATGTTTCTCATTTTTTGTTTTATTGTTAGACTTCATAAAATAATTGGGATTGACCAACACAGAAATAAAGCAAGAAATTAAGTTTCCAGGTACACAGAAACTTCAAACAGATTTACAAAACAAATTCTGTAATAAATGGAGTTCCACAGGGTTGTGCACTAGGGCCTATTATATTTTCATGGGCCAGTAAGTTATACAATCTAAAGAGCCTTTTTGAGCTATTTTTTTGTGCCCAAAATCTATAGGGAGCCTCAAAACATATTGGAGTCTTGTATTGAAGCCAACACAACCCTTTCAATATTACTATTAAGTATAAACATCTTTGTATTCATATAATTATTTGGTACTTTACAGATATTTATCTGGTGTTTAACTTTGCTTTTTCATTTCATTAACATCATGTTCATTGTTGCACTTAATGGGTTTTGATCTAAAAGAACATAACCTATCAACATAAAAAAATATGCAAGCATATACAAGTCAAAACAGAGTAAGCAGTCTATTTTTAGTCACTCTGTAACCAGGAGCATTGGCAGTGAAAGCTGCAGTTTTGAAAGCTCTGGCATAGACAGTATTTTAGATAACACAGAATACATGTTTGTTTGCTATGAAGATGACACCCATCTATGAAGTCTGATTTATTAGTTAATATGCAAACATGTCTTGAAGAAAAAGAGGATATATCCTTTAACAAACCAATATTATAAACAAAATTTTTTTTAAAAAAATCATAACACAACACAAACAAGTGTAAAAGTATTTATTCACCACTTTTAATCTATTTTCTTAATTTCCAGACTTGCTAAGCTTACTGGCTTCTGATTATCCTGTAGATATACATGTGACTCTAGTATTTCCCAAAATGTGACACTGTCCTTGTAAACCATCTTTGTGTTGTTTTGTTGCGTTTAACACTTTTTGTTAAAGTTTTGATTGTGTTTTTACAGGATGCTTCAAAACAACCAGTTGAGATCTGTTCCTGCTGAAGCCTTCAACAACCTGCGCAACCTGCAGTCACTGTGAGTCACATTTCACTTTGGGCTTTTTTATGTTTCTTTTATTATATTATGTTAATTCTTACTTTATAAATATACCCTGCCATTTTACTGACCACACGTTTTATCTTTTATAAATACTGTGTATTATTGTAGTTTTTCTTTTATTCCTTTGTGTGCTATAATCATTTGTCTTATGTAAACCTAATTTTGAATCTATGCTTAATATAACTATACCTTTAACCTAACTTTAACCCCAAATTAAACTAGACCTTCTGTCTTTGTGCTATTGATGTATCTTATAGGAACATTAGGAAAATATGTTTTTAAGTCCATGTGATATTAAAATGACTTAATTTCCCTACAAACTGAATAATACACATATAGACACACTAATCCAGCGGTCCCCAACCCGAGTCATTTGGTACCAGGCAGTGAGAGTTGAAGCTAGGGTGTGAAATTCATGGTTTTCATGGTTTTTATTGGTTTTTATTGTTATTTTTTATCGTTTTTATTGTTAACTTGGTTTCCCTGGGTCTTTGAATGTGTTATGAATAAATCTTCCTTTTTTTGGTACCAGTACTGGTTTTATTTTGTTGTATTTATCTGCGACAGCTTAAAGGCCAGTCCGTGAAAATATTGTCGGACATAAACTAGTCCGTAGCGCAAAAAAGATTGGGGACTGCTGCGCTAATCCCTTCGTTTCATTTTACTCTTTGGTGGAAAGGAATCTGTCTCACACACACGGCTCAGTATATTAATGTATGTAGTGCAGCGAGTGTGTTCTCTGAGCCTGATAACACACAGTAATTATACTGAAACTGTACCTCTCTCTCACTCTCTGTGTGTGTGTGTGTGTGTGTCGGGGGTGGTGGTGGTGGGTATAAGGGTAAGGGTATAAGAATGGAGACGTCTGAGTCTTTCTTTTGGTCTAAGGTCTCTCTCATTTATCTGATGGACAATTATGTGAAGTCCCATCCTTCTCTTCTCTCTCCATGTGAACAGAGGAACTATTGTTAGGAGGGACATACAGTCAGCCCTCTCTCTTTATATCTACTGATCTTGCATGTTTATGTTGCACAGCCTGCAAAAGAGCTGTGAGTTTTCTGCCTGAACTCAAGACAGCAAAAGTCAGTAAAAGGGAACTGAATCATATTCAGTAACTTTTTAAAATTAATATTAAACTGATCGATTTGAAAATTAAGACCAGACCCTTAGACATCTATGTGCCTCAAATATCCCCACATCCAATCAGACAATTACTGAGTTTAATCTGAGCAGGTGGCATTAGCAGAATCATCATTATAACAACATTTATCCTATATGCAACATCTATATCTAAATCAAACTTCTCTGATTCAGAGCAGAAATCAATAGGTGTTAAAGGTAAAATGTTCCATATTGGGAAATATTACAGCACTGTCTATCAGATTTTATTAATATTATAAAAAACAGGAAAAGCTATACCAAGTCTTTATATATTATAATATTCAAATAAGTTGTATTTATATAGTGCTAAACACAACAAATGTTGCCTCAACCCCTAAATTGTTGTGTAAAGAGGAAACCCCAACAATCAGATGACTCAGTTTATGAGCAAGCACTTGGCAGCAGTGGGAAGGCAAAACTCCCTTTTAACAGGAAGAAATCTCTTAAAGAACAATGCTTAAGAAGGAGCAGCCATCTGCAACCAGCTGGGGTGAGGGGAAGGAAACAGAACAAAAGACACACTGTGAACGAGAGCCAGAATTTAAAATGAATTAGGTAATGATTAAACAGTGGTGTATAAACTCATGAAGAGTGAAAACAGATGAGTGAAGAAGAAGTGGTCAGTGTCTATTGCAGCGTAACTAAGAGAGGGTTCAGGGTCACCTGATCCAGCTCTACCTAACAACCTCTCTTTGAGCAACACAGTTAAAAATCAAACAAGGTGGTAAGACTGAAAAAAATGTTTTGATGCTGTAACATGTGTATAAAAGTTAATTAACACATAAACAAGACACAAACAATATAAAATGGACCTTAAATGCTTCAGTTCAAATAATTAAGCAATAATTTTTGCGTCTTTGCGTTGTTTAATACCAAAGTCTAACAAATGTTCAGTCACTCACTTACTTATTATTAAGGCTTATTATTTTGATTTTCCTGCTTTTTGAGAGCCGTGCCTTTGTCCCACTCACAAAATCAACACAATCACACTGAGGAATAAGTGTGGTCATTAAAATACCTTCATTTGACCTGAGAGCCAAGAGGCTGGTTGAGTGGTGCTTGAGCAGCCTGCCGATCATTCCTTTGCTGCTGGTCAAACACTTGATTTCTAATGTTCCTCTTGAACAGCTTCAAAGTGATGTGAAGCCTTCAGTTTTGCATTTTGAGTCTCTAAACATTGAGCTTTTCTTGTACATCTCAAAAAGTAGATGTTTTCTGTCATTATGTGAATAATTTAATAATAATTTAATCAGTAAAGAGAGTTATTAGTTCTAAAGTGTCTTAATTATGTGACTATAATGCCACATTAAGTTAAAAATTGCAGAAAGGATAGCTGGGTTTTCTGTACTTTTTATTAAAAATGACAAATTAGTAAGTTATCTGCATAACAATACTACCGAGTAGAAGTAGAAGGTCCCATCACTATATTTTGTCATTGTTTTGTTTTGTTTTTTGTTGTATTTTGTTTTTTTGGGGGGGGGTTACCATTTTTTTAGTAACGCCACTTTTTTGTACTGTATCTTGTTAGTTTCAAGAAAAAAGGCTATTGTCTCGGTCTCTGGGGACAATGGTCAATAGTTTAAGATTTCTGATGTTGCTAGCTGATATCTGGAGCTAGCTACCCATCCTTTCCTATGTGCAAATATTATATGATCATCGGGTTTCAAAATTACCTTTCATTCAGTGGCAAAGAGCAAAAAGCTTATATTATGTATGTACACATAACTGTTTGCTTGAACGTACACTTAAAATCAGTGTATATCTCTTCATAGGCGTCTGGACGCCAATCATATCTCTAGTGTTCCCGCTGGCTGTTTCTCCGGCCTGCGTTCACTCCGTCACCTCTGGCTGGATGATAACTCTCTGAGGGAGGTCCCAGGGGAGGCTCTGGGCGAGCTCCCCGCCCTGCAGGCCATGACACTTGCTCTCAACCACATCAGCCACATCCCTGACCATGCCTTCAGCAAGCTGGGCCGCCTGGTGGTGCTGTATGTATACACAACTTGGGTTATCCGGAGCAAACAAATAACAAATAGAGTAGAACACCTTATGTCACACTAGGGTTCCATTGTAGACTGGGAAAGTGTGCTGGACCGTCTTGGAGGACCAGTTAAGTAATGGTGTTGGTAGTAGGTTTGCTGTTAAACTGGGCTGGTTACCAATGAAAGGAGCTGGCTAAATTTGGTTTATTTACGAGTAAATCCAACAGTGGTTGTCCATAGCAAACATACAAACATACGTAACATTAGATTTAGGTAGATAGTTTATTAGTAGGCTATCTTACTCAGTTATTCTGTTATAATTGAGACATTTTTTAGCATAGATCCAGTAGCTGTAATCTCAGAAATTGATTTCTGAGATTTGTATATAAATATAAAGAATCTGTAGCAAAAGGGAGAAAAAGATTTTTCATGGTCAAAGTTTCATGGTCGAATGGATTTCATTTGTTTCCTGCTTGTAGTTTGATTTTTATTTACCAATCAAGTTTAAGTCAGGCAAACACTGTGAGGAGATCAAAAGGAGAATCTCATTTACCAAAATGAAATCTTGAAACTACATAATCACAACAACGGTCACCTTGAGGCGGCTGTTGTTGTGATTTGGCACTGTATAACCACTGAATACCATCTTACAACAATTTAGCTTTAATTTTTTTATCCTTTTAAAAATGTATCTATATATTTTAAAGTTGAACATTTTGTAAATGAGTTAAATGATAAATAAAAATTCATTCTTTGCCCATATATGTGCTTCAGATTCGGAAAAATGGTTGTGTGTAATGTAATTTAATTTAACCCTTTAAAGCCGGTCGGAGCGGGCACACTCCATTTTGCATAACTATTTTTAAATCGCGGTAGCACTGCAACCACGTAAGCTAGCGCAATAATTTTTTTTGCATATGAAACCGGAGGAGTTGTACTTACATCTTATTCCATCAGCTTGCCCTAGGTCACAGTTTCCTTCCACAGAAAGCTTTGCAAAAATTGCATAAAAAGCACTTGCAGCAACAAAAACATAATATTCCAGAAACAAGCTTCACCAATCCGATCAGCTGTTCGTAACACTTCCTACGTCCATCAGCGCGAACTATCGCATGTCCGCCATGACCTGCCCGCAACCCGAAGTGACGTCATTTTGCGGAAATGTGGTTTTTTACCATCAGGGGCTTATGAGCCTATACTTGTGTTTTTAAAAGTTATGTTTGACTTTATGACTTTCTGTGTCGTTTCTGGGATGCTTAGAACTCATATTGCACTGCTGGAAATAGTTTATTTTGATGCATATGCTATTTTTTTGCAAATTTGCATTATAATACTTATTTTCGTTTTTCCTGCAGTATATAAAAATTGGTGTATTTCAAAAATAAAAATATGAAGACACTCAAAATAAATTTCCTGTGGTGGGAAACTATTTTGTGCAACTTTTTTGTATTTACAGTTTTGAGGAATAAGCCTCTTAAATTTCTCTGACTAGAAATATATGTTAAAAAAACAAAAACAATTTTCAATTTTTTGGTAGTTTATTGCACTTTTTTGCAATTTATGTAATTACTGTGCACTTAATGCATACATATTATTAAAATTTGGGCTATAATGGTTGTATTGATGTATATCAACTTGAAATGCTCCCAAAAATGGCACTACAGCATGTAAAAACATAATATAAGCTCTGGCGAACTTGGTTCTATGGTAGGTCTTAAAGGGTTAAACTTGTTTCAAAAAGCTTAACTTAAGTTAACTGACCTTAAAACATCAGGATTTAAATCAGATCTATTCTTCATATGCAGGCTTACAGAAACTCTTTTCCACTTTTTGGGTAGTGTTTTTGTTTTTATCTGTGTGTGTGTGTTTTTGTTAGGAGCATTAAGTTCAGCCGTGGCAGCGACTGTCCCCGTCCATCTGTATTAGCTCCTTAATAACATGCAAGCTCTCTGTTTGTGTGATGGCATTCAGCGCGGCAGCATTGAAGTCTGCTGTCATTCCTTTTGTCCAATCGGTTTGAAGCTAATTTGCATGAAATTACCAGAAGAAAAAAAACCTTCTTGAGAGACTCCTGGGCCCCTTTGAAAAAACGCACACACACACGCACACACACAGAGTCTTTGTCTGCTTCATTAGTCCATCAGTCTCTCGCTCTCTCTCTCCACAGGCATCTCAACAACAATAGGATCGTTTCCATGGGACCGAACTGCTTCCACGGACTCCACAGTTTGGAGACGCTGTGAGTTTCTGTGTGTGCGCTCGTGTGAGTGCGTGTGAGCAGGAGTTGGAGCAGTCAGGGTTGAGTTGGGGTCAGGGTGAAGGGTTAGGAGATGAGAGAGAGCCTTAATTTTTACATTTGTAGAGGATCCTTAATGGGATTTATGTTCAAAAAACCTGCATTTAGAGGAATCTTTTTTCTTTCTTTTCAAGAGTTTCATCTTTAGCCCACCTTAGCACAAAGATTTGGAAACAAAGAGAAAGTACCAGCAAAGCTCCAGAGAACGCCTTAAAGAGCAATGTTAGCACTGCTCTTTAGCGTACATATTTTATTTTGATGTGGTAAGACAAGCTATGGTAAGACTGTAAAACTGCCGACAGTTCAGATCTGTGGCTTTGAAGAGAATAAACAGCTTGATGATCTTTTCTTGATAACTTGGAACCCACATCTTGCTGGTGCAAATTATACCGAATAGTTTGAAAATGATGCCCTCCATCCCTGCATTTATTACAGTTTGCAAAGGCATTCAGTGGGCTGGACTGGATTATCTATAAGGCAAATTCTGACTATCACAAGATAGTTTGAGATCCCTGCAGTAAGTAATAAATAAACATTAAACGAAGAAAAAAAAATTGATAAATCTGATACATTTATTTTTTTAATGTTGTTTTCTGTCATATATGTTTATTCAGGCTCAATATATAAAATAATGGCACTTTACAGTTGCCCTGAGAGGTCAAATGCACTGCAACACCAGCAAATAAAAAAAGGCTGCAAAAAGACATAAAACACAACAGAAGTTGACGTTTCTTCATGTTTCTTCTTGATTTCTGAAGTTGCAGTCTGTTTGATGAGTCGCCATATTTTTTTGAGATTTTTGTTCAACTTAATAAACAATCCAAAATATAGACACCAAGGAGACAGGTCAGTCAGATTGGTGGAAAACAAAAAGATCAGCGCAATGGAAGAACATCCATTTTCTTTCCTTTATCCAAGTCAGGGTCATTGGAGGCTCAAGAAACTCGAGAACAAGAATTGATGATGATGACAAAGATTGAGGGAGAAACTCAATAAAGACCATAAGCAGGGTGGGAAAAGAACAAAGGAAGGAAGTAAAAACATGAAAGGCTGTTGACTTTCAAATTAAAGGCAGAAATGATCAAATACAGGGAGGAAGACTAAAAATAAACTGTAAAACCCTCACCTTTACCACAGAAGTTAGACGCTTTATTTTAGATTTAAAATCTATTTTGTCATAAACATATGTTTTACAACCAACTTGTCCAAGATTAAAACATCTATTTGTGTCATTTGTAGGTATATTATTAATATACAGTACAGTTTACCGAGCTCCACAGTACAGCTGATTTTAAAAGATCTAAGAAATGGCGCGTGCTTGAACAGAAACACATGTGGGAATTTTCTGAGAAATGCTCGCTCTTAAAATGATCATCAATCTCATTTTAACCATTTACAATCCAAGCCAGTACACGCGTGGCGCTTCATGGAGAGATACCAGTTGTTTCTGCCTTCACCAGTAAGCATTTTTCATGGAAATATTAAATGGAGACAGAGCAGATTAACCTGTGTGTGTGTGTTTATGTTGTGTGTGTGCGTATAATCTGAGGAATGTGTGTGTGGATAGAAATGTTTCTGTTTTCTCAGTCAACCAGAGAAGCAGGTTTAAACACACAAACATACACGGACTTCATTTGGAAATACTTCTGTGTGCGCTTAGCTGGCTCTGTGTGTGGCCCGGGCTGTATGCTAATCATAATTACTATTCATGCACACACACACTCATGGGCAGCATGTGTTTGTGTGTGTATGTGTGTTGGGAGGCTGTGTACCTGTATGATGAGCAATAATAAACCAGAGCAGAGACTCGTGTTCATCTGAAGCTACAAACACAGACAGAGAGGGACCAGGAAAACGGATATGAGAGCAGAAAAAAAACAAATTAATACAACCAAGCTCTGATCAGACCAAAAGGAAAACACAACCGGCTTTTAGAAGAACATTCTTTTGCTAACGTCACTGCCTAGTTGTGCTGCGTGTTTCATGTAGGCCTCGTCCCTTTTGGCCAAATTAAGATTTTCTGGTTCCAGTAAGTGACGGAAACAGTGGTGAACAGAAAACCAAAATCCAGCTCTCAACACACAAACCTTTGAGACTGTCTGTGGGTAACACGACCCCAACCCACCAAAATAAAAACCACCATGCTGACTGACACCTGACAGTCAAGATAATGAGCCATAGCATGTTCTTAATTATTTTCAGTAGAGAAAGTAATATATGTCAATGAAAACCAACTCTTAAGGGATCAGTCGGGTTTATTTCAACCTGCTGTATTTCCCATTCATTGGGTCTGCCTTTGAACTCTTCTAGTTCACTGGCTAAGGTTTACCACTCTATGTGCAGAGCTGACCATTCCCACTATAAAGGTGTTTATCCAAGAGTCAACCATTCCAGGACAGACTATCTAAAAATGATAATATCCAAAGCTTGTGTCGAGCATGGCTGATGTTCCTAACCCAGATTTGATACTGGTCGTCCATCCATCCATCCATCCATCCATTTTTTTCTCACTTATTCATTGGGTTGTAGCTTATCCCAGTTGTCATAGGGCAGCAGATGTCCAAATCTTGAGCTGACTTTCATTAACAAAGTAGTTCCAAATTAGAGTTAGCCTTAATGCGTATGATGATTCATAACCTCTCACAGGATTTTTAGCACAGCCTCTAGTCCCAGTTTTGACCAATCATATCCCAGATTAATATTTCCAACGTAATCACTCATGCCCCTGATGTTACGTTTCAAAACAGTTAACATTACAACATTACAAATTTCACCCAATATTTCCAGTTTAGAGGATAAATAAATTAGTTCACTAAGTGTAGCAAGCATTAGCAAGGCTGGGGCTAATCATGCTAACGGATGTGCATCTATGACGCTATAAATCAAAGTACAAAGTAATAAAAGAAAACACTTGTTACATGGACATGGAAGACACAATTATTCAGAGGCAGAATTTAAGCGAAAATGGTATTTAATTACTATTTTTTAATGTAACACATTATTTGTTTAACTTCAAGGCAAAGGTTGATTCGTTTTCTTATCTCTGTAAATACATTCATTACAAAAAAACTGAATCAAAATCATTACATCAAAACTAAAATAATCTATGAGAAACAAGAACAAGAAAGCTTGATACAAACCCGCCCACAAATCCAAAAATCCTAACCTGATTGTAGATGTCAGAAAAATCCCTCATCCAATCACAAACATCCAAGCTCCATCAATAATAACCTTGGAAAACAGAACGCATACCAGTTATTGTTGTTCCTGATCGTCCCCCGGACACACACATGTACTCACACACTCAGAACCAGACGGAAGCAATTTCAATTTAATGGTATTTTTCACAATGTGGCAGCTTCATTCCACACACAGTGGATTTGTGTGTATAATAGCCACCTGCATCCCAGAGATGGATGAGAGGACCTAATTGAAGCCATGTGTGGACTTGAAGAATGCTCTAGTCTCTGCTGGTGATGAAAGAAAAGAGCAAAAAAGGGAGGCACAGTTAAATGTTTCTTTAATAAACTCAAAAGACGGGGGAAAAAAAGATTAAGCTAAACATCAAACTTGAAACACAAACATTTACATGAAACACTTTTCTAATCTAAAGCTGTCATTCCCACAGCTTCTTAAAAACTGCTTTTTTGTAATAGAACTAACATAATTCCCAGTGTAGAGCTGGTTTTCTAAATGTGAAGCAGTTACCAGTCTGGAGATGAAATTTCCAGTTTAGACTATTGGTGTGACTTTGATGCTAGTTGTTTCCCAACATTCCTTGTTTAAAGCATATTATTCCCCAAGTCCAGCTGTTTACCATGCTATATTCCCAATCTAAAGGTTATCATTAATAGTACAGAGTTATATAAAGTGTATACACTTCTATATACTTTACACTATACTCTCAATTTGAGATTTATCAATGCTAATATGGGATTTATGTTCAAATCGAGAGTCTACAATTCTCAGTACGGAGATTGTATTTCTAGTCTAGACTTTGCCATTACCAGTATAACTGGTGCTTCCTGCTACTGGTGACCAATCCAATTATTTTTCTAATTGAAACAAACATTTTTCTATTTAATAAACATTTTATTGTCAGAAGTATTACAGAAATATTAGTTTTCTTCTTTACTGATGTGAAAAGTAATTAATTCAACAAAGTTCAGCAGAACGTATTTAGCACCTTGGCATTTACACACCAGGGGGCGCTGCAGAAGAAGCTACATAAGGAAATCTCTCTTTTTCTTCCTCAGAGATTTGAACTACAACAGCCTGATGGAGTTTCCCACAGCCATCCGCTCACTCAGCCACCTCAAGGAGCTGTGAGTCTTAACTGACTGATTGAAAAAGGCATCTGTTTATCCACAGCAGACATGGCTAGCTCAGGTTCTCAAACGTTAGCATATGAGGCAAGATGTGGACAGCATCTTATGCTTGACTGTTTACATATTTTATGAAAAAGAAAAAAGGACAAAATCAATAATATTTTTTCCCTAAAAGTTAGTTCAATCAATCACGACTGTCATCAAAACAAGGAGAAGGGCGAGGGAAGCTTCCCAGTAATCATGATGAAATGAAGGAAGGAACTTTTATAATAACACATGGTGGAAACTAATTTCCTTTATCTTCCCGTTTAGCGGATTCCATAGCAACAACATCCAGTCTATCCCGGAGCATGCCTTCACTGGGAACCCTTTACTGAACACCATGTAGGTACAACTATTAACATATTCAACAGATTGCAATATTTTTCACTTCCTGGTTCCAAAATTAATGAGGACAAAATCAATAATCTGCTAAATTCATCTATTATTTATCATATCTTCAAGATAGTGACAGTCAGGGATGATGATCTCTCTTCTTACTCCATCGTCACCTTGATAAACACTTTGCTGATGAGTTTTGTTGAACTAAACATGATGTTTATGGTTGGTGATAATTATTAGTGATAATATTTTTTTAACAAGATCATGAAACATGTTTTATTATGCTTTAGGGTGGGGCATGCTGAGCCCCACGGTTTCTCAGTTCGATCCACTGTGGCTGTCTCCATGTTTATATGCAGCATCTTAAGTAATTTTGCTAACCTCTGTTTAACACTTGTTAGCTTCTCTTTTTTTTGTGGACGTTTTCCAGATTTTTCTATGACAACCCAATTCACTCTGTTGGACGCTCGGCCTTCCAGAACCTACCAGAGCTTCGCATGCTGTGAGAAACACTCACATTCAACACACAAATAACACAGCACAGCACTTTTATAGATTTAAGTAAACCTGTTAAGTACTTCAGTATGTTTTGGGACTTTTCTTTTATGAAGCGCCTTGAGGCGACTTTTGTTGTGATTTGGCGCTATATAAATAAAATTAAATTGAATTGAATTGAATTGAATTTTCTGCCTGACAAACAATAGAGTAGAGACATTTTTACTTCTGCCTAACCAAGATCAGAGACATAAATAAGTCTCAAAGCAATGAGTCAGTTACAACTACTGAATCTTTTCTAAATTGTTTTAGGAATGTATGATTAGTAAAATCTCACAAAACCAAGCTGTAAATGCACACCATTCAAGCTCCAAGACCAGTTTCAGTAGTGTCACAGAGATATACTCTGAAGGTAGAGCGTGGCATCTATTACAAAGTTAGCCAACTCTTGTAGGACCATCTGCACCTCAAGGAAGATCAAAATGCCCTCTGGCCTGTCACAGGCCCTTAGTATGGTAGTGGTGTCTTCCATTGCCTCAGAAGTTTCAGCTCTGCATCAAAGCAAAATGACATGAAAACATAAGATGCTGGACCAAAATGTCTTACATCTGGATGGCATAAAGCAGTAGCTGTGGAGTCAAAGAGATGTCCATCTGTCCTTTGCCTCAGCCACTAAAGAGAGATTCAGTGGTTTCCAATGAACATGTCCATAAAATGAGTTTAAACGCCATCCAAAGCAATGGACGACTGTAGCAGAACAAGACTGAAAGGCAAGGTTTACAAGATGGTAGTGAGATCTGCTGTGATGTTTGGTTTGGAGACGGTGGCGCTGACAAAAAGACAGGAGGCCAAGCTGGTGGTGACAGAACTATTGAAGTGAAGGAGGACATGCAGAGGGTCGGTGTGACTGAGGAGGATGGGGGGTTTGGGTGAGAGTGGGTTAAGTGATTCCCTGTGGTGACGCCTGAAGGGAGCAGCTGAAAGAAGAAGAAGCAGCATTGATAAACTGAAGTCAAAGTTTCTGTCTTTGAACCTCACAGATCCGCCCCATGACAGATCCAAGTGTTGACAGCTTTAGATGAGAAATATCAAGTAATGGCTGAGCATATATGACGTGCAGATTCAACCTCCCTGTTGCCCTTTTGTTCAGTGCAGATGTTAATTACGCAAATAATGAAACGCAGTAAATCATTTTCTGCTTCTCTTAGCTTAAACGCTCTTTCCGTGCCCAACTCTCAGATCTCTGAATGGAGCTGCAGATCTCACTGAGTTTCCAGATCTGACGGGAACCAAAAGCCTGGAGAGCCTGTAAGTGACACACACACACACACACACACACACACACACACACACACACACACACACACACACACACACACAGGAATGTTTTATATCCGAGTGTGTTTGCTGTTGTAGCCGCCATCAGTGTGTTTCTGAGAGCTGAACACCCCAAATCACACTGCTGTTATTAATACGCAGCAGTTATTATTCTATCTGACAGACTGTAACTTTATTTTTCTGCAGCTCGGCGTGAAATTAAAACCCTTCTTTCTCCTTGTTGTGACCCACTTTTCCGTGTCACAATAAACACCTTGGCTGTGTTTATTTTCTTGTATTTTTCCATTTAAGCTCATTTCTGAAAGCAGTGTGTATTTAACAGTAACCTCACGCTGAACCAGTAGGTGGAAATAAAAAGTCCAACCAAACAAACCGTCCCACATTCTTCCATTTGACCCTCTCCAGTGTTAACCCCCCTCTCCAACATCCTGTTTCATCCTGTGAATCCAAATTTTGCACGTAGCTGCTTTTCTTTAATCAGACTTTTCCATATTGATGATTTATTTTTCATATAATGAGCTTGGACCACTCACCGTATTACTCATTACTGTACTGGCTTCATTTCAGCCATGTGGATGAGGGAGTCATTCCACCTTAATGCAACTTCAAAGCACCTCAACATATGGCTGTAAAGTGTAATGCACTGTGGACGCCCCTGGACACATCACAATGTTTCTACATGCTATTTAACAAGCATATACAGTTTATTTTACACAATTTACAATACAATATACCCAAACATGTACTAACAATATACTAACCTGTTTCCAAAAAAAAAAATAAGACTACAATAAATTGAAAATGGTTCAAAGACAACAATAACTTAATTTCAGATTTAATCACTTTCTTAAAGGCTTTACAGGCCAAAATAATCTGTGTTTGGCAGATTGTTTTTTTGTTGTAACAAACTTTCTAGCAATAAATCTTATAGCACTAGGAAGCCTGTTTATTTCCCTTTTTCCTCTGATGTGGAGCCACATTTTCAAGGAAAATGCATGTGTGGGTTGCCCCCATGAAAAACTCAGATCTTCTTTGCCAATGCCAAACAGCTTATTCTGCTACCGACTCTTGTTTGGTGTCGTTTACTGGATTGGATGAGTGAAGTCTGAAGAAACAATTTGTTCATTAAACAAACAGGTAGCATGTGGAATAACCATGTACAGCTACAACATCCTGGCACCTCCTCCTCATGCTGGTCACGAGCTTGGACACGCATTGCTAAGGGGATGACAACCCATTCTTCAGTGGGTGTGTTGGTCACTCTGACAGGAGCAGCACAGCCAAGCTGATCTCACAAGAGTTCAGTGGGGTTGAGGTCAAGACTGCAGGCAGGTCATTCCATCCTTTCCACTCCCAAATTCTGGAGGTGGTCTCTGATAAACCCCGCTCTGTGGGGGCAAATACTGTCATCTTGGAGTATAGAGTTTGGTCCCAGACTGTGGAGATATGGGATTGCTACAAGTTGCAGAACCTCATCTCAGTGTCTTTCTGCTTTAAGATTGCCTCCAGTGATGACAAACACCTGGAGTACAATAAACTCAAAACAAAAGCCAAAAGCAGAATAAGCTGTTTGTCACTGGCAGAGAAGATTTGTCAGTTTTTTTCATGGGCGCAAACCACATACTCAACTGCTCAACCCACAAATTCATTTTCCTTACAAATGTGGCACCATTTAAGGGGAAATAAACAGGTTTTTCAACAGTGTAAGATTTACTGCCAAGAAGCACTGTCACAACAAAGAAATAATCAACCAAACACAAATTTCCTTACTTTTGTACTTTATTTCATGTTGAAACTGAGAAATGTAATCGTTTTCTGATTATTTTAAACTTCAGGATCAGTGCATGAAAAAGCTGAGAAAGTTGCATAATCCTTATTAAAAAACAAATGCGAGAATAGAAACACCACTATTTTGTCCAGACTCCTTTAGGATGGACTGAGGTGATGTGGAAAACTGTCCTCTGCACTGACCAATCAGATTCTTTTGGGAAATCATGGACGCTGCATGCATCCAGATGAAGACCTTGCTTATTTATGCAAGACCATGCCATCATCCGTGATGGTACTGGAGAGGCATTAGTGCCTGTGGGGGGAGTATCTTGTTCATCCGTGACAGCAGTGTTGAACAGAAACTGTTGATGTTGAACAGTTTCTACAGACTTTGAAGAAACATATGAAGAAACATATGAAGAAACATATGTCACCACCCAGATTCCCAGCATCTCTTTATGAGAAAGACGTGCATATCTCAGGATAGCAATGCCAAACCACATTCTGCATGTATTCCAGCCCTTTAAAAACATCTGGAACAATATGAAACTAAATATATGACAAAGGCAGTCCAGAATTATGGAGCAGCTAGCTAACTTGCAACAAGCAAGAACTGTTTTTAAAGAAGGTCGAAGGCATCACATTGTGAAATATTCCCTTTCTTTTCACATTCTTTTTAAACATGTTGCTGATGATAAATTCATAATATGAATGTAATATCTGTGGGGGAAAAAAACTTTAAAATTCCAAGTTTTAGCATTTTATCTTTTCTGTTGTTTTACTTTCACAAGATTTCAGCTTATTAGAAACAGGGCTGTGAATACATAACACATTTTTAATGTACTTCTAAATAGCTCCTGTGGAAAACTAGTTCTGTTTTATCTCTCTGTGTGTAGGACTATCACTGGAGCTCGAATCACCTCATTGCCCGGTTCAGTTTGTGAGCAGCTTCCAAACCTGCAGCTGCTGTGAGTCCAAACACAACAATTACATCCACATCTCTGCATGTCTCTAAACACTGAACTCAGGCTGAAGGTGGTCCCTGAAGGCCCTGTACATCATCTGGGGACTATTCATGTCTGTCCGTCGAATCATATCTGCTGTTGCTTCATTTATTTCAGATATTTTTTAATGTCTTGGCTTGTATGCTGGGAGCTGTTGTGATGTGTTCAGTGTGTATAGGAAATTACGGTGCTGACAGCTTCAACTCACTCTCTCCCTCTGCAGCGATCTCTCCTATAATCAAATCCAGACTCTTCCCAGCTTCTCCGGCTGTGAGAGCATTCGAAAAATGTGAGTTTAATGTTCATTTTACATTTAATTAAACTGTTCTTCTTCATGTTTTATTGCCTTTTTTTGGGAGGGTCGGATATAGCTTATTTTTTGGCCTGTAAAGCCTTTAAGACACAGTTATTAAATCTGAAGTTACCATAACAATCAATAAAGTACAGACAGCTGTGCATTATGGGAATAATTATCACCCTCATAGTCTATTTCTGACCAATCAGGTCATTCAGGAAACACTTGCTGTAAAACAGATTCTTTAGTGATGTAATGGAAACAACGATGGCTAATATGTGTGTGTGCATGTATGTCTGTTTTTGTGAGGACCGCAGTGAGTTCTGGGCCTTGTGAGGACATTTTGTACAGTTCGAGGCTTCAGATTTAGTTTTGGGGGGATATGAGTTAGATCAAGTGGCAACCCCCCAAAATTATGTTGCAGTGCAAAAAACTGCAAAAACTTTCCAACTTTGTGGCAGGAATAAACACATTTATAACCTGCTATTATTTAGTCTGTATAGCTAATTTCACCTTGGAGAACAACTGTATTTAACTGACCAACAGATCAACTGTACAGGACATGTAGTTAGTTGTCTTCTAGGCTTCACCTCAGCTAATTGTACTCACCAAAGCAGACCTTTTGGAACTTTCTTGAATGTAATTAACTGACCAATAACATAGCTTACCCTGTGGTTAATTGTACTGGCAGACCATCCATGAAGTCTGTGCTTCAGTTTTGGTGAATCACATTGAAGGAATTTATTTTATCTATTAATTAACAGGTATGTGTGTCCGTGTGAAACACCCATACAGCTTATGGATTCAACTAATCATCTCCACACACTCCAGCCTTCTCCATAAACCGTGTTTCATTTACAGTCCGAGAACTCAGGTTGATGGAGGGGCATGTGAATGCATCATATGAGCGATGGTCCTTTCAAAGATAGAAATACAAACATGTGCGTGTGTGTTTTTCAGTGATCTGCATCACAATGTGGTAGAAAAACTGGAGGAAAACACATTCGCTGGTCTGCTATCACTACGCTCACTGTAAGCATGCAAAAACACATACACACACACACACACACACACACACATACACACACACACACACACACCACCAATTTAATTGGCCGGCAGATCCTGAGCAGTGATCTCTCTGTAAGTATTTCCAAATGGAAACTCACTTAGTCATCCAGGTGGTCCGCTTGTGTATGGGACAGGTTTGATGCTATAGTTTGGAACAAAGACAAGAATCTGCACAGCACTACACCTGATACTACAGCTCATACTAACACTACACTTAGGACTATTGTAGTTTTGAATTTTTGCAGCCTCCAGTATTACAGCATCTCAAACTGAGAAACGAGTCATGCCTCTCTTAACATTACTGCTAATTTTATTATGGTATTACAGACGTAAGAGTATTATGTGCACACTTTCTTTTATTCTGGGATTAGAAACAAAGACCTGCTGTTTCATAGGCCTGTGGTGCTTTCGCTTTAATCCAAACTAACAGCCTACGCAACAGCAGAGATCAGGTCAGCGTACAAAGTTTACCAACAGATTAAAGGGGAACAAACAAAAATGGACAAAAAATACAGACAGGGTTATGTGTCTGCACACAAGGTATTCACAGGCTAAAATACAATCATGAAAAATTCAAAAGACCATGAAAATTGTTGATCTTTTACATATTTCCACAAACCCTGCAGACTGGGTTGACAACCAGAAGAACATCACAGTAAAAAAGAACTTTTTCAATCATCTGTTCAATAAAAATGTTGATAAGTTCTTTCTGTTAAGGAAAAAGCAACTGAATCTCAAGCACCATGGCTGGTATTTAGCACAACTAACTTCTTGTAGATTTAACTGGCGTATTTTTTATTATCATAGATCACTGTTTCTGATCACATGACTGCTGGTTTGTTTTGTTTTTCTATCCTGCAGTGATTTGTCCTGGAATCGACTGTCATCGGTGAAGCCAAACTCGTTCTCTGCTCTCCCTGCTCTCACCAAACTGTGAGTTCTTTATCCATCTGAATATTGGTTAGTAGTTTTGAAACCATTTTTTAAAAATTCCTTTTTTTAAAATTAGATAGCGTAGTAGTTGAGAGTGGACAGGAAAGCAGGGAGAGAAAGTAGACAAAGAAGCGCAGCAAAGGTCGCACGCAAACCCGTGAGCTGAACGGGTGCCTGGAAAACCATTTTTGAGTGAAATGCATGTTAAAACAGCTGCTGAATTTTCAGCAAATATGTTCAACTGCCCTTAACTATGTCATTTTAAGTTGAAGATTTGTGGTTTGTCTGAGATTCTAACCTATAGATGCACAGGAGAGGGGAAATTTTCCTTAAATTTATCAGAATTAGTTATAGAATATGATTAACTGGTTTCCACACCTTCTCTTCCTCTGTCTTCGCAGTGACTTGTCATCCAATCAGCTTTCTTCTCTGCCTCTGAGTGGCCTGCAGAGTTTGACTCACCTGCGTCTGGCTGGAAACGAGCAGCTGACGGAACTAATAGCCCAAGAGGATCTGCCTCGAGTCAGGTGGGCATCCACTCATAAACAAAGGAAGACATATATGTATTAAGAGAAGTCCACGTACCACCAGACTGTGATGCAGGACCTCCAACATGGTTATCAGGAAGCAGACTTATCCACAAATCTGTCCTGCAGTGCAAACACTGCTGATGTGATTTAGGAAAAGGTTTGAATTAACAGCCACTTTACTGCTGATTAACTCCTATAGTGTTTAGATGTCACACACACACATTCACACACTCACTCACACACACAGTGTAATCTGTCTCCTCCATCTCTGATGGAAAGCATCTAAAGGGACATTCCACTGAACAGCAGGTGCAATAAAATGAATTTATTTGAGCCATGTTTGGACAGATAGAGGTGTTTATCACTTTGTGCGTTTGTGTGTGCTCAGGGTGATGGAGCTTCCCTACGCCTTCCAGTGCTGTGCCTTCATCTCCTGTGAGCGGAGAGGCGGAGGCGCAGGAGGCTTGTCCTGGGAGAGAGAGGAAGCAAGAGACTCAGCTGGAAGAGATGCAGCTATCCTTTCCAGCCAAGGTGAACCCCAACACAAAATGAAGTTTTCACCTGAGGAGCCAAATGATTACATACACCAACCAGGCGTAACATTATAACCACTGACAGGTGACGTGAATTATACTGAATCATGGCACCTGTTGGTGGGTGTTAGAGCAAGTGAACATGCCGTCTTCAAATTTTATGTGACCTCACAACTTACAGGTGTTAAAGGATGCTGCTAAAGTCTTGGTGCCAGATACCTCAGCACATCTTCCATCAGCCTTGATGGTCAGGGTGTTTTTGACAGCAATAGGGGGACCGACACGGGTCATAATGTTATGCCTGACCAGTGTATTAATAAGAGATAGACATAACTACTTTGTGGGCTCCACATTTAAAGCCTCTGCTTTAGCTTTAACTTCGTGGAGACGGCTGTCCGCTTCTTAATCTTGAGCCAGATGTGAGCAAGAAGGTGAATTCAGATAACACTAACAGGTTTGCTTAGGAAGCTGCATTCATTTCAAGTAAAAGACCAAAACCAGAGCACACTCTTTTTGGATAGTCTGTTTGCATAATTAACTGTACAGCAAACATATTATTTGTTGGTTAATTCCATTAGAAATTCTCCAAAAGGCTCCATGAGCACAAACACAGTCCAGACTGCCAGTTCATGGAATCCAGTTAATGGAGGTGAGACCTAGCAGAGAGCTAGCATGTCTCTAAATTTGAAGTCTCAATTTCCCCCGGACTGGAAATTTTTCTATAGATGCCACAATCGTTTAGTCGCACGCTGTAAATGTGTTTATTACTGCTGTAAAGTTGGATATTTTAACATGGGAGACTATGGGAACTGACACATTTTTGGAACAGCCT
The DNA here is from genome assembly GCF_013358895.1 of Oreochromis aureus. Taxonomy (NCBI): domain Eukaryota; kingdom Metazoa; phylum Chordata; class Actinopteri; order Cichliformes; family Cichlidae; genus Oreochromis; species Oreochromis aureus. The sequence goes on along the minus strand of NC_052958.1, from coordinate 20,566,725 downwards.
CAAGTGGCCACTAGAGGAACTGCAGTTTTCCGCTTCATGTTTCAGTGGCAGAGGTTGCACCTTCTTTAACTCCTCAGAAACCCCTTCCTCAGGGTACCCCCTTTAGGATGGGACTTAGAACACTGGACAGTGTTAGTTTGTTTCTATTTTTTTGTCATTCAAAACTACAACATGGAGCTTGTTAAGCATTTATGCAAAAAAGGAGAAGAAACCAGCAGAGATTTGAGGCACTGCTCTACACAGAAGGTCAGCCCTAATATTTTTTTCAGGTCATCATTTTTCTTCATTAGATAATGTAAAAAAAAAAGAAGCTAGGTCAGAGTGGAAGCAGGTAATGAATGGATGAAAAGTGCTTTATGTAAGATTTAATAGGAGGTGTGATCAAAATGTCCCATAAAAATAAAAAAAATAAAGTTTCCAGTTTGAAATTTGGCTGATCACCAGTTCAAAGTTGTTTTTTTCATCCAGCTTTCACTTAGTGATGCTTGTTTTTCCACTAAAAGTAGAAATAAAACCAACGTACTGCTGTCCTCACTGTGTCTCTGCAGTAGATCAAGATTGGGAAGATTTCCTGATGGAGTTGGAAGATGAGCCCAAACCCCAACACTCAGTCCACTGCAGCCCGGCACCAGGTACCAAAAACCCCTGTCTGTCAAATAAAAACACAATAAACACACATCTGTAATATGAAAATTAAGGAATCACAACTCTGAAACAGATTTTATTGGTTTTAGAGAATTAAATCAACAGCAACTCTATGATAGCGGAGTCTTTATCATCAGTGCTACATTACCTATGAGGATTAATTACTTAAATCTTTATCTGTGAGAAAAATCTCATCTCTACATTTCTACATTTTAAAAACACCTCAGTTGCAAATAAGAGCTTAGAGTCACACTTTTTTGGCTTACAATCATTTGTGTATCTTTGTTTTGATTAAAAGAAAACTTGTTTTAGATGTAAAACACCAGAGGGCGCTGCAGGAAGGGACTTCTATCATTACAGAAGTGTAAATACTAGTTGTGTGTACAAAAACATTTAAAACATTGCGGTAATGGTTTATGTTTCCTGCAGGACCGTTCCGTCCCTGCCTCCACCTGCTCGGCAGCTGGATGATTCGTGGTGGGGTTTGGCTTATCGCAGCAATCTCATTGGTCAGCAACAGTCTTGTCGTCCTTTCAGTCTTCTTTTCTCCGGCCACTTCTCTCACTCCCCCCAAACTACTGATTGGCTTACTTGCCCTGGTGAATGGGCTGATGGGAGTGTGGAGCGGCTGGTTGGCGGCAGTGGACGCTTGGACATTTGGGAGCTTCTGGAGGTAGGACGCCAAACCAGAACACACTGGGGACTCTGGGTATCACTCGAGGGATTTAGGAGGAGATCAAGGAGGAGGGGGGGATACACTGTATATTTTAAGGAAATTAAGGATTGATTTTTAGGGGAATTTGGGACTACTTTTCCAAAGAGTGATTTTAATTACCTTAAAATCAGTTGGATTAGAATGCTTTGAAAGCACTGTGGATTACAGGGAGCTTGGGCACACTGGAATCCAGACAATGACGTAATTGAAATGTTTAGCACCCTCTGGTGTGAGGATCTTTGGAATTTTGGGGACTCTTGAGACATTGTGGATTTATTCTGGAACCAGGAAACAGTTGATTTCTGAAATTCTCAAAAACAGGTAGGGTAATGATAGATACAGTGAGAGTACTCTGGAGTCTAAAGACAAGCTTCACATTCCTATTGGCATAAGAAGCTCGCTAATAGGAACCTTATAGATAAACAATAAAATACATCTATCACATCTGGCAGAGAGACTACCCATCTGTTGTATATAAGATGTAGTGATGAGTACTAAACCTGAGTGTATAGTGGTAAACAAGAACAAAAACAAAACAATTGAAGATTTTAAGAGTGGAGACAGATGTGTTTGGACTCTGTTTAAAGTTTTGACATTGTATGTTCCAGGTACGGGGCAAAGTGGGAGAGCAGCTTCCTGTGTCGACTCAGTGGGTTCCTTTGTGTGTTTGCGTCACAGACCAGCCTCTTCCTCCTTACCGTTGCAGCTCTAGAGCGATGCGTGGCCACCACTGTAGGACACAGCAAAACTGCTAGCAACAGTGGTGAGGAAACATATATGTAGATCCACCAGCTTTTATTTACCCTCTACACCAACATTATTGTCTCTGCCATCCAAATTTTTACAAAACAACACTATTTTATATGTCACAGATATAACATAATCTTTTATGCACATTACATAATAAGATGACACAGTTCTATATGCCAAAACTGTGCACTTCATCATGTTATATATTCAAAGTCTGCAAAGTTTATTTTTATGCAGATGACACTGTTCTTATAGGCATCACCAAACTCACAGATAAAAATTAAAGCCACCAAACCCTAATTTAATTTTAAAGAAAGTGAACTTTTATGATTTGGGGGAACTAATTTCACCAAAATGATAACATTTTGTGTTTTGATGCATGCTCCAGGTAAGTAAATCCCCAAAAGCTGATTCTGTTCATCTGAATGTAGCGCTTTCAGATGGAGACCATTGACCATTGATCAGTGGCCATGAGTACCTCAGAGAGAGTTGGCTGCAATCACAGCATTGTAAGATGGCGACGAGGTACCCTTAGGCCCCCTCCTCGACTGAGGTCTTTCCCTTATTACATAAATGGCCTCCTTGACTCCCTGCTCACACCAGCGTTCCTCCCTGTCCAGGATGTGTACATCCTCATCATTGTTCATTCAGTGGGTTAGTTTCCATCATTGTGCAAATGTACTGTTTATAAGATTGGGGAAACCTGCAGTCTACTGATACTGAAGAAGTAACTTGAATAAGTGATGAAACGTCTCTCCCACTGAAAACGCTACGTCCAGATGAACAGAATCAACTTTTCTGTCCTTATGACTTTTGGCTTCATGGTTAATAAAAATAGCCTAAAAGACATTCTTTGCTAAAACTCATCTTTAACAGCTCATCAGTACTTTAATTTGGATATTTGACTTTAACATTTACTTAGGAGTGTCTACATGTTTACTGTCTACATACAGTTTTTAAAACACATTTTTCAGTTTGTCATTGATATCCAGCACATATTATTATTATTTTCATTTACCAACATTCAGACACTCTTAAAAGCTGATTTCTGATTTCACTCTTTTTTTACTTTTTAAAAAACTGCAGGTCACTCTTCATCGCCGTTATCCTTCCGTGTTTCCATCTGTCTGTGTTTCCTGTTGGGCTTCACCGTCACAATGCCCTCCCTGGTGGCCGGACACAGCAGCACCTCTCTCTGTTTACCACTACCTTCCTCATCATCATCGTCGTCCCTAGCCTTCTCCGTGTCTCTGGTGCTCTTCGACTCCCTCTGCTTCCTTCTCATGACGTTCTCCTACACTCATCTCTACTGTCGCGCCCACAAGGCTCCACCCAGCTCAGAGGAGGAAGCGGCATTGACGCGACATGTGGCCTGGCTGCTCTTCTCTGACTGCCTCCTCTACCTCCCTGTTGCCTTCCTTACGTTCTCCTCCCTCCTGCGCCTCCCAGCCGCTGGACCAGAGGCAGCGAAGGGGGTTCTGCTGCTTGTCGCCCCACTGCCAGCCTGTGTCAACCCTCTGCTCTACCTCCTCTTCAACCCGCTCGCCAGGGAGGAACTGGCAGCACTGGCCAAACGCACCTGCAAGGGCGTGGCACTACTGGAGCTACGCAGGCCGAGAAGAGGAGGAGGCGGAGCTGGAGGTCTGAGTCCATGCACACTGGATTTAGCGTATGACGAGGATGCAGAGAAACAGTCATGTGACTCGACGCAGGTGCTGGTACTTGTCGGAGGTGTCAAAGAAGAAGACGAGGAAGTGGGGCAAGGAAGGGCAAAGAGTGGCGCACAACATTTAGCGACACTTCAATAAACTGAACACAAACACAAAAGGTTTCAAGTCTCACTTGACAAAAGTTAAATAAGTAAACGTTGTGCCAGCTGGTCACTGCAATCAAAGAGCCCCTGATTAGCTGTAACTAACTATAAAGTAAAGTATTATTAAGTGTAGCAGATGACCAAGCCCTGTTTGGATGGGATTTCTTCATGTAGGGAAATCAGCTGATTTAGTGTAACTCACTCTGAGCAGTGATTTTCTGTGAAAAAAAAGTGTGTCCCAGGTCCTGTTTTACTTTGTCTGTCCTGTCCTAATGGGTTTAAAGCAGTGACCAACATTTAAATACAGTCACAAATTAATTTCAGACACACAGCCATGAGAATTATGAAAACTGATGGCTGCAGAGGGCACATCAAGGCTTTGTCAAGTGAGACAAAACCAACACAAACATATACCGTATGTATAATCCACAGCAGACTGACTGACTGGACTGTGAGGCAGCAAATGTAGCAAAGGATGGTGAAAGGAAATGAAGGGTGCTCACCATAAACTCACCACCAATTTCTGTTGTTGTCTACCTTCTCCACCATCTTTTTTTTTCTCCTGCAGCAAACTGTCCAAGGCAAAGGCAAAACTCTGAAGAAGTATGAATTAGGAAAAGTAGCAGAAGATGGGACCTGTGTTTGGTCCGTTAATCTTATTGACCAGGACAGACACCCACACACAGACACACACGCATTATCAAGGGTATAAATTCAGCAGCTTTTATTTTGAAATATGACACAATTTACAGCGCAGTGTTACCAAATGTTGCCCCGCATGCTTCTGGTAACAGCTCGTGTTTTCGCGGGTGTGTGTGAAAAGTGCAGCGTCCTTGTGAGTGTCGTCACAGTTCATCCTGAAAACAGGCGTCAGGAGACGGAGAGCTGAAGCTCGTGTTCAACACCTGGGAAAAAACATCACAACTGGTCCTCCAAACGGAGTAAACCATCTCCTCTCCCAATCATGAGTGTTCAAATTAAACATGGTCACATTATGAGGTCAGAATACTCAATGTAAGAGTGTGAGCAGGACACAAGATGAGCTTCGGGCTGCAGTAAGGGTCATCAAAACATCTAGTGTGAGTTAACAGCTCATGCATGATTCATAATGTTCGCACAGTCACTGCAGCTTTAAAGGTTAACAATGCTAGTAAATGAAAGGGGGACACCTGGTGTTTCAGGTGCAGCTCGCTCTAGATTGTGTTCCAGGTGGTACGTACTTAAAGATTAAACGACTTGGGATCATAGGAATAAGAAACAGAAGGTTCATATTGAACCAAGTGTCCTGTGGCAAATGATTCAGGATGGGGGAATGTACCATTAAGCCCTTAATCCACCTTAAACAGGCTAAATCTGTAAAAGCATGCCTTCTTTCTCAATTTAAGCCTTGTCTACTGTCAAATGGGTTTACATTAGAAAGATCCGATCTCATGTACCTTCAGTAATCAGGAGCATTTACACTTCTTGTTTTGGACTAAGGAAGCATAATTTTACCCAGATTTACGAAAGTAATTTACTTGAACAAAAGGATGCTGCATGTGCCGCTGTGTGTGTGTGTGTGTGTGTGGGTGTATGTACAGTAAATGTGTGTACATATTGTTGTAAATACAAGCTACTGTGACAATCTGTTTTTCTTTCTGTGTAGACTGTGAGAAATCTTTCATTTTTTAATGTTTGTTCATTTTGGCCCAATGTCAACATTTGATTTTCTCTTCAGTTTAATTTATACTGTCATACATGTGCACCTCAATGAGCATTATTAAGCTGTCATAGATTTCAATCCATGAATTCATCCATTCTTTTTTTCTTTTCTTGTAAGTTATTTAAAGTCAGGTTTGCGGTGGTGACATATTGACCTCTAAACATCCACCGGGTCACTGGTGAAACGCTTACTGCTGGGGTTAGGTTTTGGTGGTAGTTTAGCCAAATGCTAAACAAGCTCACTTAAAGAAACGAGATGCTGCCTTTCAAATTAAATGTTTTACATTCGTTCACTTCTGTTTCTACGACTTCTGCAAAGGTGAAAATTCCAAATAAAAGTGTCGATGTGAATCTGAACTTTCCCTGAATAGTTTACTGTTCACAAGAAGTTAAGCACTACAGTCCAGTTGTCATTCCCAGGTCTAGAAAGTGGTCTGGTAAATCAGAAGTGTTGCCTTTAGGCTCAGATTCCTCTGAACCACAACAGTCCTCTGCATTAGTCCTCTGTACTCCGCCATCTGTCAACCTCACACTTCATTTTACCCTCATTATGAAGATCCAGGGAAACTACTTCCACTGAGCCAACAACTGTCCACTGCTAGCTGTCCCAAATCAACTGAATCAATCAAAAAGATCTCATTTGTACTTTGACATTTAAACTGTTCAGTATCCACTGAGTAGTTTATTTGGTTAATTGTTTGGGATTTTTTTTAAAGGTGTTCCCATTTCAAGTAAAGTCTGTAACATTTTGGCCTTACAATTTTTTTAATTTGTTTTTTTCATCTCATGTTTCTAAGCAAGCCTTTAAAAATGCTCCTCACCGACCCCAGTTAGCTGAGGTGAAGCCTAGCAGCTACAACCATCTATATGTGTATCCACTTGCCAAAGAGGCCACACCCATAGCAGTGGAAACTTAGTAAGCCTTAATAAAAATTTAAACAGGTGAGTTAAAAAAAAACATTCTCCCCACTTACAGTTATTATGAAGGGGGAAATTATCTATAGACACCAACACAAACATGTTTGTTTCTGCTGTAAAGCTGGACGTGTTAATGTGGGCGCATATGGGGTTTACTCACTGCTAGAGCCTCTAGTGGACATTAGAGGAACTGCAGTTTTTAACTTCATCTTTGAGCTTAAGAAGCTGCTACTTGTTTTTAACTTTCAAACAAATGAAATGTCTGTGTGTAAACTGGGTTTCAGATGATGATACAGCTGGAAATTTTGGTTGTTTTGATTCGCATGCATCTAAATAATCAAAGTAAGAGTGCTGCATGGTCATTGTCCACATCCTGCATGATCTGCATGAGCTTTTACCCAAATTTAATGTGAGCTTGAGGGTGAAAAACAAGATTAAAAAAAACAATCAATGTGCTGTTTGTGTAAAAAAAGAAAGAAAGAAATATGGGCGGGGTCTCTGACTCCGCCCACTTTGTTCAGCTATAGCACGAGAGCAAATTTAACAAAAAAAAAAGAACAAAAGAAAGAAAGAAAAGCATGACTGTTTGAATGTGCGCTCTGTGGCAGTTTGACTGCTGCACTTTTCTCTGACCAGCACTTAAAATAAATAAAAATAAAGAAGTTCATAAGCTTTGTTAAAACCTGAATGGTTCAAACTTCATCCTTTCACTTGATTTCTGGTCATCTTGTAAACGACTGTAAAATATTTGAGTGTCTTTTGGTTTAATTTGTAAAACTGAGAATGAAGTTTTAGTTTTGTGACATGAATAAAAGTGTGTGGCTGAAACTGCACTGAGCTGTCTATCTCTTTTTTTCCAGAAAGAACAGAACAAAAAAAAACGACAGTCAAACTGTCTTGAATATATGTGTATTATTTTGAGACAGAACCAAGATAGAAACCTATGGGAACTTATCCTCTGAGTCTCACCCACAGCCACTCAGTCAGAACCTCATGGGAGCCACGGCGGTCAGATGCAGACCCAGTGGTGGAGTAAGAGCCTGCAAGTAAAGGTGCCACAAACTGTATATAAAAGACAGAGGCCACTGTGTCACCCATGAGATGACTTGTTGAAGCTTCAGTGAAGCTTTAGTGTTTTGGCCACTGCCATGTGAGATTCTTTAGAACCAGAAGTGATTATATTGCACAGACAAAGATACCTGCCATAATGGTAATCATTAATAATAATAATAAAATCCCAGTTTCACTCACCAGAGAACCACAACGCGGACTTCTTGAACAGTCTGTTAGTACAATAATTTCACTGCAGCCATTATATTGATCAGATGATGTAATTAAAAATGATCCAAAAGGCTTCAACAGCACAAACACAGTCCAGAGATCCAGTTCAGGAACTCCAATTAGCTTCGGTGTAGCATAGCATACAGCTAGCAGCTACAGCTGTTACCATTTAGCTTTCTGTCAAAGAGGCCACGCCCCTAAATTGAAAAAAATGACCTGTGCACAGCTGTTACATTACCTTAACTACAGAGACCAAAACAGTGTTTGTATTAGGATCTAAAGTAGAACATTTTACATTGCAGTCTTAGGGCTGACTCACTGCTGGAGCCTCCAGTGGTCAATACAGGAAAAACAGTTTTTGGCATTCATCTGTTGAAAATGATGCTAAGACACAAAATTCCACACAATCCTAGATAAATAGATAATAAATCTTCTCAGATTTACTCAATCAAGGGAAGATGTGCTGACCCAACTCAGCGTGAGAAACCCAATCAGAATGTTTTTTTAAGACTAGCAAACTAGGCTGTTATAAAGACTGATTTGTGCTTCAGTTAATAATACTTCGTGTTACCAAATTACACGCACCAAGCACGTCTCACATCAGTATCATCTTGTGCTGACAGATATTAAATCCAGTTCTTTAGTTAATTTACTGACGTCTGTAAAACAAAGCAGAAAGCTGAAAGTTGGAGTACAAAGCAAAACATTCTCTCTGGAGTCAAGTATAAATCAGCACTTTACAGGATAACTGGAGTGATGTGTGTCACACTTGAGCACTTGGTGACATTCTTGATGTTTAATGAATGACTCCACCACTGTCGCTTTCAGAGAGACTGATGATGAACCTTCACAGCTGACTGAAGACGTTGGAGCAGAAGCTGGTGAGGCGTGAAAAGAGGTCAGGATTCCCTCGCTCGTTTTTAAATCTTCTCCACTGATGTGGAACGGTGACTCTACGAGTCTGCCACAAACCTCGGTGTAATTGTCTAAACTTAAACCCTATTTTTGCGAGAATAAGTCACAGCAGCCTGTTTGCCATTCAGATCACTGACTGATGGAGAATGATGACGATGATGATGAGGAAGAGGACGATTTGTGTGAATCATAACACAAAGATCGTCCACTTCTGAAGTTTCTCTTGGAGGATCGGCGTTGATGCAAATGCTGACGAGTCACCTTTTAGCCTCTGTAACTTCTTCACTGACCTTACGAATAATCCAGAGCTGCACCATACGTTCATCAGTGAGCAGTTTAGCCACCACACTAAAGCTGTGCCTCAAACAGACTCGGGTAACCCAAACGTGCCCTTCTCTGCTCACTGTTGGGTTTCTTTTAATGATACCTGAGGCCCAAAAACTGACTGATAGCTACATGTGGACAAGTAAACCTCCACACTTTTCTTTGTGCTTGTTTTTAATTCATTTCAGATCATTTTATCATGTTTTGGTCATTTTGTATTGTTTTGTATCATTTGTTCATAATTTTTCATTGTTTGGTGGTTTTAATTCAATTCAATTAAATTTTATTTATACAGTGCCAAATCACAACAACAGTCGCCTCAAGGCGCTTTATATTGTAAGATAGACCCTACAATAATACATACAGAGAAAAAAACCCAACAATCATATGACCCCGTATTAACAAGCACTTTGGCGACAGTGGGAAGGAAAAACTCCCTTTTAACAGGAAGAAACTTCTGGTAGAACCAGGCTCAGGGAGGGGCGGGGCCATCTGCTGCCACCGGTTGGGGTGAGAGAAGGAAGACAGGATAAAAGACATGCTGTGGATGACAGACAGAGGTTAATAACAAGTGTGATTCAGCAGAGAGGTCTATTAACACATGTTGAGTGAGAAAGATGACTGAAAAAGAAAAACTCAATGCATCATGGGGGATTTCCCATGATGCATTGAGTATTTCCTTTTAGGTCACTGCCTCTGTCTGGTAGTTATTCTATAGTTCATTAACCGATCCCTGAGAGTCCGTTTTTCATGCACTGGTCAAGTTTGAGATATTAAGCTATTTTGCTTCTGATCTAATGGACAGTGATTATGGAACAATCACATTTGCGCTACAATATATATTCAAGAATTGAGAGATTCAAGATTCTTTATTTGTGACATGCAGGGTTATACAGATATAACACGCAGTGAAATATGACCTGATACGCTCCTCGACTGTGCAAAAAAGAGACACAGAACCTTATATACAGTGAATGAGTACATACAAAGAGGACATTATGTGCAGCAAGTGGGTGAGTTATATACATTATATAAATAGAGATAAAATAAAATAAAACAATATGTTAATTTACAGCTTGTCTACATTGAGTGAGTAGGGTGTTAAAGTGTCTTGTGCTGTAGTGAAGCCAGAAGGATCAGGATGATATATATATATATATATACAACATTTCAAAAAACTAAAATAAAAATCTCATTTTATAGTCTCTGATTGTTTTGTCTCTGGGTTCTCTCTTTCTTCTAGTCATTACCACGTGTACATGTCCAGTTTTCTCAGAGATTTGTCTACTCACTGATTCCTATTGGATCCCCAATAGCTCCCACACCTGCTTCTCGATGCAAATCACCTGCAGTATTTACAGAGGTCAGGAGTCAGGACTCACTCCAAGGTTGCTCATCCATGTCTTTATGGACCTTGCTTTCTGCACTGGTGCAGCGCCATGATGGAACAGGATGATGGATCAGCTACATACAGATTCTGACTGGAAGTTCCTGCTTTTGTTGCAGAAACAAGACTAACTCTTAATTAACACACACTTTAACAGTCTTAATTGTGACTCAGCTGGGTAGGGTGGAGATAGAGTTGGCCCTATGGGTTTGTCATAAGATAGATACTAAACTGTGTGTATGTATGCATTTTGGGATCCACCAGATTATGAAAAGGGATCAATAATTTTAAGCCTGCATTCATCCAGTGTTGGGATTTCTGCTCTGGAAAACTTTGCAGATGTGTGAACATTTAAATAAACGAAGCCTCATTTGCAGATTTAAAGTCAAAATCTGAAAAAAACTAAAAGTGTGTCAGAATGTTGTCATTTTTCATGGTGATCTGATTCACCGAAATTAAGTCTTTTGATGCAGAAGTTTGGAATCCGTGCTGGTGACGCACCTGTGCAGCCTCAGGTGCGTCACAATTCTGCTTTGTGTTCCTACAAGTTCACCAATGAGAACATTTTGTGTTTCATTAAAGTTTTCTGTGTGAGTCAGCTGTTAGAAACTTTCTTTTTTTTTTCTATCTGCTTTGGATCTCAAACCCATCGGGTGAAGAAAACCAGAGTGAGGTGAGTCACACTGATTATTTCTTAAAACAATCGCACAATTACCCAGAACAAACCGCAAAGTACCGGAGCACTGACTCATCGTGAACTGGGGCTGAGGTGAATTTATTTAACGATCCCAGTCGATGGCTTACAAACAAACCGGAGCAGATCATTCGTCTCTAGCAGAAATAGGTGTGTCTGCTGCTTCTCTGATGGATTTCTACTGATCACATTTTAATCTCCACATTTAGGGCTTAAAGGTCACATAATTAAGTAGAAGTAATTGACATAATAACACTAATACTTCTCTTTTGTTACTGAGACCTCTGTAGCTCCAAAGTTTAAAGTAAAAGAAAGACTGTATATAAAAGATGGCATCACCTTTTAGTATTTTAACGTTTTGAAACTGGACTTGATGGCGTGAATCTCATACTTCACACTGATTGGCTAACACCTTGATATTCTTATATTTTACTAAACAAAAATGATGTTGCATACACGAGTCAAAACTAGCAACTGAGCTAATGCGCTCATGAGGAAACTGAATGCTGAGGTCAAAAATCCAAAGAGCCGAGGGCCACTTTCTCTTTCCACTCAGAGCAGTTGCCCCCTGCTGGTTATTAGAAATAATGCAGCTTCTACACCTGAAATTGTGGCAGTTTCCTCAGCACATCAGTTCAGCTGAATCTGTGGTTTGCTTTAATCATCTAGTGAAAGCTTGTTTTCATAGGCCTGCCTGTTCTTAATCACTGTACTATACTAGTTTTAGTTTATTCTAGGAATGTGTCTTTTACTACTGGCTGCTTCACACCTCGTTTGTGTGTACACGTCTTTAATATCTTTAATGTGTCACTTTCCTTCAAATTGTGAAGCACTTTCCCATTGTGACCATGTTTTTGTGGTGGCTGCGTGTGACATTTATCATAATTCTTTAGGCAGAACTTTTACAGTTACAGGACGGCATCAAAACCGCTCTTTTATTGTCTTCATGTGTTCACTTCTTTGTGTTCGGAACTCCTGTGGGTTGGCAGCCTGTGAAGCGACAGTTTGACTGAGCAGAACAAATTGCAGTCCTGCAGCACCACCTGCTGGCCAGATGGAGAGGCACAGATCAACTGATGTGTATATATGCTATAAGGTCATATATATATGTATATATATATATATATCCTGAATCACAAATTTATTAGGTTAAAAAGATCATCACTCCATTTTATCAGCATCAGACTGATGACAGTTCAGTTCAAGAAAGTCTCCACTGCCACCTGCTGGTCAAATAATGACACAGCATGAGCTCAAAAGTACTGCATGGTTGAAGGTTTCCCTGTTAATCTTCCCCGAAAGAAATTTCATCAGAATGGTGATGTAGGTGTTTTAAACCAGCTTTCTTTAGGGGATTTACTGTAAATCTTTCTGTTTTTAAATAGTTTTAAAATTTCTAAAATGAACTAAATCTATCAGCAAAATGAGAAGAAACCACAGCTTTGACATTATGCTTACAACATGTAAACAGTGTTTAAGAGTCATCAGCTGAAGTGTGGCTGGAGTCAGAGGGCTGTAGTTAACTTAGCAGACTGACAGCAGAGAAAGTGTCATGAGGAAATGGATAGAGAGCTATTCGGGAGAAATTTAAAAGAGCAGCATGTAAAACCTATAGGTTATAGGTTACAGATTATGTAACTCAGACAAATTGGCCGGGACTACATATGTGGCACATTTCTGCCTGCAGGTACAGTCACACCACCACCACAAACCCCTGAATTATCGACTTTTTGCTCTCTGAATCTGATGTTTGAAGCCAAACAGCCAATAAACAGATCAGCACCGTGACTCACGTGTGGTGTGTCGGAGGGAATATCGTATAAATCAAGACATCTTCACTTTAAATAGATGCAGAAAAAGTGAAATTTATCAGAGTACAGACATTTAATTGTTTGAAACTCACACCCAACCACTTAATCACCCTTAGCTCCGCTGATGTTTAAATGAGAACACTAATTTTTGCACAGCAAAGACAGAAACAGCAGCCTCTGGTGTGTGGATGCTTTCATTCATCTTCTTAACACTTTTTCTATTCCTCCTGTGAAACATCACTAGGAGATGAAAAAGAAAGAATATGGCAACATTTACAGAGAAGCTCGGCATGCGTGCGCTTCGAGAATATGACTGGCTGGTTTATGGATGTCCGCCTCCGTCAGGTGTGCGAATGCCTCTTACCTTTTCCTGTTCAAGGCTCAAAGTCCAGCTGACGGACAGAGACGATCCACACAACACCGCATACAACAACAAGAAAACATTTTTATTCTTTAAAGGAGGGATTTCCTTCGGCTGCACACACAGACAAAGACGAGGAACAGTGGACACTTTGCGGAGTCTTTGAGGATCTGAAACATGGAACACTGAATCCGTCCTTACACATGGATTGTACCTGAAGACAGCAGCTTGGATAAAGTCTGAAATCACCGCTTACTGGCGGCCATCTTGCAGACAGGTGTGTTTGAACAAACATGTCCCAGCAGATCTGAGCTGTTTAAACAGGACATTTCAGGTGATTTATTGACTGCAGGTGTCGTCAGACACACATTAGCAATAAAAACGAATCAGGTGTGTTCCCAGGTTTCTGCTTTTAACCTTTTTCAGAATAAGTTGATGAATGAACTGAAATCATAAATACATAATTTCAGCAATCAGAAATGGATGTATACTGTATTTGTGTATAGGCTTTCTCTAAGAAGGCCTTTTCCCTGCAGGTGACTGGACGGAGCAGCTGTCCATCTTCAAAACCAAAAACAGGTTAAAGCAGGCAGCTTTAATTCAATTCATTTCAGTTATACAGCACTCAGTCACAGCAACAGTCACCTGACAGTGCTTTTTATAAAAGACCATACAATAATGCAGAGAAAACTTCAACAATCAAATGACCCCCTATGAGCACTTGGCAACAGTGGGAAGGAAAAAACTCCCGTTTTACAGGAAATAACGTCAAGCAGAACCAGGTTCAGGTACGGGCAGTGATCTTCTGTGACCATTTGGGGGTGACAGGACAAAGACATGCTGTGGAAGAGAGCCAGAGATTAATGACAAGTAATGATTAAATGCAGAGAGGTGTTTAAACAGAGAGTGAGTGAAGAAGAAACACTCTTCACTCACAACACAGTGCATCATGGGAAGTCCCCAGCAGCCAAGACCTATCGGAGCATAACCAAGGGAGGATTCAGGGTCACCTGATCCAGGGCTAACTAAAGGCTTTATCAAAAAGGAAAGTTTTAAGTCTAATTTTAAAAGTAGAGAGGGTGTCTGTCTGTTTGATAACATATTCAATAACAGGGAGCCAATGAAGAGAGGTCAGTAGTTCTTTCTAAGATGCTGACATGTCCACCTGACTGTAGTTCATCTGCAAACATAGCGTGGATGGTGGGCGTGACTGCTTTCTGTGATTCAGACAACAAATACAGACAAAGGTTAAAGTTGGGACCGATGTTGTGTTTTGTTAAATGTAAAGAAATGAGTTTCTACCCTGAGCAGTTAAAGCATGTTTAACTACATTCATCCACTGACACACAGTTATGCCTAATGGTCTCTCAAACACACTCATACACATACAGACAAGCATCAACAGCAATTTGGTGTTCAGGATCTGACCTTCTGCTGGCAGATCATTTGCTTTACCTCCTGAGCCACAGCTGCCTTTTCACACTGAATGGTGCAGTTAACTAAAATCACTCACTGTGTGGTTAATTGTACCCATCCAAAGTGTTTGTGCAGCAGGATCTGTGTCTGTGGTAAACAAGTAAACAATCTGCCTTTTCTTCTGTCTTTGATGGCATTCATAACATTTATGTATGCAGTTCACTAACCAAGCAGTCTACCAGTAGCTCCTAGCGTGGCATTGCATCCTCTCTTCCAAGTCGAGTCATTTCTAGCTCCAAAAACCAACATGACGGCAACCAAAACGCTCCAAAAAGCAGTTTGTTTACAGTCTGTGCTTCAAGCTTTGCTGCTTTTCAGTTTGAGCTCAGCCGTCAGGTATTTTATGTTGTGATCACATTTTGTCTCTTTAATCTCAATGTAATGATGCATGCATGTATGTAGGTCTGTATGTACCCTTGCCCCTTCTTGGCTGGTGGGCCAGTCTCAAAAAAGCTTTGCACAAACATGCATCAACACGCAGCGGTTATTAACATCTTTTCATTTTCATCATCACCCTGTTGTTGTGTGTGCTGGTAAAAATAATAATAATTCAATAAAAATTTACCTTTTTGTTTATTCTCAGTGTGCAGAGCTCTGCTGGACATTCTCCTCATCCCGTGCTCTGCCGCTGCAGCGCCCCCTACTGTGCTGAATGGATCCTGAAGCCGGCCGGCTGCCAGCCCAGGTCCTGGGAGAGAACGAGGCGCTGCAGCAGTTCTTCAATGGTGGGATATCCTCTTAACCTTAGCATCACGTCATCTGCGAATATCAGAGAATGAGTGAAAGCCTGAGGTTTGGATTTAAGGGGTGGTTGGTGCTGTGAGAATCCATAAGGATTTTTACTTGAAGATTTTCCAGTGAAGGTGCTGATGTCTTTAAGGAGGATAAAATTCTCTTGTGAGGTGACTTTATGGTTGGTAACGAGACGGTACCAGGAATGCTAGATAAACCTGTCATTAAGAGGGTTGTATGGATTTCTGAAGATGAGCTTGGATGAAGGTTTGGATGAGTTACTGGGAAGATGCTCAATGAGGACAGTTGAGGAATTCTTAAGGACTTCTACAGAAACATTCCCATGATCTAAAAGAGTCCTGAAAGTCTGAGCAGTTTATTGCTGTCTGTGAGTTTTATTTCCTTTTAGCCTTCACTTTTAGTCTGACCCTAAAAATAGAAACCCACCGACTGACAGTAGGTTAACTGGCCACATGTACAGTACCTTATCTAGTTCCATATTGTCCCGTGGCTGATAAGATCAAAAATTATTGATCAATGTGTGTAGGTGAATTTTATCATTCATGATATGTGGGTCGATATCTGTTTATAGCAGCATGTTTGAAACTGGATGTAATTTAACACCACTGAATATATCAGAGGGATTTTTGATAAATAATGAAACAAATTATTAAGATGTGTCTGCTCTCCTTTTCTTTATTTTCTGTCATATAGCTCATATACTTGTGTTAAACATCACCAGAGTTTCAAATACTATTGGATCTGTTTGATGTCATAGAGAGCAGATATTCCTAACGTGGTTATTTCAGCCATGCAGCTCTGGCTGTGAGCACAGTATCCCCACAAAACGTGTTTGTTTATGAAGGGCAGCCAATCAGAAGAAAGATGGCCTAAACTGTAGGATGGGCTTGTTTCAGACAAAGGCTGGCTTGAAGGATGGCTTGTATTTTGAACTGTGGATTATGCAAAACTACTCTAATGGAAGAATAAAAATCTGGAGGTGGAACTGAGCAGAACAGGTTTACTTTAATTCTTTAACGTTTGGTTTGTTTTTGTGACAACTGTGGATATGTCGGTGTAATGTCCTGTTTATGTGTGTGTGTGTTCAGGTCAGGATGTGAGCGGTGTGTTGGACAGCTCTGTCACTGTTGACACGAGCATGCTGGAGCAATACCTCAGTAACGATGTGGACCCCATCAGCTTGTAAGAGTCACCCTCAAAGACACATCTACACTTTGAGATCATTATAAATACAGTTTTTGTAACTCAGTGATTGAATGTATACTTCATTTCATTAATTAGACAGCAAACAAATATTTACTAGTTTCTAAAGCAAATGTAAGTGCAGTGAAAGAGAACTTATATGTAGTAACAGCCTACAGTGACAGTACTAAAGATACAGACTACATAAATTGTGTTCACTCTCACTCCATGTGATTAAACACTTAAAAGAGAAGAACTGTGCTTATACTTTATTGGTAGTGTGACACACTAGAAACTATAGACAGTCTTTTATTGCTTCGTTTGGATCAGGTAGTATAATTCAGGTCAGGTCAAGTTGTCTAAAGCTGTTTTTTTTTATTATAGTAAACTAAGACATCAGAGAGAGCTCCAACATTCAGACAATTCCCAATGAGACAGAACGATTTAGTAGGAAGAATAAAATTGTTACTACTTTTATATTAGAGGGTGAAAACTGTTTTTCATCTGTTGCTCTGATGGTAAATAATTTTTTGGAGGTGAAAAAAAGAGGTTTAAACATTTGAAATGTCCTTTAATTTGGATAGGAACCTTTTTACCTGTCTAATTTTGTTCTTTTTTGCATATTTATCTGAGAGTGGCTTTGAGGTACAATTATCCTATTTTATTTCTGTCCGACAGCATGAACTCAGTTCTCCTCCTGTCAGGGTCATGACCCTACAGTTATGATGTAGGGTCAATAAAATGCAGTCCTGACTTTATTTCAATGTTTTAATCCCCTGATAATCATTTGAATATATCTCAGTTACAAAGTTCACTATCAGGTGCAGAAGGTTTCCTCGTCTTTTGCTGCATGAAACAGCTTATCCTGAAGCTGCAGAAGTAAATATGAATATATCATCATTTCTCCCTGGAGATCATGTTAGACAACAAACATTTAAACAGTGTTCAGCTGGTTGGTTATCACCAAAGGGAAGGCTGTAAATGCATAACACAATTAAAAATTTATATTAAATATGAATAAGAATTACTCTTCATGTTGTTTTTTTCCTCCCAGCATGCTGCCCGAGTCTCCTCCTGATTCAAGCTCAGAGGCCTGGTCACCTGCACAGATTCCAGGTACCATTTACACACATCAGACATGCATTTTTTGTATGCAATATTTGCATTTTAAGAGACAACAAATTTTGTGTTTTCACATTCCTTTGTCCCATAGACCGCACGCTGACAAGAGCACTGGTTTTATTAACATTTGAAAAACAAACCTGATCAAGCACAGATGGTGACCCCTTGATAGCTACTCATAACTGAAATAATAATTACAACACCACTACAGTAGGGATTTGAAGGTAAACTTTAACAGCCCCTTGAGTCTGCAGAAGCATTCTTCACTTCCAGTACAAAAATCTAGTACAAATTATTCATTCCAACAAGTGTTATGTTCCTCGTTACGCGTGAAAAAACTACAAACCTGTTACCGTGGGAGTGAGTGACTGGTTGCTCTTGTTGTGATGATTGTGCCAGCACATGCACATCTGTGCTAATTGTTCAAGATATAAAAATGACTAAACTTGAGGCTCATAATAACCATGTTTTATCACAAATAATTTGCGAAGCAAAAAAGCTTTTGTAAGACATTTTCTTCTCTAATCAGGGAACCTCCGCTACATGTCATCCTATTGGTCCAACCAGCCAACCACGCAGGAGGCATTTCAGCCCACAAATACATCTGCTGCTTCCTCCTCCTGTCGCTTTAAGGGTCGACGGCCTGCCCCCCCCAACCCCAGCGAGCTGACTCATGATCAGCTTTGTACTTTGGGACTCACAAACACTTATATCAAGTCTGGGACTCCTCCTGCCCCTCCTGCTCCACCTGGACCACCTGCTCTTCTGCAGCAGCACCACACACATAACTCACCTGGACAATCAAGCTATCTAAGTCCAGAGAACTATTCGCACTCTTACACCCCACCCACACCTCCTTCTCCACCTTTACCACCTTCAAACAGCTACACCACAGCCTGCACTGGACCAGGCTTGCTCCCAAATCTAACCACACCCTCTCCAACCCATATGCTGGGCTCTGCCTCCACACTACAAACCTGGTAAGCAGATATTCAGCTTTATGACGCTGTGATGTCACAATGTGGTCATTTTATTTTACAGTAGGTGGAATTGTGATCATGTAAATGACAGTCTGAAGAAATAGTCATAAAAGTTGACAGCAAGGTAACAGAAACCATGGGATGCAATCCAAACCATAAAGATAAAGAAGGCATTGCATGTGTTTTAGAGACAGTCCTGAATTACTTACATTTTAAATCAGTTCTGCAATGTCAGAGTGAGTCTGTAAAAGAAGACTGAGAAAATATTCTTGAATTTAGACTGACTCACAGCCGGAACAAGTGGATGGAGTTTGATCAGTTAAAATAAATGTTAAATTTTTACTGAAATGCAGAAAGTTTTTACATTCATGTAATCCCATTAAGTCACATGATATAGTATGCTACAGTTACTATTGGTATACACAGAAGACTGTTATTGATATAAAAATGTGTGTGTAGATATCATTGGCATAAAAATGACACAAAGATGAACCATGTAAAAAGAAAATAGCAGTGGACCTAAGATTAAGCCCTGTGGCACTCCATTGGAGCTTTGAATATGTCTTCTCCTGTTTCAGCACCTTAGAGAGTAAAAAAAGGAGGAGATCAGAGTCTGAGGAACCATCTGCAGGAGTTGGCACCTCCTGCTCTGAAGGTGAAGGAACTCATGGTGGTGTGGGGAGCACTGCAAGTGTTAGTGGAATGGGTGTGGGATCCTATCAACTACTATCTTGGGAACAGTACAGGCCAGAACAGTGGACCACTTTGCATGACAGCAACTACCAGACACTGTGAGTAAAGGATCAGTCCAGTCTCTTACTGCAAAGATAGCCTTTCTTGACAAAGGACATGGTTTACCAGCATCACTGTGTTTTAGGTCTCCTCCTGCCTACCACGTTGATACAGATAAAGGCTTCAACTACTCCACAGCTGACGAGTCCTTTGTTTGCCAAAAGAAGAACCACTTTCAGGTCACTATTCACATTGGTGTGGATGCAGAGCCACAGTACATCAAAACTGCCAGTGGGCCACAGGAAATCGACTTTTTCCAGATAAAAGTGTTCGGGGTTAAGGTGTGTATAGATTTACTTTCAGTTAGAGAAGGAAAAATAATCGTGCAGACTTTAAACATTAGTTTTAAATCAAAGGAGGTTTACATGCATAATAATACTCTATGAAAACGGTGAAACTCCATTGAGGGGCCAATGAACATTACATAGCTAAGGGTACAAGATAACTTCAGTGGGGTGAAGTCATCCTGTGCCCTTAGGAGAAACACAGCCCCAAAGTACAATGTTCCCACCTCCATTCTGCCAAACACAGTGAGTCGAGTTGATGCCAAAGACCTTGCAGGCGCTGCAAGATTTCAGTCCATTATGGTGTTGTGCTTTTAGATCATTAATAAACTCCTCACATGTAGTTTTGGACTAAACCACCACCTTTGTTATGATCCATGAGGCAACCTCTTGCATGGAGCTCTAGACTCCGGACATTTGTTGGTCATCTTCTATTTATTTGGTTTCCAAATAATCACAATAACAGTTGCCACCTTCTCACCAAGCTTCTTACTGATGCACTTGTAGCCCATTTCTGTCTTGTTCAGGTCAAAAATCTTGTTCCTACCATCCTTTGACAGCTCTTTGGTCTTGTCCACCCACTTCATACGGGCAAATACTTAGTATTTTTTTCGACATTACTCATCTGTTTAATGTTTGTTTGTCTCCTTCTTATCAAAGCTGGAAACTCCAAGTCACCTTGTGACCATTGAGCAATCTCAACCTGACCGCAGCAAAAAACCCTTTCTTCCAGTCAGGTATGTAACAGTATTAATGTCCCTATTTTTGACCAGATACATTTGACTTTATGACTGTAGAAAAGCTTTTCTTTTGCCTGAATAATGTTTGAGTCTTATCCTCTTCATGGAAGACAGTCCAGTATGATGTACAGCAGTTCAAGGTTTAAGAAAGCAGC
Source organism: Oreochromis aureus (assembly GCF_013358895.1). Taxonomy (NCBI): domain Eukaryota; kingdom Metazoa; phylum Chordata; class Actinopteri; order Cichliformes; family Cichlidae; genus Oreochromis; species Oreochromis aureus. The sequence goes on along the minus strand of NC_052958.1, from coordinate 20,545,926 downwards.
TGGGTGTTGAAGGAGAAAAGCATTTTAGAACATTCCATTTTTTTTTTACCAACACTCCATTTTTCAAGACCAAAACTGTCTTATCCTGAATTCGATAAGCAGAAGAGCGTGGATGGATTGATCCAATTTAGTTCTTTGTTGTCAAATTATTTAGCCTCTGGCAAGCTATCTTGACTACCAAATGGCTGATGATACAGTTAAAAATGTGGCAAATACAGCATTTTAAACATAATGCTATCAAAACTTCCAGGGTCAGTCTACCCGGTGGCAAAATGACCAGAGTAACACTTGGCCGACTGCACTTCAGCGAGACAACGGCCAACAACATGCGAAAAAAAGGCAAACCAAACCCTGACCAGAGGTTTGTAAATGTATAAATATAAAAACAAATTAATGAAGGCATAACAGCAGTGGATAACAATGATAACTGTGTGTGCTTATTCAGGTATTTTCAGATGGTGGTTGGCCTGTATGCTGTAGTTAAAGATGAGAGTTTTCTCCTGACAGCTTTGGTGTCGGAGAAGATTATTGTCAGGGTAAAAAAATACGTCTATGAACCAAAAATTGATAAATCAATAACTCAATGACCCTATTAAAAAGTTTAAGATTCCATTAAAAAAAAAAAAATCTTTCCCACAGGCTTCTAACCCTGGTCAGTTTGAGACAGATGGGGACACCATGTGGCAGCGCGGGGTGGTGCAGGAAGCTTTGGTCTGTCAGGGTCGGGTGGGCATCAACACCGACTCCCCTGATGAGGCGCTGGTTGTCTGTGGTAATGCCAAAGTGATGGGCACCATCATGCAGCCATCTGACTGTCGCGCTAAGGAGAACATACAGCAGGTGAAAAAATTATATTTCATTATATTTCTGAATATCTAAATCACGAGTTTTGTCCATTTGTAGCAGGTAGCTTTTCCATTTGGTGTGGTTGATGTTCGAGTCTGTAGTCTTCTGTAGTAGCATCTACATCAGCACAGAAATCTGTAGAATTTGAATGGACAGTTAAGTAGTTTTAGTATAATTTTAAAAAGGCAATGTCTTAAAGACCACCACTGATATCTTTGACATTTATCCAGTGGTTCAGCTGGATTCTGTTTGTCCTATTGTCCCTCTGACTTTGCACATTAAAAATTTCCAAAAATGTGTTCCTCTTTTTGCTCATTAGGTCGACTCTGAGCAGCAGCTGAAGAGAATTAATCAGATGAAGATAGTCGAGTTTGATTATAAGCCGGAGTTTGCTTCCAAAATGGGAATAGATCACACCCACCAGACAGGTGCTGCAATTCACCATGCTGTAATGATCATACCATATGTTTGAATCTTTCTATTCTCCTCTGAGCATAAACATTGCCTAGGGCACTGCGAGTGCCAGCATCAGTATGGTGTCTACAAATAATTTGTACAAATCCCACAATATTTATATATATTTTTATATTTGGCAAATCAATTGAGCACCAAATGGTGACCTTACAACTCCATTCACCATACACACATTTGTTGGCATTTAGTGTTTACATGCTACGTTTGTTTAGTTTTAACAAGATGACAACAATGTGGTGATAAGAAAACAACATTTGGGTGACCATCATCATGTCATGAGACACTTTATGAAGCAACCTGTTGGGTAGCCAGTCGTCTAGTCTTAGGTCAAGGTCTATACACCGGTAAATTTACCCAAAAAATATGGATTTTAATGATATAACAAATGTGATACATAAAAAATATGAAAAATATATCAAAATATATATATATAAAATACATACACTATATTTATCCATGTGTCTTCTGATATTTAGGTATTATAGCTCAGGAGGTGAAAGAGCTGCTGCCGTCTGCAGTGAAAGACGTTGGAAATGTCATCTGTTCTGATGGAGAGAAGATTAATAACTTCCTCATGGTGGACAAGGTAAGAAGTGCTTACATTTTCTTTTTTTTTTTTTTACTGATACTCTACATTTACGCTTCTCTTCAAATACAAGCAAATTTAGGTGACTTTAGAGATTTTCAAACCTTACATTGGCTTCATGCACACATAACACATGGAAAAAGAAATGGTTGTCATTAGAAGAAACATTTAAGGTAACATTCTGAAAGTATAATGGTCGCCTGACAACTACATCCTGCAGTGGTCTTAGCAACCAGCACTAATGCCCTCCCTCTCCTCTTCCAGGAGCAGATCTTCATGGAAAATGTGGGAGCAGTGCAGCAGCTGTCAAAGCTCACTGACAATCTGGAAACTCGTATCAACGAACTTGAGGTCTGGAACCGTCGACTGGCAAAGCTGAAGAGCCTGACGGGTAGCCTACGATCCACTGGGTATTTACCTTCATCCATCTATCACTTAAAGTTAGATCCATATGTATTCAGAGAATGACACTTCTTCACACACTTCTTTAAAAAAAAAATTGCATGAAGAATTCAGGTTTAGAAGATTCAACAAAACTGTGGTTTCCATTTTATGAGGCTCAAACCGATAAGGATTTTTCTTCATGCTTCGATAAAGATCTTTTGCAGTCAATGACAGTCTGAAGTCTTGAACCCATGCACATCATCAAATGCTGTGTCTATCAGGGAGAACAGCCTTAGCCATGGAAGAACCACTTCCAGTGGTATGAGAAACCTCTCCAGATTCATCAGGTTGGATGGGGAGCGTTGGTGCACATTTTCTGATCTCTTCAGAGATGTTTAATGAGGTTTAAGTCTGGGCTCTGGCTCGGCCAGGACTTTCACAGAGTGGTCCTGAGGCTGCTCCTTTGTCATCTTGGCTGTGTGCTTAGGGTCGCTGTCCAGTTGGAAGATGACCCTTCACCCCAGTCCAAGGTCCAGAGTGATCTGGAGCAGGCTTTCACCAAGTCTCTGTACAGTGCATTCATCTTTTCATTACTCCTGACTAGTGTCCCACTTCCTGCTGCTGAAAAACATCTCCGCAGCATGACGCTGCAACCACCATAGTAGAGATGGTATTGGCCAGTTAATAAGCAGTGCCAGGTTTATTCCGGAAAACACTGGGCAAGAGAATTTTGTTTCTCATGCTCTGAGCATCCCTCAGGTGCCATTTACTGAGGAGTGGATCTGTCTGGCCACTCTATCATCAAGGTCTGATCTGGAGTGCTGCAGAAATGATTGTCCTTCAGGAGGTTTTTCCTCTCTCCACAGAGCAACTCTGGATCTCTGTCAGAGTGACCCTTGAGTTCTTGGTCACCTCCCTGACTAAGGTCCTTCTAACCCAATTACTTAGACTGGCTGGGTGGCCAGCTCTAAGAAGAATCCTGTTGGTTCTAAACTTCTTCTGTTTTTGGATGATGGAGGCCGCTGTGTTCACTGGAGGTTTCAGTGCTGCAGATCTTTCTCTGTACCCATTCCCATATCTGTGCCTAGATACAATCCTATCTCAGAGGTCTACAAACAATTTCTTGGACTTTCTGACATCCACTTTCACCTATCAGATCTTATGCAGACATGTCCAATCAACTGCATTTACCACAGGTGGACTCCAAATGACTTACAGAAACATCTGACAGATTATCAGAGGAAACATGATGCACCTGAGCTCAATTTTGAGTGTTATGTATGTACTTGTTATATTTTTATTCTTTACTTTTAATTCATTTGCAAAAATTTCAAGCAAACCTTTTTCACTCAACTAAGTGAAAGAGTTTGTCTTAGCAAACTCTGTTATGTTCATGAGTTCAATTTCACAAGTTGTTGAAGGCTAAAATAATTCAAAACAGAATATTCGAATATCATAAAATGCATCCTTTAAAGGAAATTTAATATTTAAAAGGATGCATTTCATAATTTCTCAGAAACAGTTAAAATAACTCCATTATGGTTATGTCTAAAGGCAGAGTCATACTACAAAGTATACAGCACCATGGAAAATGACTCATGAAATGTTTATTGCAACACCACTGCACTATATCAGTGCCAAGCACAGGTCAAGGACAACTGAGTTTCTGAAGGCTACTGTAGGTAACACTGAAAGGCCTTAATAGACAAGAAATCACCACAGGTAACAGATTATATAGCATCCAAGGGATCAGTTACTATAGCTTTAGGTCTTATCTTGGGCTAGTTGAAAGGCATCTTAAGAAATGTATATAGTTAGTACCTTAAGTCGATATCCCTGTAGAAAGTTGAAGGACAGTCGTTCACCTCTGTACAAAATAACCTCTTAACTTTGCTAAAGGTCATGGATACACTCATCACTATTCAAATAAATATAGTTTATTGTTATAACCTTAAAGGCGCTCTAACCTCCATCCTTCAAGGAGCGTGTGGAGGGATGGATTTCAGGAGCACGAGTAGAGTTTTAATTTTCTTCTTTTTTTGGAAAATTCATTCTGTGATTTGAAAATGAAGCAGTATTTATATTATTTCTAACAGGAGACCTCAGAAACACAGCAGCATGTCGACAATATCAATACCTGACGCATGTAAGACTGAAAAAGTGCAAAGGGAGGACAAAAGTCACAAATACAGACGGTGCCTGCGGCATAAAGTCTTCCAGATAAGCGTCTTCGCTCTGCTGGCCACTATGGCTTTCTGGTGAGACATGATGTCACTTAGAAATGATATGTTAAATTAAGAAAGAAAGAAAATCTATATCGTAATGTGTTTGTGTGTGCAGTGTCATCTCCATCACCACTCTATACCTAGTAAACTTGAAGGAGGAAGATTTTGGAACCAGTCCTGGAAACAGGTAAACAATAAAAGCTTTCATAGGGATTCCTCGTCACTGAAAAAGTTCCAAGTCACCATCATGACATATTAGACACACTAAGGCAGTGGTCCCCAAACAATTTTTGCTAGCCCCCTCCCCCCGGTCACTTCATGTGCAGCACATTTTTGTTTTTGTTTGTTTGAAACCTACTGTGCATTTATTTGATTCCTTCCGAAAGAATCATTCTCAGGCTGGTTAAACTTCCAGTGGATTTTAGAACTTTCACAGAGAAAGTAATGGAAACCAGACCATAACAGATTGATAACTATCCTCATGTTGTAGATAGGTCATCTCAGAGATTCGCCTGATATTCTCTTGGCTGTTCTGATTGTTTTTGACGTATTTATGCTATATGATGACATTTGTCTCAATATGGATATTTATTGAGAGCAATTTTACTCTCCGGACATAACTGGTATTTTGTTTTCTGTCTTCATTCATGTCCATCGTCACAGAAATGCTGTACAGTTTAGTTATTTTATACATATTTTGGTCAGAATGTAGTATATCATCTTCAAATTTCTATTAGTTGGCTAGCTTCCCGATAACTCTAGTTCACCTTGTAAAGCAAAAAAAATCATAAATATCCAGACTTTATTATAGCACCTGGGAGGACAGCCACACTGATCATTTTATTGGCACTGATAGAACTTGGACCATTTTTAAGTGTCAAAGTTTGTTTGTTTGGCAAGCTCCAGCATTATTTACCCCTTGAAATGACAAATGAAAATGAAGGGGGCTAAAAAGTTCTGAAATGTAGTACTTGTTAGCTTGTCTGCATTATTATTGTTATGTTAACCAACAAGTTTTATGTTTTTGTGTGTTAGTAATACCACTGAGACTCCTCTGCAAACCTCATCATGGACCAGCACAGGTAATGTGATGCCTTTTAACACTGATGTCATACAGAGAAAAAGTCTAAAGCCAAAAAGACAAAGACAAATAATGGTGTAAATGGTATATATAAGCACCTACACTATTATAAGCATTCAGAGATCAGATAGAGACCTAAATACACTCACCTAAATACTTGGATTAAATTATTTCAGAGCTTTTTTCAGTACTTCTGAATTCCAATAGCAATGGCAACAGAGAAAACAAAGTAATAATACGATAAATCTCTTCCAGTCCTGCCAACTGGTACTCCTGGCCTCTGGCCCCCTGCTGTGGACTTCTGTGATCTGCTATACTGTGATAAGGTGTACTGCTGCCCTTCATCAACAGAGGGCACCACTAACTCAAACATCACCATCTCTAAATCAACAGAAATACCTGTTATGAAAGGTAAAGTTATTTCACTCTCTAGTTCTTGCTTACGTTAAAAAATAATTTCATCATAACTGATTTTTGGTTCACCATTTGATATTTCTGCTCCTCAGAAAAAAACATAGAAGATTTTTATGGACAGCTGAAAAATGCTGGAGACTGTGAGTAAATTTTTATATAGTTTCAGTTCATATAGTAAAGTTATTGAGAGATTTTTTTGACTGATTTTGATTTAGAAGGGTAAAACAAAGTGTTATTCAAAAGATCCTTCAACAAGGATTCATGAAGCCCCACCTTGACCAGGGATACTAGCACCCCAACCTAGGGCTGGGCCTGGCAGTGGGCGAGGGCTCGGTTTCAGAGCACACTGGGTCTTAATGCATGTGACTCCTCTGGGTTCAGCATGAATGCACCAAATGGCTCAATCCTCCTCTGGTCCCACAGGAGGAGCCATAGGGGTTTAATACTTTGTGGACTGGTTGTAAGCAGAGGCCTTGGTGTGTGAATGTGTGTGTGAATGGGTGGATGACTGGTTGTGTAAAGCGCTTTGGGGTCCTTAGGGACTAGTAAAGCGCTATACAAATACAGGCCATTTACCATTTACCATCAATCTTCAGTTGCCAAAACTGGCTATAGGGACATTTGTTTAAATAGTCCGGGTTTCTGATCCTATCAGTATTACTTAGAAGGCAAACAGAGCTTGGCTGGAGTCAGGAAGGAGACCCTCCCAGCTCTAGCTGCTGTTCAGTCCCACTGATCCCGATCCTGCTCCCTCTGAAGGCGTGCTTGCTCGGGTGGCCTAGCCGTCAAGCCCTCCTCCTTCAGTCCCAATGTTATCAGCAGCTCTCCTCTAAATCCATGCACTTGGTAAATAACTGGATTAAGATTTAGCAGGTTTTTTTATGCTAATCTTGAGAGGAGAGAGGTTGGCCACAACGCATTTATCTCTCTTCCATGTAGATGTACTAGAATAGGAAGGGAGCCAAATCCTTAAAAGTTATAATCTTACACAGCTAAAACAAGCAGAGAAAAAGCCAAAATATATACCCAGAAAACCAATATAAAACCAATTCGTGGGTTCACAATGTTTGGGCGGTGGTTGCTCTTCTGCCATCTATTGCTGAAATATGTAACTTAATGCAAGAACTAGAGTAAGAACAACGCCAAATGTTCCTAGGAGCCTAAGTATACATCTGTTTTTCTGTTTCTATCAGGGACGAACACCACTATCCATTCTATCATGATCAAAGAAAGCCAACTGGTGATTGACAGAAAATACTGTCTAAGAGACGAATGTGGGTAAGTAGAGAAAGCTAACATAAACACACTGTGATTGTATGCAGGTTATAGAGTGTTTAGTATACTCTTCATTTGATAACACTGCTGTAAAAAGGGTGTTTGAGCTTTTGCGAGCTTGTTAAATAACCAGATTCACCATCAGAGCCAAATAAAGTGGACTTTGTCCCAATATCAAACATTTATGGGTTGAATCTCATCCTAAGCCCATGGCTCTCCAAGTGCAGCTCGTGGGCAAATTGGTGGCCCTTGTTAATTATTTGTGTGGATCGTGGGCGTAACAAAGAAAGAATGCACCCCCAAAATCTTCTTTGGTCACTCTACACCTTTGAGCTGTCATTTTAACCATTGCCTTTATTTTCAGTGGTCACGGAATATGAACATGCAGAGAACCACTAGCAAAATTTAATTTAAAATCTCTTAAATTTTAATTTTAAGGAGTTCCCTGTTATACTTCTATCACCAGCAAGTCGTAAAAAATCTTTTGAAGTTTGCCTATGTCAACATTTTATTTCTATGGTGCTTTCCAACTGTTATTTTACCTGTACTGTGATTTTGGTATATAATTCCTTGTAAGGTGTCCCTGAGTACCTTAAAAAGCATGCATAAATAAAATGCTCTTATTATTACCTTTGCTGTTGCAGAGTTCGCCCATAAAGTTCACTTTAGGATAGTTTGAGAGTCATGTCACTCTCTTCTAAAACACTACATTAAAAGCTAACTGTCTTTATATAGACTCAATTATTGCAAAATAGGTCCACAGTGAAAGTTTTCCCACCTTTGTGATGTAATTGTCTCCATCTGCTGGACATCCTTCTTAGATTCTTAGCAAGGAGACGCTTGTGTAAAAAGAGTGAGAAGACTATGAAAAGCTAGTTTGTTGTAAGAGAGATTTAAACTTGAGACAGTAAAGTTCTCTGTGATTTACATTTATGTAAATCATATAAACTTAAATGATATTTTAAGAAAACAGGCTGCAGTAATACTTGACTGTGCATGTGGAGTGGATGTTGGTGTCAGTCAAAGTCAAAAAGACCTTTAATCTTAAATGCCAGTAAAATCTCAATTAAATTTTGGCAAGAACATATTTTGCCTAAAAATGTCTCCTCAGTAATGATACATGCTACCTCGTGGTATTACTTAAATATGTAGTAAAAATAAAAATAACATTATACTTCTGTTGTTTCCTTTAAGCCCTGGTCGATACATCTTCAGAGTTCCTGTCAGTGAGTTTGTTCCTGTCAACATGAAAGTAACCCTGCTCATGAAGTAAGTATCCTAATATACACACACATGCTATTAAAACATGTATTATTAATATTATTATTCTTGTTATTTTTATTTATATTTAATCTTAATCTATCCCCTTTTTATCTGCTAATGCTGGAATGACAGTATTGATTTTTTTTTTTTTGCAAATGCCAATTTACATGTGATATTGAAATAAATTGACATAAATTTTATTTTCTGTTTGTGTATATAAATCTGTGTCTGGTTTAGCTCTACAGAGGAGTTGGTAGTCCATCTGTGCAGTTTTGATGAGTCCACGGTCTGTTCTGCTCAGGTCGATATCAGCACTGTGTCTGACAGCAGATACCCATCAAATACACAGGTCAGAATCAATAATCAGTTTCCCTAAAAGTCACTTATATATAGCATGTAAATATAAAACTAACCCATATAAAATCAACCCAGCCGTAGAAATCGTTTGATTTTGCCCTCGTTTTAAAGTTAAATATTGAGTCTGTTAAAAACTATATTATATTTTCAAAAACCATTTAATCATTCTCAAAAATTAAGTAAAGCTTCAACAATAATTCAGAATAATTTCTAACTTCTAACTTTGGAAATGAATTTAGTTCATTTGGGGAAGTTTGAAGCCTTTTTCTTTCTTCTAATATGAAGTGGTGAGTTTGGTTTAGGTTCTTAAGACTAAATAAAGATTTTACTAATCTTGCTTCCAATCTTACAAAGATATAAAATCTGGGGTACTTTTAGCACTTCTGTATCAATTGGCCCAAATGTCACAAGCCAGACTTGTTATGGTTCATGACAAGTGTAGTGTGGGCAGCTGTGGCCCACACTACACTTGTCAAGGAGGAGACCTTCTGGCAAAGGAGTTGCAGCAACCAGGCTCTTAATTGCTATCTGAGTAGGTATGGTCATTTTTCACTTTTATGTGCTAATTGCCCAAATGATAAAGAACTGATCATGAAAACATTCATTCAGGATTAGCTTCAAATTATTGTTTTTCTGAGCTTAATGTGACATTTTTACTGTTTTTACTGAAAATTAGAGGTTTTGCTGAATAAATGGTAACTGACCTTTTTTGGCTTTTTTTCGGTAGGGGGAACATGAATGGCCTCTTCATGTGGCTCGCCTTTATCAAAGCTGGTATCACTTCCGCTCAACAGTGGCTGTAAGAAACCAAAAATTATTCATTTGTCTTCCATAAAAGACCCGAACATTAATGGAAACATTAGTGTTATAAAAACATTTTATTTTATGTTGCCTGTCATAGAAATTTTCATTATTGATGTTATTTATATAAATATTTTCACAGAAACATGGATCCTACAGACTGTTGGGCCATAATAATGTATATGCTTATCAATGTCTTTCTTCAGGGTCAAGCAGACTGCAGTACCAACTATCAGTACGCGGGGGCGCTCTTCACAGACTACCACTTCTACTTCTACAGACACTGCACGGAATTATAGAAACACAATTACAGACAAATTATAAAAACATGTTTATAGAATATTTGCTTTATTTCTGCAAAGACGACAATTAGAGAAATCCAAGCATGCTCTAATCACTTATGCAAGTTTTTATGTTTGGTTGTTTTGTTTTGGGGGTTTTTGCGGGGTGGGGGGGGGTAGGTTTGTTATTCTAGAAAAATGGCTGGTTAATTTAAAAAAAAAATGACAACTTGAAAACATTTACTTTGACATTGTGTTATTTAATGTATTTTACTCATATCATTGTTTTATGATAAGTTTTACACAGACTGGCAAAAATGGAAATGCCAAAAATAAAAAAAAATTACAACAACCCATCTTCCAATCAGAGAGGGGGGGTTGGAGAGGGGATTTATTGTGACTGCAGTTCAGACAGGGTAAGTGTCGGCGCACATGTGAGGATCATCGAGATTTGAAAAAAGTATGAAAGTACATTTCTGCCACGTGAAAATGTATTTTCTATATGCATTTTTAAATTGTCTATTTTTCTGCCTTTTTTCAAATATTTGTTTTTGGTTTTCTTTGATATGGACAGTTTTACCTCCTTGTGTCTGTAAAGCTGTTAAAATGTAGATAGATGTAAAAATCCTTATATACACACTGCTTAAAAAATAAAGGCAACACAAAAATAAGACATCCCAGATGAGAATGAATGAATAATCCTTATTTAAACTTTGTTTCTTCACATAGTTGAATAAAAAAAACACACACACACACACACACACACACAACACACACACACAAAATGTATCAATGGAAATCAAATTTAGCAACCCATGGTGGTCCAGATTGTGAGTCACACTCAAAATTAAAATGGAGGGGGGGAAAAAACACACACACACACACACACACACTACAGGCTGATCTAACTTTGATGTAATGCCCTTAAAACATGCCAAAATGAGGCTCAGTAGTGTGTGTGTGGCCTCCACGTGCCTGTATGACCTCCCTACAACGCCTGGGTATGCTCCTGATGAGATGGCGGATTATCTCCTGAGGGATCTCCTCCCAAGTCCTGGACTAAAGCATCGCCAACTCCTGGATGGAGCGAGACATGATGTACCAGATGTGCTCAGTTGGATTCAGGTCTGGGGAACGGGCGGGCCAGTCCATAGCATCAATGCCTTCATCTTGCAGGAACTGCTGACACAAGGAGGCAGGAGAATGTTCTCCATGGTGTCTCCAGACTCTGTCACGTCTGTCACATGTCCCCAGTGTGAACCTGTCTCATCTGTGAAGAGCACAGGGCACCAGTGGCGAAGATGCCTGTCGCGCTGACCTACTAGGTGTGGCTGTTATTCTCCTCTTCCTCCTCCTGCCCACTACCTGCTCTGTGCTGCTGCTGATTAGACCTTGTGTGCAATCTACAACTAAGCGCAGCCTGGTGCGCACCGCTCCGCCAGGTGAGCTGAATTAGAGCAATCAAGGGCTGGCATGCCTAGTAGACCTTAAAATACATGCAGCAGTCGTTTGACCCGGGTGCGACATACTGAGAGGACAGCAAACAAAGCACAATCCACTTTCCACTGTGAGGAAGACTTTGAGTTAGACGGGCTATCGGTTTTTCACCTACCTATCTAGCAAACAGCTATCTAACTGGCTAACTACCTGACTGACTGAATGAACCTGAAACTGGTCAAAGAAAATAAATTGAGTGAAATTCAAAGTCTGGTCTTTTTCAAGTGTGGGCACCTCACAGACAGAGAACACTTGACAGTGAAAAACCGGCCTGGCCAGTAAAGAAACCAGCCTTGACCAGTGAAGACTCCACAAGAAGCTCACCACAAAGACGGAGAAGACTCCACCTGGGGGCCTGGAGGAAATCACAACTTGCCGTTTGCCTGTCCGACCAATAATCAAGAAAGCAGCATGGCTGAGTCCAAGTCACTCGAAGAGCTGAAAAGAGCGAACCACTGCAAAAAGACTGTTTTCCAGACTCACCAACCATATAGTAAGGACCCACATGGATATGTCTGTAGAGGAGCTGCAGGATTCCTTCAAGAGACTCACAGCAGAGGGCTCCAAAGTGATTGACGTGAATGAGGAACTTGAGGCCGCCTACATCACGCAGTGTGAAGCAGAGGGCACACCAGAGCTGATGGGCCAACAGAGAGCAGACGTCGAGAAAACGGAGAAAGAATGTGAGCAGAAGTTGAAGGAGGCGAAGCACCTGATCAGAGAGACACTGTGGACATCATATGGTGAGAGAGAACTGACCCTTGCTCTAAAATCAGCAGAAATGGAGTGTGAGAACGTCTCATCCACTCAGCCTAATACGCCTCTGGAGGCATATGATTTTATGCTCCACCATCTAGAAGAACTGGTGAAGAAAGCTAAGCAGGCACACCAGACATGGAATCGCTGGGCTCCACCTGCTGAGGCGAGATTGTGATCGTCGACTAATGGAGCTCGAAACCTGCCTTCCAAAGCTGGTGTCAGGGAAGGCAGCCCTGATCAAAGCAGAGAGAATTAAAAGAGATGCCGACCAAGCAGTTGTCACAGTCCGCAACGCAGCCCCGGTCGCAGCCATAAAACTGAAAGCCACAGCCTTACCAAAGTTCACCGGTAGCCAGCGTGAGTTCTACAGATGGCGGAAGGAATGGGAGGCTCTGCAAAAGCAAGGTGAACCAACCGGGTCCATAGAAGTAAAGAAATTCCAACTTCTCGATAACCTCGATGATAAAGTGGCCAAAGATCTGCGCCTGTCCACATACACCTCGGCAGACAAGATCTTCAGAGTCCTTGAGAACCGCTATGGGAACCAAGCAACCATCGCCATTGAAATCAATGAGGAGCTTCAAGTTATCCCTCCTGTCTGTAGCAACCAGCCTAGAAGAATTATAGAGCTTATCCAAGCAGTTGAAAAGGCTCTCTATGATTTGAATGAGCTGGATAGAGCAAATGCCATAAAGAACCTATTAGTAGTAAAGTCTATTGAAAGCAAGCTGCCTGAGTCCCTAAAGAAAGACTGGCTTACCCACGCTGCTGATCCAAAGAATGCTGTGACTCATCAGAACCGGTTTGACAAGCTGCTCGCATACCTCCAATCTCAAGAGTCCATCTATGAGCAGTTAGATCAGCTGAGAGACATCAACCCTGCCAAGGAGAGAACAAAGTTCCCAATAAAGTACGCCCGTACCAAGTCAGTTAAATTGAGTACTGATCCAGCAGGCTGCATCATCTGTGGGGACCTGAAGCACAAGAGAAAGCTCTACATCTGCAGATGGTTTAGAACCAACACAAAGTTACAGGAGAAAAAAGATGCAGTGCAGCAACTTGGAGCCTGCAAGAGGTGCCTCGAGATCCACGATGAACCCTGCAGAAAGACGACTTACCTGTGTGGAAATCCAGAGTGCAAAGACCAGCATCACTACCTTCTTTGTCCCTTGCCACAACCCTTATCACAAAGGTCCAAGTCTGGTCCGGTGAGAGCTGAGGGGAGGAGGTACACAGAGGTTCAAGCAGAGTTCATCTCTAAAGTATCGCCAGAGCTAGCGCAGCAGTGTCGGGAAGCTTTCTGCAACGTCTCATCACGAGCCTTCAACTCCATGGCAGCAGAAAGAGGTCTACTGGAGGAGACTGGTCTAAAAGAGAACCCTGTGATCCTGATGCTCCTTGACGTCATCACCAATGATGGGCAGAGAATTGGGACACTAATTGATCTAGCATCTGACACAAACTACATAACCCATAAAGCTGCAAGTAAGCTCAATCTTCGCAGTGAAGACGTCATGCTTGTCATCCAGGGTGTCGGAGGTATGAAGGTGTCTGTGGCAACCAAGCACTACCTTCTCAAGATCCGTGTCAACACCTCAAGAGGAACTTTAAAGCCTCACCAGTTAGTCTGCTATGGTCTTGACAAGATTGCTGAAGTGAAAAGACATGTTCCACCTCAGAAGCTACAGAAGATCTTCCCTGACGTCTCTCTCCAAGACCTCATCAGACCCAGAGAGATCCAGCTTCTAATCAGCCATAAAGAAGGCCAGCTGGTGCCCCAAAAGATCCGCTCCATCGGTGACCTGGTGCTCTGGGACGGTCCACTTGGCAAGACAATCGGAGGCACGCATCCAGACCTCTTTGAGGAAGTCACTTTGATGGCCCACACCTCCAAGACTCATTTTGCAAGATCAATGAGAGCTGCTGCATTCAAGTACCAAGAGTTCACTAAAGACCTAGCTTCCTGTCAGCATCCTGATCACCCTGAGACTCTATCCACCACAGCTACCAGCAACAGAGACTTTCTGAAGTGGTGGAGGTGGGAAAGCATTGGAGCCGCTTGCCAGCCAAGATGTGGAGGGTGTCGTTGTGGGAACTGCCAGCCAGGGGGTAAAGAAATGACGCTCGCAGAAGAGAGGGAGATGGAGATCGTGAGAAATGGCCTGACTTATTCAACTGGAGATGACCACAGCAGTGAACCGCATTGGCATGCCAAGTACCCATGGGTAGAAGATCCAGCAACCTTGCCAAATAACAGGAAAGCAGTAGAAGCAACATTCATCAGAACCGAGATGAAGCTATCTAAAGAACCTGAGTGGAAGACGGCCTATGCTGCACAAATTCATGAGATGGTAAACCGCAGAGCTGCAATGAAGCTATCCAAAGAAGTCCTGCAGAGTTGGACTGGGCCAGTATGGTATATAAGCCATCTCATCGCACCAAATCCACACTCGGTCTCTACCCCAGTGAGGTTGGTGTGGAACAGCAGCCAGAAGTACAGAGGCCTCAGCCTGAATGACATCCTCATCAAAGGTCCTGATGTCCTGAACCCGATAAGAGCTGTCCTGCTGAGGTTCCGAGCTGGTGTCTACGCCGCCCTTGGTGACATCCGCAAGATGTACAACTCCGTCTGGCTGGAAGATCGAGAGGTCCACTTGCACAGATTCTTGTGGCGTGACACAGAAGATGCAGGCATAGAAGACTATGCCATAACAAGAGTCAACATTGGAGACAAACCTGCTGGTTGCGTAGCCCAAGTCGCCATGAGAGAAACTGCAAACCTTCCTTCATTTAGTCACTTCAAAGAAGAGAAACGTGTGCTGGAAGAAGATGCTTATGTCGATGACATCCTGACATCACACAATGACCTCGACCATTTGAGACGCCTAACGGCCAACATCGAGCACATCCTGAGAGCTGGAGGATTCTACATGAAGCCTTGGGTCTACTCCAGTCAAAGTGGGAGGGAGGAGTCAAAGAAAGAGTTGCCTCGATCAGAGCCAAAGACTATGATCCTGCCAAACCAGCTGACAGAAGATGACAACAAAGCCCTTGGCCTTGGCTACACCATCAATGATGACAAACTTCATGTCATGGTTGCAGTGAACTTTTCAAAGAAAAGGAGGAAAATGTGCCTTGGTCAAGACCTGCTCAGAGAAGAAGTCGGAGAGCAAACACCTGATCCACTCACCAGGCGAGAACTGCTAAGCCAAGTCTCCGGCCTATATGACCCACTCGGTCTTGTGACTCCTGTCAAACAGAAGGGTGCCATCCTGGTAAGGAGAGCTTTCCAAGAAGCAAAAGTAAAGTACTGCCTCGAAGACACAGGGGACGTAGCCTTGTCTGAAGGTCTCCGAGAAGACGCCATAAAGCTTCTGGAAGAGTATGCTGACCTGAAGAAACTGCATTTCACTAGAGCCCTGACTCCACCAGATCCCTGTGCAGAGCCCAGTGCCATCACATTCTCTGATGGCAGTGAACACGCATATGGCGCAGTGATGTACCTTCGCTGGAGCTGCAGCCATAGTGTCATCGTGAGACTAGTAGAGTCTAAAGCCAAACTGACGCCTCTCAACCATAAAGGCGATCCTGTTAAAGCAGAGATGTGTGGCGCCGTCTTTGCTGCCCGTCTGAAGACCTACTTCCAGAGGCACTGCAGAATCCAGGTCAAAAAATGGTACCACCTCGTCGACAGCCAGACCATCCTGGGTGCTATCCAGCGTGAGAGCTATGGTTTCCAGACCTTCTTCGCAAACCGCGTTGGTGAAATCCAGAGTAGCACTGATGTCCAAGATTGGTGGTGGATTCCCGGGTCAGCAAACATTGCAGACATTCTCACCAGAGGGGCCAGCCCAAATGCCCTAACCGAGGACTCCGAGTGGCAGTCGGGTCCAAAGTTTCTCCAACTTCCTGAAGATGAGTGGCTGAAGAAATCTGCCGGAGAAGTCGCTGCCCAAGCTCGAGAAAAGGTCACAAAGCTACAGAAAAAGGCTTTTGTTGTGGTCCTTACCAGAATCCGCACCAAGGCAGCTCAGGACTCAGCACACGTAGAGTCGAGATGACCACTGGCAGGAGTAGCAACCCAACAGCTAATTGACGAAAGGCGGTTCAGCAACCTGAGAAGGCTGATTGGGACCGTGGCGTGGGTCTGGAGGGTTGCCGGAAAGTTTATGAGATCCAAGACCAGAAACCAAGACCAGATGCCTAGCATCACAAGAGGGCGTCAACTTCCCAAGCACCACAACAGACAGCCTAGTCGTTTACAGAGACCAGACAAGTGGACTTCTAGTCTGTGGTGGCAGAATCCAGACCTTCAAAGAAGACCGCAGAGCCGTTCCCCTTCTACCATTCCAAGCCTGGTTATCCACCCTCCTTGCCAGAGAAGCACACAGCGAGGGACATGACGGAGTGGCAGGAACCTTACTGCGGATGAGAACGAAGGCTTGGGTTGTCAGAGGAAGAATTATTGCCCAAAAGGTCGTTGACCAGTGCACCGTCTGCAAGAGCGCAAAGGCAAGAACCTGTAAGCAAGTAATGGGAAACTTACCTGAAGAGAGGTCAAATCCTGCTGCACCATTCGAATTCACATCTGTCGACCTGTTTGGACCCTATCATGTGAGGGATGATGTCAAGAGAAGAGTGACCATGAAAGTTTGGGGAGTTGTGTTTTGCTGTATGGCAAGCCGAGCCATTCATGTCGAACTAGCGAGCACACTATCAACAGAGAGCTTCCTGCTTGCCTACCAGAGGTTCACTTCTGTCCGAGGCCATCCCCGAAAAATCTGGTCAGATCCTGGCACAAACTTTGTCGGCGCCAAACCTGTATTAGAGGAAATGTATGCTTACCTGAGACAACAAAAAAGGAGTCGCTTGAAGAATACTCTGCCAAAAATGAGACCACCTGGGCAAGGAAGATTCTTCCCGCTGACTCACCTCACCGAAATGGGGCCGCCGAAGCTGCTGTCAGAGTTACCAAGAGAGCCCTTCATACTCTTGGCAATGCAGAGGCTCTTACCTTCAGTGAGTTTCTGACAGCACTCCAGCTAGCTGCCAACCTTGCAAATGAGAGACCCATTGATGCCAGAATTCAGAGCCGAGAAGATCGCATTGACTACATCATGCCGAATAATCTGTTGCTTGGTCGAGCCACACAAAGTGGGGACTTCAAAACTATCGACTTCACAAATTACTCTTTCAAAAGGCTGAAAGAAGTACAAACCATGGTCAACAACTTCTGGAGGTCCTGGAGCCAACTCGCTGGACCAAACCTGTTCATCCGCAGTAAGTGGCATACTGCAGAGAAAAACATTGCTGTTGGAGACATAGTTTGGCTCTGCGACCAAAATGCCCTTAGAGGGCAGTTCAGACTCGCAAAAGTCATCAGCGTGAATCCTGATTCCAGAGGGATCGTTCGAGATGTGCATGTGAGGGTCTCTCCAAGTTCCAGCATTGCAGTCAACAGTCCAAAATCCGCTACCAGAAGTCCTGAGCTGAGCACCATTTTAAATCGGGACATCCGGCGTCTTGTGGTCCTTTTGCCGGTGGAAGATCAAGCCAGGGACCAGCCCACCTGAGTGCGATCTTTCCAGGCAATGCTGAGCAAAGATCGAGTGGGAGGTGTCGCGCTGACCTAGTAGGTGTGGCTGTTATTCTTCTCTTCCTCCTCCTGCCCACTACCTGCTCTGTGCTGCTGCTGATTAGACCTTGTGTGCAATCTACAACTAAGCGCGGCCTGGTGTGCGCCGCTCCGCCAGGTGAGCTGAATTAGAGCAATCAAGGGCTGGCGTGCCTAGTAGACCTTAAAATGCATGCAGCAGTCGTTTGACCCGGGTGCGACATACTGAGAGGACAGCAAACAAAGCACAATCCACTTTCCACTGTGAGGAAGACTGAGTTAGACGGGCTATCGGTTTTTCACCTACCTATCTAGCAAACAGCTATCTAACTGGCTAACTACCTGACTGACTGAATGAACCTGAAACTGGTCAAAGAAAATAAATTGAGTGAAATTCAAAGTCTGGTCTTTTTCAAGTGTGGGCACCTCACAGACAGAGAACACTTGACAATGCCAATCTTGGTGTTCTCTGGCAAATGCCAAAC
This sequence comes from Oreochromis aureus, assembly GCF_013358895.1. Classification (NCBI taxonomy): domain Eukaryota; kingdom Metazoa; phylum Chordata; class Actinopteri; order Cichliformes; family Cichlidae; genus Oreochromis; species Oreochromis aureus. Next base: position 20,527,584 of record NC_052958.1, on the reverse strand, counting down.
ATTCCTCCTTGCAAAAAGGTGGAGGTAGCGGTCCTGCTGCTGGGTTGTTGCCCTCCTACGGCCTCCTCCATGTCTCCTGATGTACTGGCCTGGTAGCATCTTCATGCTCTGGATACTACGCTGACAGAAACGGCAAACCTTCTTGCCACAGCTTGCATTGATGTGCCATCCTGGATGAGCTGCACTACCTGAGCCACTTGTGTGGGTTGTAGATTCCGTCTCATGCTACCACTAGAGTGAAATCACCACCAGCATTCAAAAGTGACCAAAACATAAGCCAGAAAATATAGGTTCAGTGGAACCCCGGCTTACGAAGACCCCATTTAATGAAAAATTCAAGTTACGAAAGCACTTAACGGCAATATTTCTGCCCGTGGTACGGCAAAATGCCCACGTAACGAAATCCGCTGGCTCTGATTGGCTGAGCCCAGAATGCCCACAATGCCTTCCGAATCATGTGATAACCCCTTGGCTTTCGTACTTCCGTTTCACTGTTCCATGTGAAAGACGTATTGTTGTTGCAGTTAGCAATTAGCCTATCATTCATTCATAATGAGGCCGAAAAAACGTTCTGCAAGTGATTTGAGTGAAAAGAAGAAGCGTAAAGTGCTCTTGATGGAAACAAAGAGAGAAATTATTGATAAATATGAGTGAGGTGTGAAACTTAGTGATATTGCACGTGAGTATGGCTGAAATCCTTTGACCATAGGAACAATTCTAAAACAAAAAAGAAGTCATCAAAGCAGCTAAACCTTCAATGGGCACCACCGTCATGTCCAAAAGGAGGACCCCATACACGACGAGATGGAAAGGCTTCTCCTTGTTTGGATTAAAGACAAGGGAAGGACTGGCGATACCCTCACAGAGACGATCATTTGCGAGAAGGCCTCCTCAATTTATAATGATTTAGTAAGTAAGGCAGCTTCCGATGAGCAGCCAACGGCATCGACGTCCTCGCAGGAGGCACCCCCAACCTCCCCAGAGTTCAGGGCATTGCATGGGTGGTTTGATCGGTTCAAGAAGAGGACTGGCATGGCAAGAAACTGTACACGAAACACATGTTCAAACAGTGTTCCGACATAACAGAGAGTACGCAGCTCACCCTCAGGGAGTTTTGGAAAAATCATTTTGACATCGTTGCATGCCTCAAGTTGATTTCCTTGGCATGGTGAGAGGTCAGTTGTTGAACGCTAAATTCTGCTTGGAGGAAGCTGTGGCCTGATGCTGTTGCCCCTCCAGATTTTGAAGGCTTTGAGGAAGGGGGGGGGGGACCTCAACCTGAAGTCGAGGTTGAGGAAATCGTAAATCTCGGCACCACCCTGGGACTGGAGGTCGACGAGGAGGATATAAACGACCTTGTGCATGAACATCAAGTCAACGGCAGAGCTGCAAGAGTTGGAGGCGATGCAGCACTCATCAGTACAGCAACAATTCAGCAAGGAGGAGGAGGAGGAGGCCGTATACCATCGGCTGATATCAAGGACATTCTCCGCAATTTTCAGAGGGTGGCCGATAGAGGTGCAACGGATCAAAAATCTCACGGTTCGGATTGGATCACGGTTTTAAAGTCACGGATCGGATCAATTTTCGGATCAGCAAAAGTAGAAAAAAAAGACAAATTCTACTTGCCGTTTACTTATTTAAGTATTTTTTGCCTATTAAAAAACATTCAACTGAAGACTCATTCCACGCACTTATATAAAAACAAATTAAGGTGCAATATGGACATTATGGACCATGCTGGGCAGCCTCTGCATCCTCTGCACACAGCCATAAACAACCAGAGGAGTCTGTTCAGTGACAGGTTGTTTCTCCCAAAGTCAAGGACCTGCAGACTTAAAAACTCCTTTGTCCCACACACCATCAAACTGTTTAACTCCTCGCTGGAGGGGAAACGGGGACAGAGAAGGGGGGAACAAGTAAGCTGTAGTGCCTTTTCACTGTGCAATAGTTTTTGTTAATATCCAACGGTGTAATAGACCCACAATACTTGAAATGTGCCGTTCCCTTGTATTCTTATTCCTATTTATTCTATTTATCCCTTTTGTATTCTCTGTATTTATATATGTGTATATATGGTATATTTCTGCTCACATTCTGCAACTTCTGTCGGTGCTGTGCTACTGGAAACTGAATTTCCCGGAGGAACCCACCCGAGAAATAAATAAAGTTTCATCTAATCTAATGTAATCTATAGGGCAGTGCAGGGCTTTGTATCTACCTCTCCGCTGTGATATAACGAGCGGTCACGGTCACGTGGCTTTCCGTAGCGCTGGAGCTCCACCCATTTGTAGTTTGAGCAACAGAAGATGCCTGGGACAGTTCAGCCGTAACTTTAAACTTCTCCTGCTCATACATGCTTGGAACGATCTTGTCACTGAAGTGGACGCGCAACGAGATATCATAGCGTGGCTCAAGCACGTTCATCACAGTTTAAACCTTGTTTTGCACAACAGACGACGGCCTCCTGTCTGCAGCTAAACACCCCATTAGCTTTTAGCTTTAGCCCGGTCGGACTGGGCAGCAAAGGGCTGCTTAAATGCCGCAAACTCCTCTGCTCCGCTACTTGGACCGCTAGCGGTCCATACGCCATACGCATACTTTGTTTTCCTTTTTCGAATCTTCGGATCACGTGTGTACCGAACCGTGGAGTGGGATCAGTTCGGATTTCGGATCAACCGTGATCCGTTGCACCCCTAGTGGCCGATTTTGTCAATAAAAATCACCCTGAAAAGAACTTTACCACTCGTGCTATAGAACATTTTAGTGACGTCTGCCTCTCCCACTTCAGATCCATTTTGAAAAGTAGACAGAGACAGACGTCATTAGATAGATTTTTCACAAAGAGGCCAGCAACAAGTCAACCTTCAGGTGAAAGTGTGCCTAAGAAGGCGGAAAGCGATGAAAGTAGCAGTAGTGATTAGTTAAAAAACATAAAAATGCATAAAAAAATATAAAATATAAAATAGAAAAAAAAATTATAAAATAGAAAATAAAAAAAATTATACAAGTTTAAAAAAATGTTTAAAAAGTATCATTAAACAGTGTACGTACGTACATTAATTAACATAAATGTAAGTTTTAGTTTTAATCTTTAGAATGCTTACAATGTTATGTACATATACACGTACGTATGTATGCATGCATACGTATGCTTTCTTCAGCCTCCACCACCTCCGCCACCTCCTCCTCCACCAAGAACTTCGTCTTCAGCCAGCATCGCATCACTCAAAAGGTGATGGGAAAAAGGTGCTTTGACTTACGAAAATTTTGACTTACGAAAGACCCTCTGGAACGAATTCATTTCGTAAGTTGGGGTTCCACTGTACTTAGAAGTGGTCTGTGGTCACCACCTGCAGCACCACTCCTTTATTGGAGATGTCTTGCTAATTGCCTATAATTTCCACCTGTTGTCTATTTTATTTGCACAACAGCATGTGAAATTGATTGTCAATCAGTGTTGCTTCCTATGTGGACAGTTTGATTTCACAGAAGTGTGACTGATTTGGAGTTACATTGTGTTGCTTAAGTGTTCCCTTTAATTTTTTGAGCAGTGTATAATAGTAGACCATTTTTTACCTCGGCTAAAAAGAGTCATGAAATCCAAAACTGTCTTGTATTAAATCAAGTTTCAAAAGTGGCAAAAATTTGGTGTTTTATTATTAATAGTTTGTAGTTTGTAGTTTTTATCATTGTTTGCTGCATTACTAAGGAAAAATGTTTAATAGTTGTTTTTTTTAAATAACAAGAATAAGATGTAGTGTGTTTCTACAAATTCATCTAAAACAACAAAAACATTAAGGTCACATTCTGAAATTGATTTTTTTTAAAAAGAAATTAAAGAAAAAACTAATTTGGGACCACAAGACGTGTACATACAAGTATTGCCTCAGTAGTCTGTAAAATGCCAAAGTTACTTATAGAAGCTGATGTATTTTGAGCTTTTTATGAACTGAACTTACTAAATCCTTTAATATCTCTCTCTCTCTCTCTCTCTCTCTCTCTATATATATATATATATATACATATATATATATATATATATATATATATATATATATATAATGTATATAGTTTATGTCATTGGTTAAACTGAATTCCTATCCTCCTAGTTTACACTAACAAAATGCAAATATGGCCATAGGCTTAATTTGTCTTGGTTTATAACTGTAATTATCATTTCCTAAAATAATTTTAAATATTTAAATATTATCTATAAACCTAACCAAGGAAGGTAAAAAGAAAGTAAAAAATGGCAGAATAGCTTGTGATAAAAGACCAAAACACCCTTTGAAGTTGAGGCACACAACAATGTGTCCTGTTGGTAAAGTTTCCGGGCTGCCATTCCTCAAGACTTTCACCATTTGAAGCAATGTTTTATCAGGGATTGTAACACTTAGTTACAAAATGATTATTGAATCATTTAAATATAATGTTAAATGTTTTTAGAATTCGTAGGTTTTATAATAAATGCACAACATTCAAGTTTATGTGGGTGTGCCACTTTCTATGCATTACCATAGTGTAAATGTGGTCCTAACTTCAACCTGTAATCAAACCTTGTAATTACCGACTTTCTATATTGCACCACTATTGGGTAAAAAATGTAACTTTATGTTTATGGCCAGTTTTAGCATTGAGTTCTCTTTTTCTTCAGCTCCCTTATAAAATTACCTTAACAAATGGGCTCCTCCATCATAAATCCAGCATGCAGTGTGTATTTACTCTAAAACAGACTGGTCACATATTGTTGGGGAAAGTGTTTTCCTCTTGAATTCGACAAGCTTAGAGGTAAAATAATGCTAAACTGAAAGTTTCCTACCTGAAAGATGGAAACATGCTAACACAAACATCAAGGAGATGCACTAAAAATTATTTAAGAAATACAAATTAGAAACATCTATCTCAAAGTGATGCTCATACTTGCTCACGTATTTATTATTTCTAGGCTCGACTGCTGTATTTCATCAAAAATATGTAGAGGCCACCTTTAAAAGTCACTGAATACTTCAAAGTGCTGTATGTATGAACAGAATTTTTTAAGAGAATCCGGTTTCTTGACCATGTGAACTCATTCAGCAGAAAGCACACACGCACACACACAAACACACACACACTGATGACTAATTCAGGGGGAGGAGGTGCAGCAGAAACACCAAGCTAATTAGGCGTCTGAGCGAACCAGCTCAGCTGCACAGAGGAAGGTAAAGTTGCAGGACAGAGACAAAGCAAAGGACCAAAATGGACTCTCAGCACATTGTAAGTATCTGCTGAGTTGTTTTTCTTTATTTAAATACATTATTTGTGGTTACTAAAAAACTGCTGTTCTGAACATTATTTTTAAAAATTATAAGGAAAACAGAAAGCCTAAGCTCTCAGCTGCTGCATGGGTTCGTTTTGACTTTTGATTTTGATACTGAATGCAGATTGATTTCCGGGAGTTTCATATCATAACAGTTAAAATGATGATTCCCTCTATTAATAAAGGAAAAAAAATAATTCAAACCTTTCTGGTCCTGAGTTAAAAATCATGAGTTAAGTGTGATTAACTATATTTGTTTGGATAGCTGAGTACAATTTCATTAGTCACACTTTGATTACTGACAGATCTACTGACTCAACAGATTACTTAAGTAGAACCTGTGTGACAAAGTGAAGTAGGTTTAGAGAGCTCAAAAATGAACACATTCTGTCACAATCTAAAGAAACAAACAGCTGAGAAACAAAGTGTTTGACATCTATCAGTCTTGAAAGGGTTACAAAGATAATTATTCACAAATCGAGAAAACATGGAACATCTGTGAACCTACCCAGGAATGATCGGCCTACCGATCCCTCATCCAGGAGGTCAGGGTTCATGATTCGATAATAAGAGAGACTGGGCAAAACTGGCATCCATGTGAGAGTTCCATGGAGAAAACCCCTGCTGACCAAAAAGAGCACAAGGCTTGTCTGACATTACCAAAAAGCACCTTGATGAACCCCCAAGTTTTGGGGGAAAATATTCTGTGGACTGATGAGACAAAGGCTAAATTTTTTTGATAGTTTAACACAGCATTTCATAAAAAGAACATCACAGCCACAGTCAAACATGGTGGTGGTAGTGTCCTGGTCTAAGGCTGCTTTGCTACTTGAAGACCTGTATGACTTGTTGTAATTGTAGAATTCTGCAAAAAAGATTGGGCTAAAATTCCTCCACAGAGATCTGAAAGACTTATTGACTGTTGTGACAAATGCTTGATTGCAATTGTTGCTGCAAAGATGGCCCAACCTGTTAAAATTTACATCTACATTTGGCATATTTAGCACTACCACTTTGTAATGTATATTACACTGATGGTGAGTTCATAAAGACTGGTACTCAAAGGCCTTGGGTAACAAACAAAAGCATCAGCTGAGAGCTTGTGAGGTCATTCAGGACTGGAGTGACCTCTCTGGGTTAATTTGGTTGGACCAGTGAGGTAAATCTACACAAAACAAAAAAGACAAAAACCAGGTGTAGCGTTCCTGAGCCGATATAACCACCTAATCTCTACTCAGCTCTGTGTGTGTGTGTGTATGTGTGTGTGTAGGTGTGTGTGTTTGTGTGTGTGTCTGGTGTCGTCTGTCAGCCCGGAGACTGATGGACAGATGTCTCCTGTCACCACGGTAACTGACTGTCTCCTTCTTTTCCAGGCTTCCGTCTGTCCTCTGAGAACATGTAATTAACTGACACTCTACCCTCTGTGTGTGTGTGTGTGTGTGTGTGTGTGTGTGTGTGTGTGTGTGTGTGTGTGTGTGTGTGTGTGTTGCAGGGCAGGATCGGAGCTCGACATCTTTCTCAGATTCAGGAAGAGTCGGACAGCAGAGAGCACAGGTAACCAGACAGGTGAAGACATACAACACTGAAAGAAAAAAGAAAGAAAGAATGACAAATTGATCTGAAACAAACAAGTCTGATTAAGAAGCTACCAGGTATAGGTAGGATTACACAAGCAAGTGGAGAGGCTAAAAGTGGAGGGGGACAGTCCTGGTAGTGCATTTATGCACATCATTGTTGTCATCATTTCGCTTAGGAAGGTTCCTAACTGAGCAAATTGACCTGGGAGTATCTGTATGGCAGCCATATTAAGAGCTGTTTGATTTCTCTAGATGCTAAGGAAAGGTGCATGTGTGCTTCCTTTGTTACCTCCTTTAGCAGAGGATACATTGGAGCATCTTTTGAAGCAGACAGTGCCATCTATCTATTCATAGCGACGCACCATCTGACGATTAATGAAAGCAGTAAGCAAAGCGAAGTAGTGCATATCATGTAAATGTTGAGTATATGTGCGCTTTCCATTTCATAACATAATCTGATATGTTTTCAATTTTTAATAACAGACCATTAAACCCACAGCTGAACTCTGAGCATCAAATAAAATCTGCAACAGCGATTTATATAAGCTCTCTAAATCAAGGTTATAAGCTATATTAAGTTTTCCTTTAAATAAGCTTGCATTAGTTATGTGGAAACGGACTGATTCTTATATAGCGCTTTTCTACTCTCCCAGAGTACTCAAAGCACTGTATACAACATGCCTCATTCACACAAGCAATTCTAAACTCACGTGCAAACTAACCAACATTCACACTCCAATAAACACATCAGAGAGCAACTTGGGGTTAATATCTTGCCCATATTTGGCATTCAGACTGGGGAAGCCAGAGATCGAACCACCAACCTTCCAATCAGTAGCTCATCTGCTCTACCACCTGAGCCACAGCCACCCACATGGCCTCTTAATTGCATAAGTGATAGTCATAGAAATCCTAAACAAGGAGGAGGACTGGCGTTAGAGTCCAACATCTCTCTAGCAGGAAACATAATAATGCTGATGATTTATGATTTATTTCATTCAGAAATCAGGTTGTCATTTCTATGATCTGCATGAAACAACGCAGTAAGAAAACACTGGGGTAGGTTTGGGTAGGGTTAGCGTTTATACTGCATGTATTTAATAAAAAAAATTCTGGATAATCACAAAATGAACAATCAATAAACCTTAATTATTGACTTAAAATGATTAAAGGATAGGAATAGAAGGTTCAAATTTCCAAAAGAACAAAAGTACAACTTAGATTTTGGTGGTCAGTAAAGTGGTTAAAAAAAAATAAAAAAAATAAGAACTATAAAGTAAAGTCATCTAAACTGAACTTGGATGGAAACATTGCTGCTGGCAATAGATGACCTGGAAACTCAGTCAGGGCAGTTCAATCTGATAACTGTGTGTGTGTCTGTGTGTGTGTAAGAGAGAGATAATCTGCACTGAAGCACAACCTTGGCAGAGGGATACTTTACTGTGATCAGACCCATTGTGTAAACAAATCTGAATGGAAACTGGTTTACATGGAAGAGTTTGTGTGTCACAGTGTGTGTGTGTGCGTGCATATGTGTGTGACTATATGTCTTTGTGAGGCTGAAATCTCATACGTGAGGAGGTTTGTGGACAGACAGGACATTTTTGGACAGGACTACTGAAAACTATTTACAGCATTTAAATGAAACTTTAAAAAAGGGTGGTAGTTTTAATCTACTTTGTTGCGCTTGGATATTTAAAAATAGGTTTAGCTCTTTTATAAAGATTTAATCTTCAAAGGGCTCTTTGAGAGTTCCGACTTGGTTTTTACGGTTCATGTTTAAAATAAGTTTTGGTCCTGAGAACATGATATTAACATGGGTCCCCACAAAGATAGGATGGCAAACTTGTGTGTGTGTCTGTGTGTTAATTGTTATGCCAATCGGCACGCACTGTCAGCTCGACAAGATTAACACATGATGGACTGAAATATAAACTCATCACTCTCGCTCCTGCTCTGTCAGTTCCTGTTTCCTGCCGCCAATCATCCAGCAGCAGCAGAAAGGTGAAACAAGGAAACCGCGTGTGGTGGAGAGACAGGAAGAGAGGAGTCCGTCTGATGAGCCTTCCTCGCTGCCTCTGGGCAGCCAACAGGAGAAGCTGGAGGACAACAAGAGTCTGCTGGAAGAGGTAATGTTTACAAAAGATATTACAAATTCACATCACGGCTGTGGTTGATTGTTAGAAGAAGATCAAGATGAAGCAGCTCACCCGCTACAATGTCTTAGGTATATATTAATATATAAATGTCAAATAAATACTTATTTTAAGACTTAATACTGCAAAATGTAAAAAATTGTTTTAAAAAAGACAAGACAAAACAATCTAGCTAGCTGTGCCTGTAACATTTGGGTATGGGTATATGTAAAGCCAGTCATTTTTAAACCTTATAATTTTTTTCTTTTTGTTACTTTGTTACTCTTACTTCATAAAATTTGACAGTCTATGTTCTTCAAATTAAAATGGCCAATCACAAGAAAGCGGACAATTTTGAACTGTGACTGATGAGATGTGAATTGATTAATTTATTGGTATTTATAAATCATTTTTATCAGCTAAATTAATGTATGAATAACAAAATAAATTAATTTCTTGGAACTTTGCCCAGAAAATGGAATTAACTGATAAGCTAAACCTCGTTAGGAATGTTTCTATGTGTCTAAAGCTTGACTTACATCCTCGTGCTGGGTGATTCGAGTGGGTTTATCTTTTTTTTCAGTTAGCTCGTATCGAGAAGCAGCTTCGAGAGTCTCAGCGGCTGGATGAGGAGCGACAGTGGGAAGCTGAATTCCTCCGTCAACAGCAAAACAAGCTGCTGTGGCAAAACCTCTGTTACCTGAGTCTGAGCCAGCGGATCACCAAGTACACAAAAACACACAAACACACCCGAGGAGTTTAAATTATGTAGTATTTTGAGCCTGTTTGCTTTAAAACATACAAAATAACCTCTCCACAAAAAAACCTCTGCTTTCTGTGAGTACTCTAGTTAGAACGAGATCCTTTAAAATATTGCATGAAACAGTCATTTCTGATAAAACTCCATCAAGCTGAGCTGGTTGACTCAGAATGATTCAAGTAAAAATAAAGATCTGAGGAATTTTACTAAAATTCCTCTTTCCAAAATGTATCAGAAAAACCTGTTGAATGTTTTATGTTTTCCTTTTGTTGTTGCTCCTCTATTTAACCCTGCATCTGTCTTTCATTCAGCTTCATTAACCACAAATTTAAAAAAGAAAAACAAACAAAAAACAACCCTTTGTCAGCTTCACCATCTGATCTTTAAGTGATGACGTGATGAACCCTGCTTCCGGGTCCAAACTACTCTGCGTTTATTAAGGCTGTTGTGTTTTTAACATGTTTTAATGTTTTGTATCTTGTTCTATTTAATTTGAACAAGCCAGTAAAAACAGTCAGTGCTCACTGTCAGCCTCTCTCGGTTTTTGTTACCACTGTTCATTTTAAAGCTCAGTTATTAAAACCTTACAATGTAACCACAGCCCAGCCCATGCAGCAGTATATTAATGATGGATTGTGGATGGATTATCTCAGTTGTTCTCTGACTGAAGTTTGGTCCGTTTACGGCATCCTGCCATGCGAGATGGTCTCTAACCATCGGGAACCCTCAAGTTAACTTTTATTGAGTGGAAAAAAGTTTGCGTTCATCCTCCAGCTTCACTGTGTTTAAGTTATGTTATGTTAACATAGCTGTGGCGCTAGCAATCTTTATAGCATCATTATAGCCAAACTTCAGTAACCCTACAAAAGTCACTGCTGTTTAGTTTTCTCTCTTCATTTATGTCAGGAGTGATAGCAGAGCTCTATGTTTTAAATTTTTTCAGAAATTGAGCATGGTATATTATGTTTAGGTAGAAACTAGCGAGCTAACTCCTTGCTAACTTCTAACGCCATTAAATTTCATAAATTCTGTTTCCATGAAAGCCTGGATTTTAAACTTCATTGATACAGCTGGTTGAGCAGCCACACTGATCATTTTATTAAAGATGAAAGAATTTAGACAGTTTGTAATTCTCAGTGATGCCGCAGTGTTTGTTTGACTTTGGGACCTGAAGCGGAGTTTGGACCCGGAAATGACTAATGACATCAGACTTAAAGACCGGATTGATCCACGAACGTCTGTATTGGTACAAATGTTATCAACATAAACACCTTGTGTCACAATTTTGTCACAGTTGGCATTTCTGCAAAATAAAACATTTTGCTGAATTAAACCATTGTTGTGAATTTACAGCTAGACTTCTGCTAAGCAAAATATTTTCTTTATCAGAGAATATATTAGCACTTACAGTTTACTGTAAGTAAAAGTCTTTTCTAACTCTGAAAATAACCTGCTCTGTACTACGCAATTCGTTCAGCATCAGTTACCATGGTAATCTAGCCAGGTAAACAGAGACTCAGATTTTTAATCTCAACATACCTGGATAATTATTCTAGCTTCATAATAAACTACTATGGCTGACAAGTCTGTGATTAACACCAGCACCAACCCAACAGCCTCCTGATGTGGACTTTGTGGATCTAACTAAAATGGCACCAATGCCAAGAGACACTTGAGGTGTAAATGCATGATGCTGGTGGTGTCTGACGTTGATTACACATAGTTTCTATTGAATGTGTCACTAAATAGTTTACAGAAAACATATTTCTCTTTCAGCCAAACTGTCTGATCTTTTATTATAACATCATCTTGTATTTACAACTTTGTTAAACTTAACATCTACAAAGTCCCTGGCAAACCATCATAATGGAAGGGCTTTTAAAAGAAAAAGACTTAATTTGAAATCTAATGTCCTCTAGTCTGTAGAAAAATGTGGCTAAATCTCACCCACCCCTAGCCCTAGAAAGCTGATTTGGTGGATGTTGGAATTTTAAACTGTTTTATTGTTGGTAATTTAGAAATTCTGAACAAACCTGAAACACAGCTGGGCTCTGAATTTAAGAGTATAAATGAGTCTAAGAGTAGATTAATTAAAACGGCTGCATTTATCCTGAGACATTTACAGTGTCAGGGATAATTAACTGATGATTAACTTTTTTGGGTGTAATCTTTTCCCTGCATAGACCCTGGGTCAGCAGCTACTTCAAGACGTTTCCCATGCACATCTACTGCCTGCCAGTCCAAGGCCCCAGTCGCAAAGGCAGGAGGTGGGGACTGAAGAAGAGGAGATAACTTACACTTTGTAAATTTGTTGGAAAAAAATATATGTTTATTTATGTTTTTTATCCTACAAATAAATGTAATTTCCTCATTCTTGGCAAAGCTTTTGATTTATTGTTTTTAGTTTAGTGTAAATGGTGATCATTGTATCAGGTGTGTTGATCATCTAGATAACATCATGCAATGATAATAATAATAATAATCTGGGGGGATAAAAATGTTTATTCTCTACTAGAGAGTGTCTTTTATCAGGAAGTTTAGGGACTGATGATACCCCCTAGTGTTTGCTTTCATTAACACAAAGTGCTTCTAATTTTGAAGGCAAAACACATCTCTGCTTTGTGAACGACCTGTTGATTAGTTTTGCTAGCTTTTTCTCACGAGAAAACATATTTTATATTTCATATTTCAAATATGATCTGGATATGATCATATACTATGGTCATACCAGAGAGCACCTGACCTTTCAGTGTGAGAAAATGAACTTTTCATATATTGCATTTGAAAAGGGCAAGTGTATTAATCTCACTAACACTCACAAACATAAGTTAGAATTTAAAAAATCCCAAACGAAGGTAATTAAACCACATTAACCATTCTCTGATGAAGACTACGGTTTTAAATTTTATATTTGTTCTTCTGTATGATACATACCGTATATGGGTGTAAAATTGAACTGATTTTGGAAGCGGAGTGTTTTCCGTGATCGACTCTGAATGCAGCACTACGTTTGTACGTCGCAGCGTCACAGCCTCGTCCCTCCCTTCTTGAGTGTGCGTGCACGGCTTCTCCGCTGAATACTAGACATCATGGTGAGCGTTTACCGTTGTTTCCTTAATATTTTGCACAGGTTTAAATAAACAGATTCGTTCGTATTTGTCTATAAGCGCTTACAGATTCAGTTCAGCAGCTTCTAAGTCATTAGTCAGTTTCAGTGGCAATTTGGCTCCCCGTTAGCTGGCGGTGCTAACCGGCAAGCAGGCACATGGGCGTTGTGAATGCGCTAGCAGCTAAGCTAACAGCTTAAACGTGGAGCTGTGTGTTATTACATAGGTTGTGATGAAGCTGGCAGATATATGGCAGCGAACGGAGAAAACTGGTGTTTGTGGTTGCTTTGGTGCCCCTCTGGCTGCTCTTGTTCCTCTCGTTTAGCCCGTTAGCATGCTAACAGAAGGTGGATTGTCATTTGTGCTTTGTGACTGTTTGAGGAACAACTCAGCAGTTCTGGACGCTAATAAATGGTTAATAATTGCGGTATAGGCGGAAACAGTGAACGTGACCAACAAGTAACTTTGGTTACCAGCTAACATAAGCCAATGATTTTTACATTTTTACGTTGGGGTTATTTTCTTATTAATTTGGCTAAAAGCTTCTAGCGGTTTCCAGTGCATTAGGGGCGGGGCTCGACTGTCGCTGCTGCCTTCACGGCCCCAGGAAAAAATACCCCGTGCACAACTAGCAGCAACTTATAGACATATATTTCATTTTTAAGTTTGTTAAAATGTAATATTTCGTGGCTTCTTTGTGAACTGTATAAATTTTACTATGATGATCAGTAATCAATGAGTCACTGACGGTTTGACTGTCGCCTTTCTTTGTAGGCGTCCTTATCGATGGCCCCGGTCAACATCTTCAAACATGGAGCAGATGAAGAAAAAGCAGAGACTGCCCGACTGGTGAGTTACTTTGTCTGAGATTCATCTTTGTCATAAAAAAATGTGTTTATTCTGTTTCAGGTGCAGTTAAATCTTTGAATTTTTCTCCCTCTAGTCATCTTTTATTGGTGCCATCGCCATTGGTGATCTGGTGAAGAGCACTCTTGGCCCGAAGGGGATGGTAGGTTGATTCAAAACTCAAGATGCTACTGCTGAATTTTAGTCTAAGGAAACACAAGAATAAGTTGTAATCAGAGGGTTTCTCTTTCTCTTCAGGATAAGATCCTGCTCGGTGGCGGGAAGGCCGGAACAGTGACTGTGACCAATGATGGCGCAACCATCCTGAAAGCTATCGGCGTCGACAACCCAGCTGCCAAAGTTCTGGTTGGTGAGTGGAGACGCTTGACACTTTGGTATCCACGTTAAAGGTTTAAAAGAAAAAATAAACATTAATGAAAAGGTTTCTTGGCGCTGAATTTGCACTACCTCGCTAAAAGTAGGCTAACGAATAAAAAAGCTGATTTAAAGTAGAGTGCTTATCGGTTAAGACGTGGTAAAAAAAATATTCATTAAATGTAATTTAGAGATCCTTTGTGCTAAAATGATACCACACTGTGACCTTTTATCTGAGGTTTTGATGGGAGAACAATTGTGTTTGCAGACATGTCCAAAGTTCAGGACGATGAAGTCGGAGATGGGACGACCTCCGTCACCGTGCTCGCCGCAGAGCTGCTGCGGGTAAATACCTGTTTGTCAGACTCAGATTTCAAAGTAAAGCACACCCTGGTTCCCTGCTGTGGTGGCTATGTGAGCCTTGCTCTCAGTCTCAGCTGTCAGTGTTGCCATTTCAGGAGGCGGAGCTTCTGATCGCCAGGAAGATCCACCCACAGACCATCATCTCCGGCTGGAGGAAAGCGACTCAGGCGGCCAGAGAGGCTCTGAGGGACGCCGCCGTCGACCACAGGTGAGGCAAAATTAAGATGTCCGTGTTTGTCTCCTTACTTTCACCTTCCGCTTTCCCTGCCTCATCATCCTCTCTGGTCTCCATAGCAACGACCCAGCTCGTTTCCAGGAGGACCTGCTGAACATCGCCCGCACCACACTGTCCTCCAAGCTGCTCACTCACCACAAAGATCACTTCGCCAAGCTTGCCGTCAACGCCGTCATGAGGCTGAAAGGCTCTGGAAACTTGGAGGCCATCCACATCATCAAGAAGCTGGGAGGCAGCCTCACCGACTCCTACCTGGATGAAGGTGAGGTCATGCAACGTCACGGATCTCCTGTCTCATTCCTGATTGGCTGCAGGATTTTAATGTCTGCTGTGCATGTCTAGGTTTCCTATTGGACAAGAAGATCGGTGTGAACCAGCCAAAGAGGCTGGAGAACGCCAACATCCTGATCGCCAACACCGGCATGGACACTGATAAGATCAAGGTAAAAACACCAGGTCACTGTCAAGAGACGTTACAAGTTTGTGAAAGAAAGCGAGAGGATCTAAATCGGCTGCTTCCTGTTCCTGTGTGATCGATATCGTGATTGTTTGTGTTTGTGCATCTGTCAGATCTTTGGCTCCAGGGTTCGCGTTGACTCGACAGCAAAGGTCGCAGAGATCGAACTCGCAGAGAAAGAGAAGATGAAGGAGAAGGTCGACAGAATCCTGAAACACGGCATCAACTGCTTCATCAACAGGTACGACTGAACCGCCAGTGCACGTTTCTGTAACCTGTCAGGTGTTCTGCTTCTGTCCTCCCCGAGGTTTAATCACATTGTTTTTGTTGGTCAGTCTAACCTGAAGGTCTTAGTGATGCTGAACTGTGAAGCTTCTTTTAGTTTTTCATAAAGGGCGTGGCAGCTGCATTCTTGCCCAGTCTGGCCCAAACTTCACACGTGTAACCAGAGGTCGATACAAAGACTTTTGTTATTGTATTGTATTTTGCTCACCTCTGTTGCTTGTGAAGCATGCACACAAGAATTTCACTTGCATGTGCTGTACCAGTGTCCCTGCACATGTGATGTGACAATAAAAGTGATTTGATTTGATTTGACACGCCTGCATGCCAGAATTCAGGGGCTGTCATAGCACCATCTTGTTGTACACCTTAAAACAGCAGCAGCTAAATCTGTTTAGTGGATATGAGAATACTACTCACTGATGACAGGATCTCGTACACACAGTTAGCAAAATGCAGACAAGTTTTAAAGACCGTTAAGCCGTTAATTTTGTGTAAATAAACCTCAGAATACAGAATCTAATGTTAACAATGTGTGAAATAGTGAGGCATGTTCATCAGCTTCAGCATGATGAGCTTCCTGTTTGTTTGAGGCAGTGGTCAATGGGACAGTTAACAGTTGCTCACTTTATCTCAGTGTCACTCACCCCAGTGTTTGTTTTGTTTTCTATTCGTACAGGCAGCTCATCTATAACTACCCAGAGCAGCTCTTCGCTCAGGCTGGCGTCATGGCCATCGAGCACGCCGACTTCGCTGGCATTGAGCGCCTCGCTCTCGTCACCGGTGTGTATGCATATACAAACACACAAAAATAAACTGTTCTTTAAGGAAAGGCGTGTTTTACAATCTTTTTCATGTGTTAAATACTTGAAAAAAATGTGACCTTCACTGATTACTGATGTAATCTGATCAGGTGGGGAGATCACCTCCACCTTTGACCACCCAGAGCTGGTGAAGCTCGGGCACTGCAAGCTGATCGAGGAGGTGATGATCGGCGAAGACACGCTCATCCACTTCTCTGGAGTTGCCATGGGTACGAACACACACTGAGGACTTGGAACTCATTTTTCATAATGACATGCTCACCTTTAGCTCCTCCTCTTCCTCAGGTGAGGCATGCACCGTCGTCCTGCGGGGAGCGACCCAGCAGATCCTGGATGAAGCAGAGCGCTCACTGCACGACGCTCTGTGTGTGCTCGCACAGACGGTGAAGGAGCCACGCACCGTCTATGGAGGAGGTAGGCGCACATACAGCTGATCTAAAACTACAGCACTGTCCTCATTCTTCGCCCACCTTACAGCAGAGCACAAAAAATGCTGCACATGTGGAACATTAAGGTTGTTAGTGATGGGAATTTCTGTTAGCAACATAGTAAAGCTGTTTCTGTCCTGGATGCAGTCTCCACTTTACCATCGTGCTCACGGTCTTTAGTGCAATGAAAGTAGAATTAATATTTAAATCCACGCTGCAGAAGGCGCTGCTGTTTTCCTCCTCCGGCACACAAACTGAAATCAGCTGATTGTAGCAGAAGCGGAAGTGGAACCCATAGGTGGGGTCAATCAGCAGGCAGGCTTACAAATCCGAGGAACTGAACTACTGGGAGCCGGTTCTCGATTCCCATCCCTAATGGTGGAACTAATACCATCTCACACCTGTGTGTGTTCTGCTCCTCATCAGGCTGCTCTGAGATGCTGATGGCCAAGGTTGTGAGTGATCTGGCCAACAGGACGCCAGGAAAGGAGTCGGTTGCCATGGAGTCATTTGCCAAGGCTCTGATGATGGTAAATACTAAAACTCTGATTCTACAATTGTAAATTAAAGGAATTTCTTTGATTACAACCACATGTGACTTAGATCTCATGTGTCATCATCCACTTCCTCTTCCAGCTGCCAACCATCATCGCAGACAACGCCGGATACGACAGCGCCGACCTGGTGGCTCAGCTCAGAGCTGCACATCAGGAGAACAAGACCACGTTTGGACTGAGTGAGTGATGCTTACAGACAAGCACACATCACCTCATCTCAGAACTAGAGAAATAATAACCATAATTATTAACAAACACACGTTTGCATTATTTAAAAAAAGAAATCAAGGTTTATCCTTGAACCTGTACTGCTCTACTAACACAGTCAGAACCACGGCTAGCTGCATACCGACTGAATCTAACTTCCTATGAAAATAGGTAAGTGCAGTTAATGCCAGAGAGAAAATATACATGCTAGAAAGACTAGAACTAACATCATATAAAGAGTGTTAACATCTTAGAAAGATGGTTAACTATGTGGCTAAAGTGAAGGATGGGCAAATAACTAAGCTAACATTATAAATATCTAACATCTTTTTTTTTTAAATTGCTTACTTTTAAGCCAAAGTCCCAGAAGATTGGCTAACTGTAGCTAAAGTCACATATAGAAAGCCAATTAAAGCTAAAATCAAAACAGCACGACTACTTAACTGAAGTCATAAACAATTAACATCCTACAAAGATGGTCAACTATAGAAAAGGGCACAGAAAGAATGCAAACATTGAAGAGCAATTGAAAGAGCAATTATGTAGCTAAACACAGAAAAATGACTAACTACAGCTAAGGTTGTGTAAAGACACTTAACTATTTAGTCTGCCATTTTTAGCTTTAGCTAAAGTTAATGTCATAGACAGCTAGTATCATAAAGATGGTTAACTACCTAAGTAAACTTGCGCATAGAAAGCTAACGAAAGACTATTGTACAGAGGTCTAATATATTGTTATCTTGGTCGAATGCTTAGCTAAAGTCACAGGATAATGTTGCAGAGACAGCTAATCTAGAAAGATTAACCATGTAGCTAAAGTCACAGGTGAAAATGCTAACTAAGGCTGTGTCATATAAAAACTACTAACTGTTTGGCTAAATTCCAAAAAAGTTAACTAACGCTGGCGTTATAGACAAAAAGCTAATGTCATAAAAGGATAGCAACTGAGCTAAAGCCACAGAAAGACAACCAACTACCACTTGCACCATAAAGAGGTAGCTAACATCTTAGAAAGTAGGCTAACTGGCTAGCTTAAATCACATTTTATTGTGAATAATTCAAACTGCTGACTAGCTTAGCATACTGTTTCTCTTGGTTTATTCTCGTGATTTGGTGGTTAAGCAGCTGTTAGATTCTAACAGTGTCTGTGTTTCCCCACAGACATGTCTGATGGCACGGTGGGAAACATGGTGGATCTCTGCATCACAGAGTCGTTCCAAGTGAAGCGCCAGATGTTGCTGAGCGCGTCTGAG
This sequence comes from Oreochromis aureus, assembly GCF_013358895.1. Taxonomy (NCBI): domain Eukaryota; kingdom Metazoa; phylum Chordata; class Actinopteri; order Cichliformes; family Cichlidae; genus Oreochromis; species Oreochromis aureus. The sequence continues at coordinate 20,508,876 of NC_052958.1, read as the reverse complement.
GCCGCTGAGATGATCCTAAGAGTGGACAACATCATCAAAGCTGCACCCAGGTCAGTTCAGTCCTTTTCAGATCATCTACATTTGTTCGTACCATATTACAGAAACTTACTTTTAATCTCTGTTTGTTTTGTAGGAAGCGAGTTCCCGACCATCACCCCTGCTAGAGGAAGAGGAGGATGAGAAAAAACAAACGGGGATCACTTTAGTTATTTATCACTTCTGTGTAGTTCAAATTACATCAAATTGTCAAATCTTTTTTCTCTGTTGAATTGGCTGATGCTGTCTAACCACCAGACACAGCTTCCATCAGTGGCTCTGCTAATGCTAGCTAATGCTGTGCAGTTTCAGCATAAAGTGAAGGTGAGAAGTCTTTGTTTTTGTTTCTTATGCTAACATTAGCTGAGCACTTGGCCCAGGCTGGTTGGTGCCAGCTACGCTTAGGACAGAAGTTTGAACATTGTTTTGTTTACTGAATAAATGAACCGGTCACCATTACCTGATTCTTTTGTTGTTTGTTGTTGTTATTTATTAAGTTTTTCATTCTTCGGCATTTATATTTAACACTTTCCAAATAATAGAAGTAATCACTGCAACTGAAAAATCTGAAGCAGATTTAATCTTGTATAATTAGTCAGACTGTACATCAGGTTGGTGCAGGTTTCTAGATGTCTGATGAGTTGTTCTACTGAGATCAGCAGCTTGGAAACTGTAATCTGATTACTTTTTTCAAGTAACGAGTAATGTAAGGGATTACTATTGCAAAAACGGTAATTAGATTACCGTTACTTTCACGTAGGAACACTGCGTTACTAAAACCGTGATTTTTTTGCGAGAACGTCTCATGACAGTGACGTAAGCGAGTGCGACGTTCGTGACAACAGCTGTGTGCAGATCATAATATATCGAGTGCGGACAGAGTGTAGCGTGCAGCGTTTAAAGCGTGGAAGTACTGATCTTATTTTGAGTTTGATTCCATAAAAAGTGACAAAAACATTAGTGTCCGTTGTGCGTGGGAAGAAAACTTTTTACAGCGAAAAAACCCCTAAACTTCCAGCAAGCACAGAGTGTATTATGACTGTAATGTGAAATTCACAGAGAAACTCGCGGATTCTTCCACTGACCGCTGCGGCACACCTGCACCAGGGTAAACCTCCGCCTACCCCAGTCCTGCTTTACAGGTGAAAATAGAGCAACAGGACCGCTAGTCTTTGATTTTATTTATTTTCTGCTGTGTTTTACTTTCATCTATTTGAAAGAGTGAGTGTAAACACAAAAAAATATTTTATTTTATGTGCAGGAATGTGCAGAAAATAGGTTTAAATGTTAAACAAATTTCTTCCAGTCAGAGAATGTTGCATATAATTAAGTTTTTTGCTTGATGCATAAAGTTAAAAGATTTAAAGTTTTAAAAAGAGACGTTTCCATTTGATTACATTTTGCATGATGGATTATGCAGAAAAAGTAGAATTGGGCTGAAAGATCTATCGCTTTATCACCTATTCAGGTTGTAAATCGTGTTTTTAAAAAGTAACTAAGTAATGAATTACCTTTGAAAATAAGTAATCAGTAAAGTAACGGGATTACTTTTGGGGGGAAGTAATCAGTAATTAGTAACTGATTACTTTTTCAAGTAACTTGACCAACACTGTTGGAAACTGAAAATCTATCACTCATTTTCAAGGTAATACATTTATTGGTTACTTTATTAGCTACATCTCACTGTTTCCTGGCTTTACCTTTGCCTTCAGAACTGCCTCAGATATTTTGGTCCATGTTAACATGATGTCATTACACAGCTGCAGTACGTTGCACATTCATGATGCAATTCTCTCATTCTGCAACATCCCAAAGCTCCTCTGTTAGATGGCGATTTGGTGACTGTGACATCATCTATGACTGGCTGATGTGACAGTTGTATTAACATGTCGTTGAGCATGTGTACGTAATGAGTACTTTTATATATAAAGATGTAAAATATATACAGATTTATTTATGATCAGCTGTTGTGGTGAGATACACCAGAAATTACATTTCATAACCTGGAAATGAGCAAGCAGAGGATTGGGAGTGCTGATTATTGATTGATCTGCAGTAACTTACTGAGGTCAAAGTGACTACACTGTAAAATCTAATTAGTTCCCAGAACTCAAAAAAATTATGGAAACTCGTTGCCTCAAAAAAATTGAGTAAAGCTTAGCTAAAAATGACTAAGTTAGGATAACTTATTTACTTTGAGTACTCTGTACAAGCTCATTTGTTCCCAGAACTCAAAAAAATTGGATCAAGTTTACGTAAGATGACCAAGTTAGGGCAACTTACTCATTTTGAGTACACTGTACAGCCTTGTTAGTTCCCAGAACTCAAAAAAATTATGGAAACTCGTTGCCTCAAAAAAACTAGGTAAAGCTTACTTAAGATGACTGTTAGGACAACTTATTCATTGCAAGTCTGCAGTATTAACAATAACTTGATATTTCTGACTGTACAATACTAATTGTTTACCTACTGACAAACATGTTAAGTTCAACTAAATGAAAAAACAATTTGTGGTAACCTGAATATGATTAAAAATAATTAACAACACTTTTTGTAATGACGTTAAAATGAGCCCAACTTTTATTTTCAAACACAACAAAGTATAACAGCCAACATACTGGACACTGTTCTGCTGAACAACAAACAATTATATTGCCATCACTGTTATAATCTTACAATGAAACAAAGTCTCAGATTTAATTATTCTGAAAATAAGTTTAGGTCTACCACAAGTTTGTTTTGTACTTACATTACTTATATAATCAAAATAAAATATTTGTTGTTCTGTCACAAGTGCAGTCTCTAATTTAAACAACACATTTGTTTTCCATTCCAACACAGGAGCTGGAATGTTGTATTATTTTAAGGATGCTTGTTTCCAGTCCAGGCATTACTGCCTGAATGACTGTCATGGATCGAGGTGATCCAAACGTAGGTGCAGAAGAAAGTCTTTAACTTCCCTTAAGTACAGTGGCAGTGGATGTGGGTTGGAGATGCAATGAGCTTGAATCTGCAGGCGACCATCTTCACTGACAACACCATCTGTGACGGAGGACTCATCTCTCCTGTTGTCCTGCAAGCAAACAATCATATTTTTTGGAACATGAACTTAATTGCTTTCTTAAAACATTTTTTCTGCATTTGGTATAAAACAGACTCCAATTTAGACGATCTCAGGCCCCTCCCCACCGGAGAGGTGACATTCAATGTCCCAAATTGTCAGTCTGGATAGGCCTGACCACCACCCAACATACAATAATGTCATGAAAGCATCATTTTAAAAAGGGCTATGCAAACATGGCCAATAACTTTCATTCTAATGATGTGCAAAATGATTTTGGGCACAAAACAGATTTTGCTGTTAGAAAACTTGCAGACTTCACTATATACAGTGTAGACCCTCTAAACTAAGTTTGGGGGATGTGATCTTTCAAGAAATGCAGACCAAACTGTTGTTGTTTGTTTACTTACACAGCATGTCTTGTAGAATTAACTGGAGTCACCAGCAACAGCATAGTGCAGTCATATCTCAAGTCTAATAACAGAAGACAGGAAAAGATCAGTAAAGAAACAACTTCCCCAAACCAAAGCACAAATAAAACAATAAGTAAAACAGGCTGATCTAAAGTATGATTAAAGTTCAGCCTGATTAATATAAATGTCACTGACAGTTGCTAATATATTGGAAAACCAAAATACTTACTGATGTCTTTCTGTCCAACAACAGGAGTGCTGGTCCCGAGCCTCAAAGACAGTAAGAAGCAAGCAGAGGGAGAAAAAACAACATTTTTCAGAAACTGATTTGATCCTTAATGGCTGTGCAATCATTGTAACATAGAGTTTGCTTATGTTGTTAAATAAAGGCTAGATTTGACATTAATAGATGCCACAGATGTTCTAAAGCTGCCACAAAGCATGAAAAAAAAAAAAAATAGACATCTCCGAAAACGTCGGAGCATTTTTGCAAATATGTGATGTCTTGATAAATCGAGCAGATATTTGAAATTTACACAGCTACATTCTCGCCTGAAAATATCTTAAAAGTTTATTTTGTGACCCAGAAAAAGTAACAAGTTTTTCAGCGGCGCTCCTCCGCCATTGCCGCGCTTACAAGTACGCACAGGCTCCGACAACCGTGGCCGACAAATGCGATCCTCCTTTTCCCCAGACTACCCTTTCTGGGTCACAAAATAACCTTTTAAGATATTTTCAGGCGACAATGTAGCTATGTAATGCTCAAATATCTACTTAATTTATCAAAATATCACATATTTGCAAAAGTGCTTCCACGTTTTCGGAGAGCTCTGTTATCCACCCCCCACACCCCACACCTACCCTACCCCGGGCTGCACCTCTCGAAGAATTTTGTCTGGGCTCTTATCTCACTTATTTATTTCAAACAATCAACAGAAAATTTCACCACATAGTTTTATGTAAGGTTTTTAAGGCTGTGGTGTTAATTTTTAAGTAACATGAGCCCAGCGGCAGCAGCAACGCTAGGCTAACACTAATGAGCTAGCAAGATTATAAACCTGGTACTAAACTAAGAGAAGCCACAAAATCAGTTTAAATAAGAGTAAACATTTACTCACCAAGTCAGTGTATCAGGTAAAGATCCACAGCAATGACAACAATAATATCTTGAGCTGACGCTTCTCCAGGTTTGCTCAACATATTCCATAAAAAATGCACCGTGAACATGCGGACTGATCCGCGAGGGAGGAGGACGGTAGTCACGTGGCATTTTCAAACCACATCTTTCATCCTTCCGCACTGAGAAGCAAAACTTCCAGCTTACTTAGTTTTTCTAAGTTAAGACAACTCAAATAAATGGAGTTTATCAGCGTTTTTGCATAAAAAGTACTGGTAACTTATTTAAATTGAGTTCTAATAACAAATTGATAAAAATTGAGTTCAGCCTATTTAATATTTTTAATTAAACACAATATTACATTTTACAGTGTAAGACCTCAGAGTGTCAACAGTTACTCAACCTGACTTGACCACACAGATGGCTTTTAATAGAGAAATGTTTAACCTTTAACTAAGACTAGAAAAAAAAATGCCTGCTGGTTAAAATAAGATTTAAACCACTGAAGCGCAGTTCCTGTAATGCTTTCACAACTCTCCAGTCTAGAGACAAGAATACAATAGTCTACTGTGTGTAATGAAGCACTTGGATCTGAAAGTAGCAAGTACCCGGTCCCGGAGCTGGTGACAAACAGCAGAGAAAAGGAGTTTAGAGATGATTAAAAGCAGTATGGCATGTTTAAAGTCAGCTGGAACATTCCCAGTCGGAAGACGGGCATTAATGATGGACAAGACACTCAGCCCAACAGTTATACAGTTATAAAATTATAAAACAGTTATAAAATACTAATTTAATATAATATTAGTCTAACAACATCCTGGTAAGATGGTGTCATCCATTTGACCATATCTTGATGATAGGGTGCTAAGTTACCAGCTAAAGGTGCCAGTATACCCACCATGTTACTCACATGCCGTCTGTGACTTCATCACACATCGATTTCTGCTCTCTGTTCTGGCCGCTGAGTCTCCTGAACAGTAGGTGTCAGCACTCAGACGATAGCGCCACATCAACATTGGTTAAATGTTGGGGAAGAGGTCATAAGTGGGAGCAAAGCTTTTTTCATCTTTTAATCTCTATGAGTCTCTGAGCTTCTGTACTGAAAAATCATTAAAATCAACACTATCTTACACTCGTACCTTCAACCCAGCGGCAGCGGTAAAAGCACAACGTTACAGAGTTGTTTAACTTGTAGAAGTGGTTGCTATGCATATGATGTCAATTTGATGCCAACTTTATCGTATATCGCAGTTGACAAGCCACTGCAGGGCAGGAATAAAATTTAGCGGGCTTCATTTGTAACGTTCATAAAAATGTTTGGTGCCCTCTGGTGGCCATAACAGAGGTCCAGTTAGCTGAGGTGAAGTCTAGCAGACAGTCAGCAGCTACAGCCATCTGTGTCACCATCCACCTGTCAGTCAAAGAAGCCATGCCTCTAATAATGCAGACTTTAAGCCTTTATACAATTTAATTTGTAAACCTGTTTAAATTATTTAAACAGGTTTACATATAAAGAGGGAAATCAAACATCTTTTTTTCTGCTTTAACGTTTTAACATGGGAGTCTGGGGGGCTCAAGTCAGGTCGCAACTTTAATAATAAAAAAATAATACATTAAAAAAAGCCTTGACCTCCCAGATTTGGTCATATACTCTATTGGTAGCTGAGAGAGCCTTTGGATGACTTAAATACTTGTTGATCCACATTACCTAAAAGCTACTTATGTGATCAAATAACTGAATAATAAAGACCTCTTCTGTCTGTTTAAGCTTTGGGGGGTGGACCTTCTCACAGTTTATTCACAGACTCAGATCCAATCAGACTTACAGTTCAGTCTGATAAACTTCCCCGTCAGGTGCCAAACAGCAGTCTCTCAGACTGGCAAATACAGACATGTTCAGGCTGCTGCTCCTGCTGTTTTTAACATGGATGAGCTCAGCGCTGGTCAGGTAGGACATTTACACCTTTGTTAATATGGTTGTTCTCTTTATATTAACAGCTGTGCAGCCACCAGGGATTTACCAATATAAAGTCTGCTTTTCTTCTTTGTTGTACATTTATCAAGGTGCTGTTTAGTGGACCTTCTTCTGTTGAGCCAAAACTAGGCCAACTGTTTTAAAATCAATAAAGACAATTTGATATAAAAAGTTTTAAAAGAAAAAAAATACTTACAGAGATACTAAAATGTTCCATCGTCAGCATACCTCTTAGACGGACGCGTTCAATTCGTACTCGATTGCGAGCTGATGGCCTGCTGAACGAGTTCCTGAAGGATCACGCCCCTGACATGATTAACCGCCGCTACGCTCAGTGCATCCCGTCCAGCACGCCATCACTGAGGCTCGGACGCACCAGCGAGAGGATCTACAACTTCATGGATGTAAGAAGAACAACACTGAGAGTCACGGTTGCTGGTTCAAAGCTTTCAGCTATTATTAAAATATCCAGTGAGAAGTTTTAACCTTGTTGCAGTGATTTGAATATTCCTCTAGGGGTCAGTGTTTTCCATAAATATGCTGATTTGTTAAGGATGATTATCAGATTCAAGGGAAAGTTGCTCACTTCCGAAATATCAGGACAACTGTATGTCCTAAGTATGCAACTAAAGTTGGACAGAAGCAGTAATTAAAAAAGAAATAAAATAAGGAAAAAGTTATAATTTGTACTGCATTTCCATTCTTTATGTCCTCATATATGTCCCCAAAGTAAGATGCAGTTATTTCCTACATATAGAAGCTTTAAAATGAAAACAACACAGCCCAGTTGACTGAATAGAAACTAACTTAACTAATTTAGATTATGAAAACAAAGCGAGTGCCAAGATGAAAAGAATCTGTTAGCATACATGCTAACATTAGCATGAGCATGTGACAACCGGCAAACTTTTTATTTTTCCCAGAGAATTTTTCAAATTACAATCTCAGCCACACTTTGTGCCCCTGCTGCGTTTCAGGCTCAGTTTTATGGTGAGATCAGTTTGGGGACTCCAGAGCAGAACTTTTCTGTGATTTTTGACACCGGATCAGCTGATCTCTGGGTGCCATCAACCTACTGCATCAGCGAGGCCTGCGGTAACACCTTACACAGCACCGCACAATACCACACAACACCAGTGTTGTGTTTGCAGGTCAGGGCAGCCTGACTTTGGTTTATTTTGTTCCAGTCTGATAAGAAGTTCAAGGTCTGTGTGTGTCTGTGTGTGCTTGTATAATGATGTTGTAGGGACATAAATCTGATAAAGTCCACATAAAGTAAATAACAAATTTTGTGTCTTCATGTAATGAATATAAGAAAAGGTAATGTCTCTGTGTGTGTTTGCGTTCACAGCGCTCCACAGGCGTTTCAAGGCATTTAAATCAGCTTCGTTCAGGCATGATGGTCGGAGATTTGGGATTTACTACGGATCAGGTCACCTGCTTGGAACTATGGCCAAAGACACACTGAAGGTCCAAAAGCTCTCAACATTAAAAAGCTAAACTTCAGTTTTAAAATTAGCTAACAGCTGCCACGATTAATTTCAAAAATATTCTCATCCATCAAACTCAGTTTGACATTCAGGCACAACTAAAGGAGTACTGTTTTTATCTTAATCAACTTGTTCCAGATTGGTGGTCTAACCATCCTGAACCAAGAGTTTGGGGAGTCCGTTTACGAACCTAGTGAATCATTCCTGACGGCGAAGTTTGACGGTGTTCTGGGAATGAGTTACCAATCCCTTGCAGAGATTCTGGGCACCAATGTTTTTGACAACATGATTGCACAGAAGCTAGTGGACCAGCCAGTGTTCTCCTTTTACCTGAGCAGGTGCATTCATATCAAGAGCTCACCATTACACCTCATTTAGATGCTCATTGTCAGGCTCAGAGATGCATGAGAGGGAGGATAATTACTTCTTCCTGTCTCTTAACCTCTTACTACCCACCTGGTTGTTGGCAGCCCTGCTGAAAAGCTGGATGATTTTACCTTCACATTTTAAATGTTAAGAGGGTTTATTTTTAGAATTTCTGGGTAAGCAACTTTAAAACAGGCAGAAGTTTCACAACAAGTTCTCAAGAGGTAAAGGCAGGGCTAGAGATAGGCACAGAGAAGTTGAAAGGTCAAGGGTAACCAGGTAGTTTAAAGGGGTTTTACTGTGAGCTGTCAAGATGAGGGTTTTTCCGAAGGTTTCAGTTTTTTAACAGGATCTGCCTAGTCTGTGTCTAGGTCTAAGACTTATAGACTTCCTACCATCTACAGTGATTTCAGAACAAATCCGCTTGGCTTCACTGACAAGAGCATCTGGTGAGCAGTGTTTCATAGATACTCGATGTTCTCGGAAGGTCTTATGGCTTCTAAGTATGATTAAGTACTACAGGTTAATTCTACAATTTCGATCAAAGACATGATAGAATAAAGAAGAACAATCACTGGGTGAACCAGGAAGATCCATATGGTTGTAATTATTTAAGCATTCTTCTAGTGTTTCAGGGGTCCAGTCCAAGAGTATCTGGTTTCCCACTGAACAGAGATGCTGTACTTCGTGAGGAATTTAAACATGTTTGTTTTTCTCTTCATATGAGAGTTTTTATCTTTTGTTTACTTAAATATAAGTTTTGTGCCTGCAGAAAAAGTAGCCGTACCAAGCCAGCAGGGGAACTGTTGTTAGGCGGAACAAACGAAGCGCTGTATATTGGACCAATCAACTGGCATCCTGTCACTGCCAAGGGGTATTGGCAGATCAAGATGGACAGGTACATTTTTCATTACCCAACAGCACAGCACTTTGGCAGCAGGGGAAACGGCACAAGACCTTTACCCATCCTTGTGAAGACATTCATTAATAGAAACATAAAAATGCTTAATGTTTCAGTGTGGCAGTACAAGGTGTGAACTTGTTTTGTCCAAGTGGATGTCAGGCGATTGTTGATACTGGAACTTCCCTCATTGCTGGACCAACCAATGACATTCTGAGGCTCCAACAGCTGATTGGAGCAACACCCTCAAACTTGGGAGAGGTACCAAAATATGTCATCTCAAGTCGTAACCAAAGAAAGTTATGACTTTTTCAAAGTAAATGTTTTACCTACAGAGGGGGCACTTAGACCTCCTACTTATTCCTGCTTTAAAAACAATGTCAGATATTTCTTGAGAATACTATATGACTACCATAACTGAATTTTTTCAGCATGTCACTCCTCATTTTGTGTGTTTCAGTTTGTTATCGACTGTGCCAGGTTGTCCAGTTTGCCTCAGGTGACTTTTGTCCTGAATGGAACAGAGTACACGCTAACAAGCGAACAGTACATCAGGAAGGTAAGAAGGCTTGTTTGTTGTCTTTAGCTTTTTTTAGAACAGCTGCCAGTCTTCTCTTTCTTTCTTTTTCTTTCTTTCTTTTTTGATAAAATAGTAGGAAGGGTAATTGTTTTTGTGTATTCAAAAATGTGTATTATTTTATTATTTTAATGATGCACCTGTCAAATGGCTAAAATCAAAGATTGTCTTTTGAAATGCAGCTAGCATTTAAACTTCTGTTTACAGATTCTTTGCATTTTTGATGCATTTGCATTCTTTTTACCTCACCCCTAAAAGAAACCACATAAAAAATCATAAATAGATCATTAATGCATTGAGACTTAAGTGCAAATTTAAAGTACTATATACAGTTATTTGGCAGCTATATTTATCTTATATACTTAAGATTTTTACTGACAATTAAAATTACTTAATAAATATAATGTCTCTTTTATAAATGAAGCTACTTAACAACTATACAATCCACTGAAGAAGTAAAAACCAGCAGTTATTTTTCCACACAAAAGTTTCCAGTTCTGTAACTGCTAAATTTCTCCTTCCTCGTGATCATTTCAGTATTTTAAAAGTAAGTCAGACTTTCAATTTATTTTTGTAGTTTGTTTAAAAAAAATAAAGTAAAAACTGGATACTGTTTGTCATTATCAGGAGACACTTGGCAAGAATGAGTTCTGTTTCAGCGGTTTCCAGGCTGTGGAGATTTTTTCCAGCACAGACCCTCAGTGGATTCTGGGAGATGTATTTCTGACAGAGTACTACTCCATCTTCGATAAAGGATATGACCGGGTTGGCTTAGCACGTGCCAGACACCCTCCTGAACCATAACTTACTGGCAAACTCAACAATCAATAAATACTGCACAATCAAAAAGCATTTTGTCATTCCCTGGCCTATTATTGCTCACACATCCTATATTAAGGACAAATAACTGTCTAGAAACTGCTGATTACTGCTGATGATGCATTACCATTACTTCTGCCCCACTGAGAACAAAGTTAACATTTTATTTGAAAAAGTACAGTTATTGGAGATTTAACAGCAGCAACAGAGATTGTACATTCATCACTTTGTTTACATTTACAAATGCATGTGTGATTTGTGACACAAAGAAAGAAAATTTTGTTCTTCTCCCCTGAGTACCAGTGTTTCATTAAGTGTTACAGTTCCTCTAATGGCCACCAGATGCCATCCAAGAAGACTTTATTGAAGTGGATGAGAACCCCCATTCTTCCAGTATAAACAGCTAACTTGAAATGTTCTCATGTGGGCTGGAAGTTATTCTTCAGCTAGAAAAATCACAAAGAAGCATAGGTTTGTTTTTTTTTGTTTTTTTTGCACAGGTTTCAACTCTACTAGTTGTTGATTATTTTGTCTCATTTTGCCTCATTTCTCATTTTTTTAAGGAATCATTTATGGGGGTTTTGTAATCTTTGGAATACCAGGATTAAAGAGTAATTCCAGCATTTTATTGTGCTACTTAATGTCTCAATGGGCCATGCCCAATTTGCACATTCTGATACACAAATTCAGGGAAATGAAAATTCACACAAAACACCATATAGTGAGTTAAACAGCACAATTTTTATGCATCTTTATGAAAAAAAAGATATGCATTTGGACTGTAGATGAATATGCAGATAATTAGCTTAAATCAGCAGTTGCACTGGATGAAGTTCCTAAATTGAGATGGCAAAATGAATGATCTAAGTGATGGATTTCAGTGTTTAACCCTCCAAAGTCTGGCTCATCACAGTGATTCATGATTTCCCATTTTAAATTTGAAGTTCACCATTTAGTACAAGTTGAAGGTAATTTTTACAGTTTTAAACTTGTTCAATGTCCAAGGTATTTCAGTCAAGTAATTAAGATTGGGCATAAATATATTGTTGGATAAAAATATTTTTCAGTAACTGTATAAGAAGATCTGTTTTTTGTTTTTGGGGTCAGGGGTAGTAAACTGTTTTTGATGTGTGTTACTACAATGATTGATTTAATTATTAATTGACTTGATTGCTAGAATGAGGAAACTTGGGAGAACATTTCTTAAAAAACACTAAATATTATAAAAACATTGTCAGTGGGGTCATGAGTATTTATCTTTAATAATAACTTAAACATCACAGGATTAAAATGGGGGCTCATGCTAGAACTGAAGAATAGTTGTTTGGGGTTTATTTGTTGATGGTGGCAACAACTGATAAACCCAAAAACCTAGCTTAAAGACATCCCTTAAGAGGCCATGTACATCCTGTTTTCCAAGTATTTTTGCTTAAAAATGACAACATTAAAGAGTCTTCCTCTTAGGCAACGTGGGTATTCCTGTTACTCTGTTTGGTCTGACTGAACAGCTGAAGTTGTGGCTGGTTCTTATTTCTTTTCGAAATTCTCTGATTGGGAGCTGGTGTTTTTGACCTCTTCATTGTCGTTGGTTTCTTCCTTCTCATCCTCCTGAGTCCCTGTTATTCCCTGGAAGTCGTAATCAGGGTCAGGGAGCTGCAGAGTGTCTGAGGTTGGACCAGGGGATCTCCTGGACTGGAATCGAGCCAGTCCTTGTCTCCGCCGCCCCAGTCCTTTAGGACTTGGCAGGCTGCGGACCGATGCCTTTGAAGTCTGCCTGGAGAACTGGAGTGAGAACTGACGCCCCCGTGGTTTGGTTGGCTGACGATTATGGCCATTGACAGTTGTCCACCGAAATTCTTTGGGCCCAAGTTGAGTGGGGGAACAACAGAGAGAGGACGCAGTCCTGGAAATACGAAAAGAAAAAAAAATATATATCGATTCTCACCTAAAGGGGAAGTCTAAGATTACAAGATACTGGGGTAAAATTATTAAATTTTCAAGACCTTTTATCTCAAAATGAAGTTGTTTGGCCGAACATGGAGTTGAATATCGTTAAAAAGGACACTGGCTGATCACCTTAGGGTTTCCGAGCCTGGGGCTTCATCAGTGGGGGAAGGATTCAGGCCATTCTGAGGTTTGGTATACGAATCCACATTTTGGCAAACATCACCACATAATGGAGGGCTGATTACAAGCTGGGGGAAAACAGAAATGGAGCTTTCCGGTGAGGGTGGGTTGCTGTTGACCTCCCTTAAGGTGGACAAAGTGTCCATGGAAGGCTGAGACATGAACAGCGAGGAGGGTGGAACATTGATCTCTGGTCCTGCATTGACCCTGGATTTAGAAATGACCAACAGAAAACATAAAAGATCAGATCACTGTAATCTGTAGACAGTTGGGTCTTAATATATAAATTATTAAATAGAAACCTTTGATACTATCAGTAGGATACCAGTTACACATCTATTCATACTTTAAATATTCTAATACCTGACATCTGGGAAGAAACTGCCAGTTGCATCACTGCTATGTCGTTTGAAGATGGGTCGAGGGGGTCGGAGGTCAGGAGGTTCCTGAACACTAAGCAGACGGCGGACTCGACCCAAAACCTGCAAACATTAAAAATATACTCAGAATCTGAACTTAAAGACTTTATCATTAGTACCTAATGTCAAAGCTTTAAATTTAACAGGTTTCAAATTTCTCTATATTTTTATTCTTCTGCTGTACAAGAGTAGCTTTGTATCATTCACAGTTCAAAATAATTCTTATGTATTGTTTACTGGACTTTGGGTCCCCCAGTCCATCCTATTTATCCAACAAGCCATCCCTTTAAGGTCACCCTCCCTATAAGCCAACATTTTTCTGATTGGGTGCCCCTCATAAATTAACAGCTTCATCACAAGTTGACACAAGAACAAAATCACCAGAAAGCCTTTAGAAAAGTTGTTATTAGTTTTTATACTTACCTCCCTTTTTCCAGAAATCAATTTTAAATAAAAAAATGAAAGCAATAAACATTTTACCGACTCTTGGCGCCGCGGCAAAGTATAGTCCTGTTGCTGCCGCTGATGGTCGTGGCTAACATCAGTGTCGTCAAACTGCAGGATGTCCGAGAGACTGGAAGAGACATTGAAAAAGAATTCGTCATGCTGATAAAACTTCTCTAAAAAAAACTTATTCTCTAACAACTAGCACTTCTGTGACAATACACCCAAACAGACTGAGCTACAATGTGAAACATAAACTCCAACAAGTCCTTCGGGAAAAATCATTGTTCTCTAGAGGATTATAACTGTGCATGAGCCGCTAAACTTGATCCCTGACCCCATGTCGGTGGTGGAACCAAGAAATGAGGGGATGCAGTAGTCTGCAGCAGCCAGCGTGTATGGTGGCCGTGCATCGCAGTCATTCCAGTAAATGTCTTTGGTCATGTGAGGCATGTTCATGTGCATCTCGTCCACTGCCAGGAGGGACACCTGCAGGAACAGGTAAAGAGGAAGGATGAGGCATGTTCAGTTTTCAAGAGACATTATTTATAAAAATTAATTAAATAAGACTAAATAGGTGAGAAAACCTTTAATTTTACATTTTTCCAATAATTTAACTCAGGAGAATCTTTCATGGATATTATTATACAACTATAAGAAGGAAGAAAACTGCCTAAATTACAACTGAAAAGAGTTCAGCAATATTTTTTAATTATTTTTTATACTTAAAGGAAGTGCAGGTATGGAATTTATAAAAGATGGCACAATATATTGTATTAAATATAACATTTGCTTTTGTTATTTTATTTTGTAATCTTGTTGTTGTTTCTGATTTATTTTGTCACATTTATTTATTCCTTTATTTATTGTTTTCATTTTCTTCTTATTTACCAACTTGTTCAATGTTAGTTTATTTATTTATTTCTGTTTGTTTTATTTTCCCATTGTATTTCCCCATTAATTCACAGATTTTAAATTAATTCAATTCAATTCAATTCAATTTTATTTATATAGCGCCAAATCACAACAAAAGTCGCCTCAAGGCGCTTTATATTGTACAGTAGATAGCACAATAATAAATACAGAGAAAAACCCAACAATCATATGACCCCCTATGAGCAAGCACTTTGGCGACAGTGGGAAGGAAAAACTCCCTTTTAACAGGAAGAAACCTCCGGCAGAACCAGGCTCAGGGAGGGGCGGCCATCTGCTGCGACCGGTTGGGGTGAAAGAAGGAAAACAGGATAAAGACATGCTGTGGAAGAGAGACAGAGATTAATAACAGATATGATTCGATGCAGAGAGGTCTATTAGCACATAGTGAGTGAGAAAGGTGACTGGAAGGAAAAACTCAATGCATCATGGGAATCCCCGGCAGCCCACGCCTCATTGCAGCATAACTAAGGGAGGATTCAGGGTCACCTGGTCCAGCCCTAACTATATGCTTTAGCAAAAAGGAAAGTTTTAAGCCTAATCTTGAAAGTAGAGATAGTGTCTGTCTCCCGAATCCAAACTGGAAGCTGGTTCCACAGAAGAGGGGCCTGAAAACTGAAGGCTCTGCCTCCCATTCTACTTTTAAATACTCTAGGAACAACAAGTAGGCCTGCAGAGCGAGAGCGAAGTGCTCTAATAGGGTGATATGGTACTACAAGGTCATTAAGATAAGATGGGGCCTGATTATTTAAGACCTTGTATGTGAGGAGCAGGATTTTGAATTCAATTCTGGATTTAACAGGAAGCCAATGAAGGAAGCCAAAACAGGAGAAATATGCTCTCTTTTTCTAGTCCCTGTCAGTACTCTTGCTGCAGCATTTTGGATCAGCTGAAGGCTTTTCAGTGAGTTTTAGGACATCCTGATAATAAAGAATTACAGTAGTCCAGCCTGGAAGTAATAAATGCATGAACTAGTTTTTCAGCATCACTCTGAGACAGGATATTTCTAATTTTAGAGATGTTGCGCAAATGGAAGAAAGCAGTCTTACATATTTGTTTAATATGTGCGTTGAAGGACATGTCCTGGTCAAAATGACTCAAGGTTCCTCACAGCATTACTGGAGGCCAAGGTAATGCCATCCAGAGTAAGAATCTGCTTAGGTACCATATTTCTAAGATTTTCAGGGCCGAGTACAATAACCTCAGTTTTATCTGAATTAAGAAGCAGAAAGTTAGCGCCATCCAGGTCTTTATATCTTTAAGACATTCCTGCAGTTTAACTAATTGGTGTGTGTTACCTGGCTTCATGGATAGATAGAGCTGCGTGTCATCTGCATAGCAGTGAAAATTTATGCTATGTCTTCTAATGATGCTGCCTAAGGGAAGCATGTATAATGTAAATAGAATTGGTCCTAGCACTGAACCCTGTGGAACACCATAACTGACCTTAGTGTGTGAAGAGGACTCTCCATTTACTTGAACAAATTGGAGTCTATTAGATAGATATGATACAAACCACTGCAGTGCAGTACCTGTAATACCTACAGCATGTTCTAATCGCTCTAATAGGATATTATGGTCGACAGTATCGAACGCTGCACTGAGGTCTAGCAGGACAAGCACAGAGATGAGTCCACTGTCAGAGGCCATAAGAAGATCATTTGTAACCTTCACTAAAGCTGTTTCTGTGCTGTGATGAGCTCTGAAACCTGACTGAAACGCTTCAAATAAGCCATTCCTCTGCAGATGATCTGTTAGCTGTTTGACAACTACTCTTTCAAGGATTTTTGATATGAAAGGAAGGTTGGAGATTGGCCTATAATTAGCTAAGACAGCTGGGTCTAGAGATGGCTTTTTAAGTAAAGGTTTAACTACAGCCAGCTTGAAGGCCTGTGGTACATAGCCGATTATTAGAGATAGGTTGATCATA
Organism: Oreochromis aureus; assembly: GCF_013358895.1. Taxonomy (NCBI): domain Eukaryota; kingdom Metazoa; phylum Chordata; class Actinopteri; order Cichliformes; family Cichlidae; genus Oreochromis; species Oreochromis aureus. The sequence goes on along the minus strand of NC_052958.1, from coordinate 20,492,268 downwards.
TTTAAGATCGAAGAATTAATTAATGGCAGGACTTCTTTGAGCAGTTTTGTAGGAATGGGGTCTAAAAGACACGTTGATGGTTTGGAGGAATTAATTATTGAAGTTAACTCAGAAAGATCAATTGGAGAAAAAGAGTTAAACTTAACACCGATGGTACTAAAAGTAGCTGTAGATAATATTACATCTGTGGGATGATTATTGGTAATTTTTTCTCTAATGATAAAAATTTTATTTGTGAAGAAGTTCATGAAGTCATTACTAGTTAACGTTAAAGGGATTGTTGGCTCAGTAGAGCTCTGACTTTTGTCAGCCTGGCTACAGTGCTGAAGAGAAACCTGGGGTTGTTCTTATTTTCTTCAATCAGTGACGAATAGTAAGATGTTCTGGCTTTATGGAGGGCTTTCTTATAAAGTAGCAAACTATTTCTCCAGGCTAAATGATGATCCTCTAAATTTGTGACACGCCATTTCCTCTCCAGCTTACGAGTTATCTGCTTTAGGCTACGTGTTTGAGAATTATACCACGGAGTCAGGTACTTGGATTTGAGGCCTTAGTTTTCACAGGAGCTACAGTATCCAGAGTTGTACGTAGTGAGGAGGTAAAATTATTAACAAGATAATCGACCTCTGTTGGAGTAGCGTTCAGATAGCTGCTCTGCTCTATGTTGGTACAGGGCATTGAAGATGATAACAGTGGGTGGATTATATTCTTAAACTTAGTTACAGCACTTTCAGAAAGACATCTACTGTGATAAAGTCTACTCTCCGCTGCTGTGTAATCAATTATTGTAAATGTAAATGTTATCAGGAAATGATCAGACAGCAGAGGGTTTTCAGGAAACACTGTTAAATGTTCAGTTTCTATGCCATATGTTAAAACAAGATCTAGAGTGTGATTAAAGTGGTGGGTGGGTTCTTTTACATTTTGAGAGAAGCCAATTGAGTCTAATAACAGATTAAATGCGATGTTGAGGCTGTCATTTTTAGCATCTACATGGATGTTAAAATCACCCACAATAATTATTTTATCTGAGCTGAGCACTAACTCAGATAAAAAGTCTGAGAAATCAGAGAGAAACTCTGTGTAAGGCCCAGGTGGACGATAGATGATAACAAGTAAGACTGGTTTCTGAGTTTTACAGCTGGGGTGGACGAGGCTAAGCATCAGGCTTTCAAATGAATTAAAAGTCTGTCTTGGTCTTTCGTTAATTGATAGACTGGTGTGAAAAATTGCTGCCACACCGCCCCTCGGCCTGTGCTTCGGGATTTCTGGTAGTTAGAATGACTCGGGGTGTTGATTCATTTAAACTAACATACTCATCCTGCTGCAACCAGGTTTCTGTAAGGCAGAGTAAATCGATTTGTTGATCAATTATTAAGTCATGTACTAACAGAGACTTGGAGGAGAGAGACCTAATATTTAATAATCCACATTTCACTGTTTTACTCTTTGGTTCAGATGTGGATACTGTATTGTTCTTTCTTTGTGATTTTTATGTTTAAGTTGTTTATTGCTGGTTTTTAGTTTGTTTTTGTCTTTTGGGAGCTGACACAGTCTCAATGGAGATGGGTTTTTGGGGGTAGCAGGAGGAGAGAAGCTGCAGAGAGGCGTGTAAGACTGCAACTCTGCTTCCTGGTCCCAACTCTGGATAGTCATATTTTGGGGGTTTAATAAATTGGTCCATATTTCTAGAAATGAGAGCTGCTCCATCCAAAGTGGGATGGATGCCGCCTCCCCTAACAAGACCAGGTTTCCTCCAGAAGGTTTGCCAATTATCTATGAAGCCCACATCGTTTCTGGGACACCACTCAGACAGCCAGCAATTTAAGGAGAACATGCGGCTAAACATGTCACTCCTGGTCTGATTGGGAGGGGACCAGAGAAAACTACAGAGTCCGACATTGTTTTGGCAAAGTTACACACCGATTCAATATTGATGTTAGTGACCTCCGATTGGCGTAACCGGGTGTCATTACTGCCGACGTGAATTATGATCTTACTGTATTTACGCTTACCCTTAGCCAGCAGTTTTAAATTTCCTTCAATGTCGCCTGCTCTGGCCCCTGGAAGACAATTGACTATGGTTGCCGGTGTCTCTAGCTTCACATGTCTGAGAACAGAATCGCCAATTACCAGAGTTTGACCCCCGGCGGGTGTGTCGCCGAGTGGGGAAAAACGGTTAGACACATGAACAGGTTGGTGGTGTACCTGGGGCTTCAGTTTAAGACTATGCTTCCTCCTCACCGTCACCCAGCCGCCCTCTTTCCCCAGCTGCTTGGGGTCTGCCGGGGAACAGCTAGCGGGCCTCACGCTATCTTCGGCTGCACCAGCTACAGGGGCCTGGCTAGCTACGGGTGAATGAAGGGTGCGGCCCGAGTCTCCAATTCAGTAATCCTGGCCTCCAGAGCTGCAAATATGCTACATTTGTTACAGGTATCATTACTGCTAAAGGAGGCCGAGGAGTAACTAAACATCTGACACAATGAGCAGGAAAGTGCAGGAGGGACAGGTGAAGTAGCCATGGTGCTAACGAGTCGGCTACGAGCTAAGCTAAGCTAGCGAAACAGTAAAGAGACAGTGAGTGAATACTTTGGCTATAAATTAGGTAGTGAGTACACAGAAAGGGTGATTCAGATGAAGCACGTTAAGATTATACTATGAAAAAGGAATGTATCAAAAGATTTAAATTAAATTGCTAAGCAGAAAAGCTACTCAGAAACACCACTGTGTTTGAGCAGGAACAGGAAGTGATACTCTACCACAAAGCGAGCGAACACCAAGTGACAGCGCCACCAAATTACTGATTTATTTATTTTTTGTTATTATTATCTTATTTCTTTCTGCATTTTCTCTGTTCATCTATGTAAACAAGGGTGTAATTCAAAGTATAATATGGGATAAATGTTTAGCCAGAATGAAAAATAAAACAGATTGTGGAAACAATAACTTTGACCAAAATCAATCAATAAATGACAAATTAAATGGTCAGTAAATCAACAGGATTTAATACAAAGAAAAATGAATATAGAAGCTCACTGAATGACATCAAATGTCACATTTTAGGAATAAACTGATGTCCATATTTATTTTTTCTATTATTTTATTATTATTTACATATTTATTCATGAATGAGTGAATTGGGTAGTTTTGGTCCTTTATATGTTTTTGAGATTACATATTTGCAAATGTGTAGTCGTATTTCTAGTTCTAGCATGCTAATAAAAGTATGAATTATTTATTCAGAATATTAACTGTCACACAAAACAATGGAAATGTAAAAACGATTTCATTTTGATTTCTTTTTTTTTATAAATAAAAAAATCTATGTTGTAAGTTTTTTCATCATGATTTATTTAGTGCAGGTTGATGTGGAAATTCATTTAGAATGAAATGAAACAGAGTAAAACCTAAAAGTTTACTCGAAAACTTGCTTTCGAGTAGCTTGTGTTTAAATTGTGTGTAGCTGGGCCTCATGTGGCATCATGTGCTGGACTTCCTTGCGTGATGTAAAAATAAAACGAAGTGTGGAAATGTTCCAGAGTATATTTTTGTCCAGCAGGAGAAACTTAGGCAGCTCTTTTCCCTCTATTCAGTTATGCTCCCTGACAAACCACAACAGCTTCTCGTGTTCCCTTTCTGTCCACGATAAAGTCAAAGGTGTTGGTTCTACCAGAACAGACCCTGAAAATATGAGACTTTGAGCCTCCGTCATTGCTGACCTGAAGGTTCCTGTCGATGATCCAGTTCGCCTCAAAGTCATCATCATCATCGCCAAACGGGTTGATCAGCTGCTCTGCTACCTGCCAAACAAACAAACAAACAAATAAACATGTCTGAAAATCAGTCAAACTAAAACCACAAACCGTATGTATCTCTAATTTCTACAAAACATTGTTTTTGAGAGGATGAAGCAGCTTTAGTTTCTTTTAACTTGACACTGAGAACAAAACATTTATAACCACACTACTTGTGACACTCTGGCTCATGCAATATTTCTGGTTCATCTCCACCAAGTAGATTATTATTAACTTTGTGTGATGTGTTATTTATATAACAGAAATACGTCATGAGATGAAAGAGGTCAGCCACACGTGTACTGATGTCTTTCGGCAGAAGAAAAACAAGATAGACACATGATTTTCTGCATTATATATTACATCTAAAACACATATGAATGCAGATAAATAGCTATAACACTAACATGTGTTATTAAATAATTAATCTGAACACACTGAAATATCTCATGTAAACTTGGTCTTATTTCCCAATCAGCATCCTCCTTCTGCTTTTATTAATTGTACTCCTTCCATTAAAAATACATTTTGTTTGTGTTTGTCTACATTTGGGTTCCAATTTTGTACTGACACATAAGAACTGTGTGTGTTTTTGGCCTAATATTGCCGATCTATAAAGTACTAGATAAACAAGTACTTGAATTCATGAATATGCAGTGATGTAGATTGCATACATTAGCATACGTTACTCTATCTCTGTAACGTATACTCTATCTCTAAACTGTAGGACACATCTTCCATGAAAAATATCTGTATAAATATATTTTGTTGTATAGCAAACTTGAGGAATAAAAAAGTCAAAAACTAAATTTTACTTTTCAAAGTATTGCCAATACAGCACAAAAGCCCCTCTGCAGGCTTCCAGACAGGAACCAATCAGACAAAAGTAGGCTTTCACAGAGGTGTGACTTAATGAGACATGAGACACATGGCTTATATTACATGTTTCTTGTTTTGCTTAAATTATGAGTCATGCAAAGCTACTCTGATAGAGTCTCTTACTAAAAATATAAATTCATAAGTTTGTTTTTACATATTCACAAATTGTAGGAAAGAATTCATTTGACCTTAAGCCAGCCACAGTAGAAGAAGAACTGCAGCAAGGTGAAAATGGGGACGTACAGGTCAAGGTCATGACCTTGGTAACCACGGGTGTGGTCAAGAAACTGTCGACCAATTAGACAAGCAAAGAAAAAGGTGTAGACAGCAAGAGTGACGACCTAAAAGGAGAGAGAGATTGAGAGTGTCGTTCAGATTCCTTCTTCTCCCTGTAGGAGATTCAGAGCTCTGATTCAGTTAGTGTAATGATTATGATGTGATTACATGAGCTACATCCGTATGAAACATGCTGCTGTGGCAAGTACGAAACAGAGAGGACGAACACAGACCTGCGTATAAACCAAAGGGACACCGACCCAGTTGTAGCCAAAAAGAGTCGCACACCAGGTCCTGAAGCGATTCATTTCCTAACACAGAGAGGAAACAGCAGTCTTTCCCCAGCTGCCAACAAACCGTGAATTTCTGTAACTCAATAGGCTAATTGGAAAAAGGGTCTCATCTGCCGTTCTGGGAAAGCTGAGTGTCACATTACCTACATGTCTCCTTTATGTGGTCACAGGCTAACGGGGGTTTTAGGATCTAAACTGGCTCGGAAGGATGAATGAGTGTGCTTTGAGTGCTTAAGAGCTTTTTCCTCTCTAACAGCATATGTCTGTAATCAAATGGCAGCATTGGAAAAAATATAAAGCTTATTTGATTATACCGATCTTTAATGGCTGTACTGTATTGTTTTTTACCCTGATATTATTATGATAATCTAAGATATAAGCATGTAGTTAAATTAATAGTGATGCATTATGAGATGTAAGTGGCTGAGCCCTTAAAACCACTGGGAAAGTGTTTACAGAGGTCAGGTCTAATGGCTGTTCTGTTACGCACTTCTATAGGATCAAAAATCTTTTTGCAGCTGTAAACAGTGTAAAAGACGGACATAGCTTCTGGGTCTGACACCGGTCAACAAGCATTTTGGTACTGGCACTTTTTCACCTGTGCTGTAGCAGATTTTACTTACTGACGCCAAATGTAAAAACTGTTTTTGTTTAGCTTGTTGTGTTTTTTAGTTATATAAGTATTGGATAACTTTAATGACTGGGCAGAAGCACCGATGCATTTCAGCATTTAAGAAATAAGTTTGTTTCCCAGAAAAGTGGAGCCAACATTAAGGAAGGTGTTTTTGTTGGTCGTGAAATCTGCAAACTGATGTTTGACGACGTGTTCAAAACGAAACCGAAGCCTAATGGATCATCACCACGTGAAGCATTCATGTAGCGTGTCCAGAATTTTCTTGGCAATCATGGAGCAAAGAAATTATCCACAGCTGAGCTTGTGGATAACAGCTAACGAGTGCCAGAATATCAATGAAGATGCACGTCTTACATTGTCATCTCAACTTTCTTTCACCAAATCTGAGTGATGTCAGTCTCCAGGCTTCGTAGCTATGTCCATCCTTAGTCAATTTTGCCTTTTTCCAAACATGAAATAGATAAAATAAACAAAATACCCAGGCTGATATTTTAAGCTTTAGTGTGCGGGGAAGGGATTTGCTAATAAGTGACTAAATTATACTAATGATGACAAACGTCTTCATGGCAAACACGAGAACCTGTGGTGGTGGTAAAGTCACTGCAGCGTCGTTCATCTATGCAATTTATTTCTTGTGTTTGAATTTATGCTCACAAAATCATAATTTAAGTGTGAGTTTATGGAGATTATGTTGCTAAGCAATTTATATGAAGCGAACCACGGCGATGCTAACTGCCCCGTTGGCCAACAACAGTGACACATTATCCCTGCAGCCTTCTCTCGCCATGAAAGTGCATTTTTATAGTCACATTGAGAATGTTCTGCAGGTCGATGCTGTCTTGGATGCGTCCTTCCTGCCGAGCTTTAGACGCCAGGTTGGAGAACCAGACAACAGGGATCCAGTACTTCAGGTGAGGAGAACGAATGTTCTCAAACACCTTCCTCTCCTCAGGTGTCATGAAACCTACAGATGGAAAAAAAAACATTGTTTAAAATAAGTCAATGTTAGATTCATGTTGTTAGACTATTTAAATAAAATTATGGATCATATTGTTCCAAAGCAGTTTCAGACGTAACGCTTCCATACAGACAGATGTTTGGGTTTTGTTAACAGAGTATCAGCCCAAAGTGCTTCTTTAATTGGCCAATAACAAGGTAGTCCCTGGAGTGATATCAGGAAGGAATTGACAGAAGTGGCAAGGAGCCGAACTCTGACTTTTATAGTTCTAGTTCAGACACACTAAAATCACAGTGTGCTCATTTTGAAATACAGCTGATACACATTAAAATACTCAGGCTCTAACCTGCCTCGACCACATGATCCATGGTCGGGAATCTTTTGCAGACAGCCGTGCTGACGGAGCGGAAGATGAGGAGCGACGTGAGGTTAACGTAACGTACCAATGTCCGGCGCAGCAGGCGGCCATATTCGTCTTTACCCTGAACACAGCTGTAGAAAGATGGAAAACAAAAATAGAGTTCATAATAATCGTCAGCTAACCAGACCTTATTCTTCTTGTGTAATCAGGCTCTTTTGCACGGGGCACTGAAGTGTTCCTAAATCACTAAACAAGGCAAGGTAGCTTCTAAATGAGTTAATTATGGATTCTCAGTGGCTACATTTGTCTATCTTTTATGTAAAGTCTGTGAGTTCCTGTCTGTGCCTGTAGAGGGCAGTGTTTTTGTAGTGGGTGCTTGCGGCCTGTAGAGGGCACATTAGAGATGTTGACTGTACCTGGAGATGTGGAACATGAGTTTGTCCGGCCAGGGCAGGTTAACAAACTGATTCCACCACCGATTCACCACCAGAGTCACATAAAAACCTAAAACATAAATTAAAAATAAAACGTTTATATTCAGTTAACACATAATAATTTCTAATTGTTGTGAGAATGCAACCTATCTAAACAATTGAGCTCTTTTACAGCAGTAAATAAATAATTATGTCATGCTGACTTACAATGATGTTGTTCCAAGCACATTTAACATGAAGGAGACATCGTGAGAGGCCTAGGTTACACTAGAGATCTTATCAAGCTCTTATGATATACTTTAGTATTTAAACACAGCACATGTCTGTCAGTCAGCGCTAAGCCCTCTTCTCAGTGGGTTATATTAGCTTGCCTTGTCCTGAAATTATTATAATAACACGCTTGTTCTTTGATCCCCTGTAAATCCAACAAACTGTAAAGTGACAGCCAGGTGTTTGTTAAAATCTTAAATGGAACCACCTGAAATATATGGCAATGACCCAGTGTGCACACATTTACATGAGTGCATAAAGGACACACCGTGGTACTAAATACTGTCAGTGGACTTGAGTCTCACACACAGTTCACAGTTGTAGCTTGAAAACTTTATGTTGCATTTTGCAAAATACCAGAAGTGTATTTATTCCTTTTTCTGCCACATATCCAGACCTCTGTCCAAAATAGTCCAGATATATCCAGACCTGCTCTGAGGTCTTCTCAGCTATCAACAGGTGGTGTCAGACAGGTGGATGTATGATCTAAATGTCTGCTTTACCTCAGCCAAATGAAATTCTTTAATTCTGGACTGTGTTTGTACCTTTTGGAGCACTTTTAATACAATTATCTGACAAATAACATGGCTGGCTGTGAGGTCTAGTTTTGGTGAGTGAGATTTACCTGGATGCTACTTAGCACTAATCATCAGCTATCTGTGAGTAACGCACCCACATAGAAGAATAAAAATCTATTGAAGCTTGAAAAAAAGCAGAGAATCAATGGATGGCATCACCTTGATTATCTCTTATAAAGAGTCTATGTGTCCTCTAAGGACTGATTGGCTATATGATGTTTCCTGGTCTATCCAGGGGTTCCCACACAATTTTTCCTGCTGGGAAAACCTCGAGAATAAAGCCCAGGATGCCCAAACTATGTGAAGTGACTGTTTTCAGTGCAATACTACTCTGAACCTGGTTTTCTCGTGAGTCCATGCTGTATACTAGAGACTCTAAGGTCAATTCACGTACTGCAAGGGCATTTTTACAGTTCATTTACTCTGGTCCAAATCAGTTGATGAGTTGATGAGTTTGTAAACTTGTTAGTTTCCTCTATCGTCTGATTTCACACGTAGAAAAATCCAAGTGAACTTCAAGCAAACTAAAATATGTCACTCGAACCACATGGTAGTGTGAAGTCCTCTTATTGGCCATGTGTGCGGAGCGGGAGTGGCAAAAACAAAAACAGGAACAAAGTACTATTTTCTGGATAATCCTAAAATTCATATTTATCTGGGAAATATTTTGAGAAAAACTGTACTCTGCATATGGATCCAAGTGTGATTAACATTTTCACATCTGCACAAATGAGTTTAATTTAAACAAAACTAAAGAGCACTCGCTGCAGGACACGACACCTATTCTGTTACATTGTGTTGTTGATGTCATCACAGTCATTTAGGACCATGGGTCATTTTTGTCTGTGTACTTTGATAAATTGTCAACTCATGCACTTACATCTCCTGTTGGCATTTACTTTAGTTACTGACACTATTTGTGGTTTTATTTTCTGGAAAAACCACATTTTAGGAACTGTCAGGTTTTAATTTTTTTTTTAGGTTGACAAACATAGTGAATATGCATCCTGGGATGCTGTGCGTGCATGAGGGTGGAGATCAGCTACAGAAACACTCATCCTGCTTTTAGCCTTTTCTCCTCTTTAATGATCCGATTCCATTAGCAGGCTGCTAATGAGGCAACCAAACACCCCCTCTGTTCAGCTCTCTGCTCAAGCAGGAAACACACTTACAGTTATATTTGAGTTTTCATGTGGCTCCTTTTTTTATTAGACTTAATTTTTGCTTTCAGTTGTTTTTGAACCTCTCACCATGAGCTGTAATATCCAAACTCAACACATATCCATGAGTCAGTGTTAAGCTCTGTTCTCAGAGGACTATACTATCCAGACTCTTCTTGTTGTTAGTATAATAATAACACAGGTCGGCTACGTTCTTCCATCCCCTGAGAATCTCACAAGTCTGTAAGGCCTTAGGAATGAAATCTAGGAAGATAATAAAATGGTTATATCCATCTGTTATGTAATCTCTGCCAGTATCTGAGAATCACTGGTTAAATGATCATAAAGCTGTTTTTAAAATATAAATATATTAAGTAAAATATAGCAACTAAATATGCTTACTGTATAATTAAGACTTTTTCATGAATGGACAAGATGAATATCAGATATGTAACTCACCCATTCACCACGGTGACCTCTACTTTAGTCTCTACATGGACAATATTTCTTTCAGAACAATTGTCCTTGTAATGATTCATGTGTTTTACATGTCATCAGTTCAGATAGTAGTAAGGCTTAAGGTTAGGACAGGGCAGACAATGGTGGCTGTAGCACATGGTACACTCGACTCCAACTAAGTCCCTGAACTGGACCTCTGGAACATGTTTGTGGAGAATTTTTACTGCAGTAATGTTAAAAAAAAATGTGGCTTGCTGAACAGTTAAAATAATAATAATAAAAATGCAAAACTCTTTTATATAAGCATTTTTCTAAACAATATTATAAAGTGCTTTATGGAAAGAATTTAAAAAAAATTATTAAACACATCTGCCAAAAAGAAAACAACAACAAAAAAGTTGCTCTACCCTCCTGCCCCAAAGATCAGCTACAACCAAAGCAGTAACACACTCACAGTGGCTTTACATTTCTATGAAGTCTATCTTGTAACGGTCAGACAGAAAGGTCTAACCATAAGGTTAAAAATGGAATTAGCCTGTATGTTTCTTTTAAAAGAAAAATACTAGAACACTATTAAAGAGAATCTGAGGACAAGGACACTTTGTACCTAATCAACAGAAATAAAAATAAGAATGAATTTAAATAAAAGTAAAGCTTTGGTTTGTCAGCTAACATACCCAGGACGAAGGTGACGGGGATCTGTTCGGCATATTTGTCACAGTACATGGAAAGTTTCTCAAACAGTCTCTTCTGATCCTCAGAGAGGACAATCCTGGAGGACAGAGGAAACCATCGTCACTGCCAGCAACTGAGAATCTAACATATGAGAAATTCTTCTGAAGTTCCTCTTCAGCCGATCAGAAAGTTTCTGAATGAACTACAATACGCTGTAGGTCTGTTGGCCAATATGTGCTTCTATTCAGAAATACAAAGTCAGATCAATCTTTTTCTACACAGACATTTTCTGATATAGTGTATTAGATATTTAATATAAAACCATTACTGAAATTGCATAGAAGGTTCACATCCTGTGATATGCGGTTACAACTTGATGAAAGCTAAATAGTCCAGTTTCATTTGTAGCATATATACATGATACTCCTGAATAAGTCAGTCATGTTGTTTGTTTTGTACAACAGTCTCATTAAACTAATTTATTCTGTCATATTATATTTATTGTAGTGAGCTGTTATACTTTATTTAAGATATCTTGCTAATGAATGTGTTCATTGTTTTAGCTGCTGCAATAAAGGAATTCCGCAGGTTTGGGGATGTGAAATAGATCTTTTCTTAAATATATATGAAGATAGTGTCAAAAACAAGAGCCGCTTAGACATAGTTTTAGAAAGAGGAGATCATGTTACTAGGTCCCACGTCCTGTTTTACCCAAGTCTGAGCTTAGCTGTTGTTGTATCGGACTAATATTTTGTTCACAGATTAGCTAGCAGGGAAAGAAATGCAGTGGTCCCATGGATCTGTCAAAAAATGTTAAACAATTTAGGGCAACTCATTTAGTGGTTTGTTTTGCATGATTTACACTTTAAAATAACTCCAATTCATTGTATACTGGATCTTGGTACTAAGGTTATGACAGAGAGCTAAAACTAAAAACTAAAAACCAAAAATAAAAGTTTTGGAAAATAAAAACTTCAGAAAGAGTTGAAAGATTCAGACAGAATAAAGCTCATTTAGCTTCTTCCCCTTCTCAAACACTCTAAGATCAAACTTTTGCTCACAGAATATGAACATTATCATTCACAAGATGAAAAAAAAAGTTTTTGGTTGGCTTATGTTTGCTAACCAAAAAGGGGCGGAGCTTATAACCACTAGAGGGAGGATATATTTTGGCTTCACTTTTAGGGACTCATCCATCATTACATCCAGTTTTGAGTTGTATCAGCCACTCTGGACAGTGTAGCAATATTTATTAGTAACTTTGCTTTGCTATGTTGAAATTTAAAAGAATTTAAAAGAAACACTTGCAGCTGTAATACGACACTGTCCACACATTCCCTTCCTGTGACTGTGTGTGTGCGTGTTTGACCTGTATACGACGCTGAGGACGGTGTACAGCAGAGCAAACAGGATGAACTCTCGGTACAGCAGCTTGTAGATGCTCCCCTTCCAGCGCAGCAGCAGCTGATGAAAACCGAAGAAGGTGGCGTTGGCGACTTTACTGGAATAAGTAACCGTCATCCTGAGACTGAGGAGCAGACTAAGACCTTCATCCAATGGGAGCTAGTGGATAGTCCCACTGGTTTTCTGGTTACAGCCTGGATAATCAACACCACCTTAACATTATGAACATAAATGATTACTTTTGCTATTATTGCTGTATTTTACTCACAGAAAAATGTCCTTGCTTCCTCCTCAGCACTGCTCTTCATCAGGCTTCTTTCCTGATTTCTTTTTTCCAAATGCCAACCAAACACACTCTCTCTCTATCTCTTCCTTTCTCTCTCTCTCTCCCTCGTTTCTCTTCACCATGATGCTGTCCAGTTGCCCAGTAATGCCAGGCAGCACACACACACACACACCCTCACACACACACACTATTCAGAGCTATATTGATGAGCCAGAAGGCTAAATGTAGTCAGCTGTGTGTGTGCCAGCATACATAGCATTAGAGGTAAACATGTATAAACAGAAACACTATAAGAGGCAACATGAGGTCATAACACAGAGTGACAGTGAACAATAAAAGAAACATCAATTTTTTAATATGACTGAATAAAATAATAAAGAATGATTTATTTTACACCTTTTCTTTTAATTTGATTATAAAACATTTAAATACCAAACATTACTAACTTTATGTTTCGAAAGAGAAGGTTTTCCATTTGCCTCGAGTCAGATTCCGTCTGTTTTAGTGGCATCTAGTGGACACTAGAGCAACTCAACTAATTCATGTTGAGACGTATGGAGGACTCACCATGCCAAAATAACAAATTAAATAACAAAAGAAAAAGCTCCTGGGAGCTTGAGGGTCCTACGCAGTATCTTTGCTGTTCCTAGGACGGCACACTTCTGGACAGAGATCTTGGATGTTGTTCCCGGGGTCTGGTGGAGTCACTCGCCTAGCTTGGGGGCCACTGCATCGAGTACTCAGATTACCACTGGGACCACTGTTACCTTCACCCTCCACATCTCCTCGAGCTCCTGTGCTCCTTATGTGCTGCATTGTCTCAGGGGTATCTCTGCACAGCCTACACTTGGGGTCATTCCTGGTGTGGTAGACCCCAACCTTTTTCAATTTTGTGCTCAGGTTTCAGGTTTGTCCACCCATAGTTTCAGATTGAAGAAGTCACTTGAATGACTCATGAAACGTAGTCAGTATCCATAGCCAGTCTTGTTGATGGAGTTTAGGCCTTTGCAGTACAGCAGCAGGGACAGAGCATGTCCTTGGTAGATCCCACTCCTAATGACAATTGGTGTTTTGGCTTAAAGTTGGTCTCCAGTTTTGGGTGTCACATCCCCATCAAATTCCTGTTGAAGACTCTTAGGAACCAGTTGACCTTGTATAGTTTCTATTTTACAAAAAGAACTACAGATCATTCCGGGACAAAATAAACCACAATAAATGGCTTCAAAACATATCCAGATGTGATGAACTGGGAATAAAATGAAGGCAAACTGGATCCAGGCCTGATCTGATCTTCATTTATTTTGTGTTTATGCCATGTGAGACAAATGTCTTGATGCATGCTCAATCATCCCAGTAAGTAAATCCCTAAAAGTTGATTCTGTTCATCTGGACGTAGCGTTTCCAGTGGGAGAAACGTTTCATCACTCATCCAAGTGATTTCTTCAGTCTCAGCTGACTGCAACCTTATAACCTTTCCCCAACCTTATAAACAGTACATTTGCACAATAACTGAAAACAGCCCACTTCATGAACGATGGGCTGGGAGGTCAGTTCCTTGATCGTTAATATGCAAATTGTCATGACCATTGATCAACAACTACTGATCAAAGCCCATTATCGAAGACCTATGCGCTTTGTGACAAAGCACAGCAGTACAGCTGCTCCTTAAGACAAATATTGTTCCTCTTCTTCTCAGAATCCAAAGTGGGAGCTGGTTCCACAGAAGAGTGGCCTGAAAGCTGAAGGCTCTGCCTCCCAATCTACTTGGATGGGAGGCAAACACATAAAACTTTCTGACAGAATATAGTTTATGAGGTAGCACTGCTGTTCCTGAAAAAGACACCTCTGCTCCAAAACACATTTCAGAAAGCAGTTGCACATCTTTAGACACAAAGAAGGCCTTCAGTAGAGAAAAACAGCAATGTTTGTTCAACGTGTTATGAGTTCATGTCAGGAAAAATATCACAGAGTTCATGTGACATGAAAAAACCCAACTGCAGAAATTTTACAGCAGAAATATTGCCAGTGTGAGGCTCTGCCACTGCTGCTGTTCACGCCTTATCAAACCTTATCAAACCTTATCCACTAACTGTACAGTCGCACTGCTATTCAGGCAGTAAAACTGAGACAGACAGAGCATTAGGTATCATTATGTCCTGATGTACATTTTTAATTAGAAAATTACACAAATCAGGTCCAGCTTTATTGCTCTTAATATAAACACTTAATACCTATATCTCAGTGTACACAGTGGGTCAGTGATACCATAGGAAATAAAAGGAGGAAGTCAGTTTGTGAAGTGTTATAGTTTAATGTGCGAGAACGTTTCACAGACTGCGGGATACAGATTTTGCTGACATTACAGGATGTCATTGGAGGTAATTATGACACCCATTTAATGAAGTAAAAAAGTCAATATTTAAAAAATAATTTTGCTACCAAAAGTCAAACTAACCAGGTTTTGTTTGTATATTTTACTTTTCAGTCACAGACTAAAACATCATCGGGCTGGACAGCCGAGGGTTGCATGTTTGTATGTTTTGAACAGATATTCATCAACAGTTCACTCATTTACTAAAGGTTTTTGCATGTCCTGACTTGAGAGAAAAAAAAGTTGATTTTTTTCAGCTATAAACAAATTTTTATGATTATTCTGACACCACATAAATGCACAATAACCCTGACCTTGTTTTGTTAAAAAGTGTCAAACTATCAGAGTTTATAGATGGTCGCGTGGATCTGATTCAGAGTTATTATAGTTTGAATTTTTCATTAGTTATTATTTTTTGAAGGTTTTTTTTATTCAGTTAACTTTTTATTAGTATATTTACTTTTAGTTTTGTTTTCGTTAGTTTCAGAGTAAGCTTTGAGTTTATATTCAGTGTAATGTGAGGATATTTGTTTAGATTTAGTTCAGATCCCAGTCTTGTAGAAACCTCTGCATAAAGCCTCGTCATGCTTGTTCTATTGAAAAATCTGACCAAAGTTAATTAATTTAGACTGACCTAAAGACCTTTCTCTTGGATCTGAGTTGACCATGGTATCATTGTAAAGGATACTGCAGGAGGTTTTGTTCTATATTTATAGGGCAGATCCGTTTCTATAGTTTCTCCTTATTCTCATCCATCCCTCCATGTGGAATATCCCAGGGGTCAAATCTTGGCCTTATTTTTTTTCTATACTCTCTTTCTCTATACTCTATACTCTCTATACTTTCTATATGTTCATTTCAGCCATGATGTTGATGTTATGCTATCTGGTCCACTATCTCAAATGTCTTCTATGATGTTTAATTCTATATGTATCAAATCTTCCTTCATCTGCCAGCACACCGAACTTCTCTAAGAAATAGAAAGAGCTTTTTTCAATACTTAAAATTAAAAAAATCCTGTAACATTTGTTACAAACTCCCATAATTGAATTTTAAGTTGAATTTAGAAGCAGTTATGCTCCTGTATAAGACCTTACATGTAGTTATGTATTGTTTATTTGGTGATTTATTCATGCATTTATTCCAGAGGGTTTAATATAATATTATGGAAATGCTTTCAATTTTAAATCTTATGAGACACTTGACTGTTTTAAAAAGTGGAGACTGAAATGAACCGACGACTGTCAAAGTAAGATGTTACAGTCGTGTGACTTTAAAAGCTGGTGGGGTTCAACGGTTTATTTAACACACTTTGCAAATACCATTCAGAGTACATTTTTCTTAATGGTTGATTTTGTGCAAAACATTACAGTGTGGCTGTAGCATAGTGGCACTACGGGAATCCCCCACATGCACCTGCACACATTGTTTCTTTGTTCTGAGCCACAGACCACACCCCATCAGCACGATAATCAACTGCATGTGTAAATAATCCGCTGCAGTGTCTGAAGAAATGTATCCTCTTTAAGAACTTTAAAGTCTCTAAAGAACTGAACACTGTGATGATCTGATAGATCTTGAGCCAAATGCGTGAAGAGAAAAAGACAAATTTAGCTGGTTGGTCTTTAAAGCACCACACTTTCTTTGTCATCATGCAAACAAAGTAAAATTAGCTGTGGGCTCAAAGTCTAACGAGCTGCTACATAAATGCAGGCGGTAACACTGCAGTCGAGCTTCCTGCGATGTTGATCCTCAGTTATGAAGAGCCCAACGTTTCTTTTAAGCCACATCATTTCTGGTAAATGATATAATGCGCAATGATATCATACTTTTACTTTTACTTTCATTCACCTCTACACTGCATGGCACTGGCTCAAAGCCTTTGGGAAGGCTTTTTCAGGGGCAGATCTCCAGTCAAAGGTTGCTGAACTCTATAAAACTGTGCTGATAAGATTTACTGAGACGCAGCTGCATCTACACAAACTGGACCGAGCTCAGAAACACAAAGAAAAGGTGAGTACGTATTTACTGTGGAACATTTTTGTGTGTGAGTGCGCGCGTGTGTCGGTTACTTTAATTCACTGCAAAGCCGAGTTAGCTCTTCCAGGGTTAAAAGGTTTAATAAGGATGACAGTGAATCATGCAGCTGTGATCAGAGAGTTACAAACACTCATCATGGGCATGAATTTAAATAAATTCTGCTAATTCTGGTCAAATATCCAACTGTATTCAGGCCAGAAATTTGTTGAAGGCCAAAAGTTAAACCCTATATTAATGCGAGTGTATGTCTGTATTTGAGCCTGTTTGTATATTTTGGATTGTGTGTGGATTAAGTCATCAAGGATGTATGCTGTGTAATCATCCCATCCCGGAAAAACAACAGTTCAAGGAAACTGTGAAAAGCCTAAAACTGCACTGACATTCATGCCCATGATGAGTGGATGTAAACGTCTGACCACAAATATATGCACATATTCCCATATTGCGGTTAAAACACCAAATCTGGGAATTTATTTTCTTAAGAACTGTGCTCATCCCTCCAGAAACACTTGGAGAATAAATGCCAACAAGCACTAAACCTGTTCTTGCAGCACATGATCGTCCAGCATGTGGTCTAAGACGGTTTATGTTGGGCTTTCCTTTAATTTATCCATCTTATGCACATTGTTTTTACTTTAATTTAGTTTTCATGTGAAAAACTCTGTTACCAACTTAAACTTTGAACTTTGAGTGAACTTTCATATTTGTTGCTTTCACATTTGATGTGGTTGAGCTTCCTTTTTCTGTCAGTTTGTCTAGTTGACAAAAGTTTGGTACTCTCCACTCTTTGCTCATCGGTAAAGTCCCTGCTGACATATTCCTCCTTTCTTATGTGGGGCTTTCAAAAATATTAGTTTAGCATTTTTATACATACAATATAATCAGGAGCAGTTTTAGTCTGCTGTGGGAGGATGGGCAGCTAGAAATTATAGGTATGTAACTTGAGCAAGGCAAAGGACAGTGGTTAGAGCAGCTGACAGATAACTAGGTAGTTTGGTCTGAGACCCTGTTCAGATGCTGTCATCTCTGAGATGACTGATTTTTTTTTTTACATGATAGGAAAATGACTGAGAACTCATATGTTTCTGTCCACAAACTGAAGAACTGCAGTCAATGCAGGGATCAGCACATTTGTAAAGGTAACAAAGTAGACAGTTAATATATAAAGGAAGAAGAAAAAAAACTTCAAGTCAAAGAAGTTAAAAAAACAAAAACAGGGAAACAGCCACCTTTTCATTCTTACAGAGTGATCTTAGAGAGGACGCAGTCAAAGCCAGATGTAAACAAACACTGAAAATGGTTCATCTTTACCAAAACACATTATGATGACTTCTAACCACGGATCATTTTTTTGTTTAACTTCACAAATCTCAAAAAAACAAAAAAAGCTTCATGTGCAGTCAAAGGTCTGCAAATATTTGTGACATTCTTTTTGCTCAGTTGAAAATCATTCATCACACATCACAAACACAAATCATCACACACACAGATCACATCACAGGTGCACAGGCACAGTGCCAGCATTGTGGGTCACGAGACATGTGTTGCCTTGTAATTATAGAAGTTAATGTTTTTAATGGAACAAGTGTGTCAGGGGTGATTTGTGACTGAAGGGTAGCAGGCAGGGTGAAGGGGTTGGTTCACGTGTAGATGGAAAAGAAAACCATAAGCAGCATGTTTACTCAAGTGTGGTCAGTTTCACTTTGGGGTTGTTTTTAATACAACACCAAAGCGTTAGATTTCTGAAATGCTAATTCTATGAAGCTTTTCTTATAATGAGGTGTTTCAACAGTGTGGTACTTCTAATTTTACTAAATTCAGAACCAGTTTTCAGTTTGTGTCACTATGTCTGCTGGTTAGTCTGGGCAACAGCAGCTCTCCGCTGAAATCTGTTTGCTGACCTGCTAAGGTCTCAGTTTATTCTGTATTTGTTTTTGGGAAAAGCACATTCGTTGTTTACAGTTCATTTCTGCTATCTGCTGCTATGATAAAGTTGTGTTTTTTTTCCTTGATTCAAAATGAAACCAAGATGCAGTTATTTAATTTTCTGTTGTCTGTAATTTTCTTTTCTAATCGCTCTTTTTGAATCATCCCTGATAGATTACACTACTGATCTTCTGCTTGGATGAGAATCCACAGAGATGGAGGACCTTGAGCAGACAGCAGAAAAGAAAGGAGGAAAAAGAAGCTGTAGATTTTGTAGAAAAAGAAGAAAGAGTAAAATCTTCCGCTTGTGCTGCTGCTGCTGCTGTGCTACAGACGGTACTGTGTCATTTACTGTGATCTCTCTGTTACTGTACACACTGGTGTTCTGCTGCTAGCTGATTTTGTAGTTGATTAATTCATCTTTTAAATAGCACACTCTTTCTGGTTGTAAAACACAAATGCCTTAATTAGGCAGGTACCCCATATAGCTAGCTGCAGACTGGGCTTGTAGCATTTTTGTAATGAGTGTGTTTTTTTAGATGAACTAGCTTAACCGTTAGAAAACTCACAATGTGCTTCTGGCTCTGCAGCTGTTTCACCAACACTCCACAGCCCTGTTCAGTGGTGCATATAATAAATGTGACTGTTTTGTAGTTGTAAATGGCAGGTTTAATGTTCCACATTGTTCAAAATAAACTGTCAGCTAACCAGGCTCTTTAGTCAGTGCAGCCCGAAGAAGCCTACCCCTTGTTGTTGTTAACGTTTTAATCACTCTTTACAATCATAGAAACTGAACATTGAAGAGTAATAACTAAATAGCAAGTAAGCGATAAATCATCTGACCTACATTTATAGAAAGTCGTTCACTTCATTTATTTTATCTGCTTGATGGAGCCCATGTGTCACGGTCTGCGGAGACAGGCCGTGCGGTGGTGTGTGTGTGATGGACCCAGGTGCGTACACAAGTGAGTAGACGGGAGTGAACTTAACAGAAAGCGAGCCTTTATTGTGGCTGAAGACAAAGTGTACAAACAAAGCAGAGATAGCGTGACTAAACTAGACTATAACTAAACTGGGAAAACTAATACTGTGACAAACTAAGAAGACTCAGAGACTATGATGATCACTGCATAGACTGACCGTGAAAACATGGAGGTGAGAACACAGACGACGCGACACGGACTGCATGAAACACAGAGACTAAATACACATGAGGGATGATTAGGGGAAGTGGCCACACATGGGAGCACAGCTGACACACATGAACCTAACGACAGAACAGGAAAGGTGAAACCAAATACACTGACATTGAATGCAGACTTTCAAAGTAAAACAGGAAACATGGAGATTAGACATGACATGAACTAAACATAATGACGCATGAACCAGGGAGACTTAGAGGGAGAGATGACATAAACAACTAAGGAACAAAGGACTAAACAGCAATCTCAAAATAAACCAGGGCACAAATGAATAAAAAAGATACATAAACTCAAAACACTGGGTCACACGACCCAGCCCATGACACCATGATGGGTTTCACACATGAGGACCCAACAGGGCAAAACTGCCGTGGACCCTGTGTCTGCACAACCACTTGGGCCCCATAGTCCATGGGATAAATGTGGATTTGTCACACCCACAGCTCCACAATACACCCACATCTACCCACTGTGGGCCTGCACTGGCATGTTTGCTGGACCAGCTTATCTCCCTGACTTCCTGTTAAATCCAGATTTGAATGTACAATACTTCATCTTATCTGAAATAGCTCATAGTACCATGTTATCCCAATAGCACAGTTGAGTGGGCTTGTTCACTTCTTCACAATGCAGATCATTTACTTCAGTCTGAACTCTTGCATTTTGTCTTTTCTCCCTATGCACTTCTTTTTTCTTCTTCCTCACCTTTCTAGCTGGTTGCACTGATTGCTGCCCTTTCCTGAGTCTGTTTCTGCCAGAGGTCTACTCGTTTCAAAAGGGTGTTCTTCCTTCCCACTGTCGCTAAGTGCTGCTCATAGGGGACTGTATAGTGTAAGGTGCTTTGAGGCGACTGTTGTTACATTAAAAGTAACAAACTGAAACATTCAGGACTTAAATGTAGTAATCAAACCTGACATTATGTATAAGTTGTGTTTTTTTGTTTTGTTTTTTCCATAGATGAGTTGGATGAAAGTGAAACTACAACAAAGGTAAAAAAATATATATATATTTATAATTCTCACATTTAATCGTACAGCTGTCACACATATTCATTTTCTAAGAGTTAAATTTCAAGATAAACACTACAAGCATGTCCATAAGATACATTTTGCTTAAATCTACAAAAAACAATGACACATAATTGTTGTTACCCAGAATGCTCAGTTGTTTTGCAGACTGATTAACCTCTGCCTATCTTTACTTGCCACAAACCCTAAAATGCTCTGCTCATGTTGCTGACCTGTCAACCAAATTAGCTGCAAATGTCCCTCCGGCTGTTTGTCTTTAGTACCACTTACTTTCTGAAACATGTTGCTGTCCTCAAATTCAAAATGAGCCTGTATTTTTAGTAAATAAGTAAAATATCTCAGTTTAAACATCAGATATTTTTTGTGTGGTCTATTAGGAATAAAATATCAGTTTATGGGATTTGCAAATAACTGCATTTCTGTGTACATCCTTACAGTCAAACACTTCATTTGCATTTGTCTTGAATGCCTTTTTTGTTTTGTCCTTTGTTTTGAACAAAGATCATTTTTATCTCAGATCTAACCTGTTATTTATTACCTGTTTTCTCAGCCTTTATTGAATAAAACTGGTGAAGCTCAGCACCTAGAGCTGAACGTCACGAGCAAAGGGAGTGAATCTGAAAACGCTTCTGCACCATCTTCCACCAATAACAGAGGTAATCTGATCACAACAGACTGAGCATTTTAAAATATTTATTTTTTTGGAGTTTAAACACAATGAAGAATTATTCATCTTATTAAACACAAAAGTGTGCAGAGGAGAGTGAAGCTCTGAAGGAGATGAGTCCAGCTGGGTCCAATCTGTGTTTCTACAGATATCAAATGTGTAATCTCTACTTACTGTTCCTTCAGTAATTTTAAGTGTTTTTGAGAGCTGCTCTTGAACAATTCTCAGTACATATTTCAAGCTCTGATCTCTAAAAATACATGTCCCAAAACAGCTCGTACATGCAGCAGAAAAATGGAAAAAAATGTCTTCCACTGTCGTGATTATGAAGAGAAATGAAGCTCAGCACAGAGACATATGTGTAAACATTAATTAAAGTTATATTTCTGTATAAAATCTGACGTTTTCACACTACACTTTACACTAAAGCAACAGCAACAACAAAGTCAAATATCTTTTGCAAGCAGCAAAATAATTTACCTCAGAGTCAACAGACTAATTACTGCCTTCCACACATTGTTATCAGTGTGGTCAGAAAATCTTCTCAGTTTGTTGAACCAATATAAAACTCAGTATTGAGTATTGATCCATGTTCAGTCACTAAGACGGCGTACAACCCCATTTACCAAGGACAATATGCAAAAAACATGAACAAAGCATGGTTGTCTTGACTGCACAATCAATCTTTTCTATGTCCTCTTGCAGTAGAAGAAAAAGTGGAGAACACATGTGAAGTCAGAGGAAAGGTAATGTTTTACCCTTTAATGTTTGTTCATCATTAAAGGTCAATGTCTGTGTTCTGAACATAATGACAAGTTCAGTTCAATTCAGTTTTATTTATATAGAGCCAAATCACATGTACAGTTTGAATCTAAGACATCGCAGCCAGCAAATAAAGTCAAGTGACTTCTTTACTCAGAGTGAGCCACGAGACGAAAATGAGGATCAGTCAGAGAAAAGAGAAGACACCGCAACAGGAGGAGGAGAATCTGAAACCTGGACTCCATCACAACCTTTAAACATTGAGAAAGGTAACCAAACTTTTCTTCTACAGTAACATACATTGAGGGAAATAACTATTTGATGCTTTGCTTATTTGCAAAGAAATAAACAGTCTTACGAATTCAACAGATTCAACAGTTCGGATCCAAAAGTGTCTAAACATCATTCAAAATGAACAATATCGTGTAAAAGCTGTCAGTGTGCACAATAACTGAGTTGGTTCACTTCTAACTTTGATAAATCAGACACTGACCTTCTTCCAAAACATGGTTTATTAACAAATACCCCAAAATGTCACTTCCCTTTGTCCTCAAAAGTGACCATGTCTTCAGCACCACCAATCAGAAGATGTAAATCAGATCATGTGACATTTAAACAGGCAATTTATCAGTTTGTTCACACAGATATAATTTTGTTTGCTAACTTTATGTGCTATTTTGTATCTTAACAACAGTAGTCTTTTGATACATCATATTATTTTACATTACCTATATGTGTGTCATTATTTATTTTAGGCACAGTGTAGTTAGTGAAGCATAACTTCTGTTCATGGATTATTGCTGTTACTGTTTAGCAGTGTGTAAAACTTTTGGCTCCAATCCTTCAGTTGGACGGATTGAAAGTAAAGAGGTCACCTTTGACAGGGGCAGCATCTCGATTAATACATCAATGTATAAATACAACTAATATTCTTTATATCTAACTGAAGGAGATTCATTTCTTTAAAATAACATATTTTGACACTTGATAAAGCATGTCTTCAATGTTCGATCCTTTAACCTGCCTGCTGTTAACTTAACCTGCAGGAGAGGAGTCAGAGAAGAGCGCAGCTGAAACAGAGGTAAAGATGAAGTCTCTGTATTGTCCCTATTCACTGTCATAGCAAAATGAACACCAAACTGCTCCTCTAAGTCTACTTATAGCACTTATAACACAACTTATATACTTTGATGAAAAGAAAGGACACTATCAATTTTTTTGTTTTACAAATATAATTAAATCATCTGTTCCTTACCAGGAAACACAACCTCAGGTGCACAACAAAACATGACAGATTACACAATGTCATCCCTTATTTAACAGAAAAAAGCCAAACTGCAGTAGCAGTGTGTTAAAAACTAAGTACACCATCGTCATCGACTGTGATCATCTCTAGAAAAGTTGAAGTTTTGGCAATGTGCAGATCTGGAGCAGTGTGAGAAGTGTGTGTTAATACAACCTTCCAAGGAGTGGACATAAAGGTCAGACGTAAAATGCTCAGAGAAACTGTGAAAAGCATGAGAGCTCCTGACTCTACATGCCCCAGTTAGCATACTAAATGTTAAAGTTCATGTCAGTAGAAAAGGACTGAACAAATACAGTTTCTTTGGAAGGTCTACAGG
Organism: Oreochromis aureus; assembly: GCF_013358895.1. Lineage (NCBI taxonomy): Eukaryota > Metazoa > Chordata > Actinopteri > Cichliformes > Cichlidae > Oreochromis > Oreochromis aureus. The sequence continues at coordinate 20,468,189 of NC_052958.1, read as the reverse complement.
AGAAGGTCTCTATTCTCTCTCTAAAAAAAAGTTTAGATTTGCAAAGCTTCATATGAACAAACCACAAAATATCTGGAACAATGCACTGTGGCAGATGAGAACAGAGTGGAGATGTTTGCCCATAATGCATAAAACCAAACTCAGCATATCACCGCAAACACCTCATACCAACTGTCTACACTGTGGTTGAGACGTGATGATTTGGGTTTGTTTTGCAGCCACAGAAAACCTTACAGTCACTGAGTTGTCCAGGAAGTCTGTATACTAAAGAAGTCAAAAGATATTTTGAAGTAAATGTCACACAGCAAATCTACAACAGAAAGGCTGAAAAAGAAAAGAACAAATGTGTTGAAATTGTCCAGTGAAAGACCAGACCTCAACCCAACCGAAATTCTGTGGTGGGAGTTTAAGAGAGCTGTGCAAAAATAAACAACCACAAATCTCAAAGAACTGAAGCAGCGCTGTGAAAGAGTGAGCGCTTCAAGTTATTGCTGCTAAAAGGGGTTCTGCAATTTACTTAATCCTGGGGTGGACTGTTTCTCATATGTAGTTTTTCACAAACTGCTTCATTTTGGTTCAGTCTTTGTTGAATACTGACAGGGAGCAACAAGTTACGATACATCTGTGAGATGTTTATCAATATGTTTTATTCTCTAATGCTTAAAATTTTATTTGTGAAGAAAGTAATTTCTAGCCATAACAGATTTCACAAAAAATGAAGATCTTGTCATCATTTTGTTATAAAGGTCAGTGGCTCTACCTGAAAGCTAAGTTAAAATATCTGTTTTTTAGAGCTACACTGTGAATGAAGACATACAGTCAAAGACTGATGACACTGCAGCACCAGCAGAAAGCTCTATAATCAAGATTCAAGCGTCATCTGAAGCCAATAAGAAGGGTAATATTTTTAATTTGGACTCTGATCATACACGATAGATAGATAGATAGATAGATAGATAGATAGATAGATAGATAGATAGATAGATAGATAGATAGATAGATAGATAGATAGATAGATAGATAGATAGATAGATATAATATATGAATAGTTACATTTATAAAGTATTTACGCTGAAACATTTGCGTCAAACATTAGAGAAATGTGCTGATTCCAACTCACTTGGTTCTGCTTCATTGATATCCCGCAGAAACGTCAGATAATGACATGAGTAAAAATGAAGAGGAGGTAGGAGAGTAAACATTTCTACCAAATGATCAAAATGACTATTTGGTTTGTTCTTTCATGTGACAAGATATTTTAATTTCATTCTCACAGAAGAAGTCACACCATGGACAATTTGAGACACTGCTCAGCAGACTTCATCTTCAAGACAAACTCCAACTCAAGTTTTCAGTAGAAGATTTTTTTCAAATACGCCCACCTATAAAACAGCACCACATCACATCTGAGAAAGATCTAGCTCAGATGTTTCTCTACAGACTGACGATGTTAGACTACAGGGCCAGATGTATTCTTGTAAGACCAGACAGTCTTGAGATGGCCTATTTAAATCCCACAGTGTCTGAAATCACTGAGACGGATGACGGTGATTTGGAGGCTTTATTGAGAACAAGCGTAGACGCACATGAGAAAGAACAGACTCCTCTGCATCCAATGGATGTTCAGATGGCAGTATATCACTGCTCAGACAGCTTCCTTAAACAGATCATAATTGCAAAGCTCGCTCAGTGTCAGTATGCCTTACCTTTGCTTGTTCCTGACCCAGTATCAAAGGAGATTGTGTGTCCTTTGTGGACATTCAGACAAATAACAAAAAGCTGGAAGGTAACTCAAATCGAGCCTGACTCACAAATTGTCACCATGAAGAATATCCCAGTCTACAAAGCTCAGACACCCTTGGTGTCATTTTTCCGCCTGGGCTCTTTGTCAGTGTCTAAATCTCAGATGATGAACACTTTGCTCAACGATCGTCACAGCACCTTCTTCCACAGAAACTGCCTAGGAAGCACCAAGTCTCGCCATCTGATGGATGGTGTGGCAGAGATTGCCTGGTACTGTCCTGCTGGAAAACCCAATGATGCCTTCAATGACTGCATTGCCTTTTGTAATCTTCATGGTGACGCGCTGTCACTTGAAGAACAGCGTGAAATATTGATTGAAAAATCCTCCATCAATATTTTTCTTGTTGAAACTCTGCAGAAAAACAAAGAAAGTAGTTCTTTCATAGCAAATCTTTTTAAGTCCAAGAAGTCGCTCATTTGCATCACTGTTGATGATTGCTGTGATGTTAAGACAAAAAATGGAAAATACATTATCGGGCTCAAAGATAAAAACCAAGCGGATGTATCTGAACAGCTGAAAAAGATCATTAGAGAAGTTTTATCTTCTCCAGATGGATCCAACTTGAAGCCATTTTTCCATCTTGAAACCATGGCTGAGCTCTCTGGAACCAGAGTGGATGAAAGTGACCCAGCCTGTCAAAGAGGGAAATCTGCTGCTTTGCAAATAATGAATCTGCTCACAAAAGACAACATGGATGTCTCAAAGATCAAAGATGAATTTCTTGCTGTTCAAGGGCAGCTCTGGTGTGACTGGTGCAAAATACACAAACAGCTGTTTCATCTTAGAGGAGAAATTGAAAGGGAGAAAAGTCAAAAGCAACAAGAACTGATGAGAATCCGTCAGAAACAATGTGCTGCTTCCTGCAGTAAACTGATGGAGCTGTTCATTGGAAGCCTCTCATCATTGCCACCAATAGACAAAGAATATTTCCTAAAATGGACTCAGATCTTAATAGATGCGCTCTCCACAAATTATCTTTCTTTGATTCTCAGAAGTTACAATACAACATGGTCTGAGGTCTTGGTTTTGAAAAACAAACACGACAAATCAGATTTGTTATCGAGGAAACAAGCTGAGCTCGAAGACATCTCCAAAAAACTGCAGTCTGCTTCTTTTGGCTTGGAGCACATCTTCAGGGAAATGGGACAGATCTATGAAGCCCATAGAGAAATACAGCAGGAGAGCAACAACACTGGCTGGTCTAAATATCCTGAGCTGGCTGCACAGTTGATGATATCAGGATATCCAATGGAGCTGATGGATGGAGATGCAGGTCACGTGCCTTTAACATGGATCTCCAGTCTTTTAGAGGAAGTCATCAAGAAACTGGGTGACCAGAGGGTTTTTGTGTTGTCAGTTTTAGGCCTACAAAGCAGTGGAAAATCAACAATGCTGAACACCATGTTTGGTTTGCAGTTTGCAGTAAGTGCTGGCAGGTGCACCAAAGGTGCCTTTATGCAATTGCTCAAAGTATCAGAGGAGATGCAGAAAGACTTTCAGACCGACTATGTTCTAGTGGTGGACACTGAAGGACTCTGTGCTCTTGAGTTGGAAGGTAATGCCACTCCTCACCATGACAATGAACTGGCAACATTTGTTGTTGGTCTGGGAAACTTGACATTGATCAACATCTTTGGAGAGAATCCATCTGAGATGCAGGACATTCTGCAGATTGTTGTTCAGGCTTTCATGAGGATGAAGAAAGTTCAGCTTTCTCCCAGTTGTGTGTTTGTTCACCAGAATGTTACAGATGTGGCAGCAGCAGAGAAAAACATGGATGGAAAGAGACGCCTGCAGGAAAAACTGGACCAGATGACCAAGCTAGCAGCTGAAGAGGAGGTTTGCGATGCAGAGTGCTTCAGTGATGTCATTGAATTTGATGTGCAAAAAGATGTGAAATACTGTGCCCAGCTATGGGAGGGCAGTCCACCCATGGCTCCTCCAAATCCAGGTTACAGTGAGAGCATCCAAGAACTAAAGAACGTCATCCTGTCTAAAGCTTCAAAGTCTGCTGGAATCACACTCTCTCAGTTCAAGACCAAAGTTCAGGACCTGTGGAACGCCCTTCTGAATGAAAGCTTTGTTTTCAGTTTTAAAAACACACTTGAGATCGCAGTATACAGAAAACTTGAGGTTCAGTATGGGAACTGGACCTGGGCCCTTAGAAGCAAGATGTTGACCACTGAAGAACAGCTTCATAACAGAATTGAAAATGGAGATCTTGACAAGGTTGAGAAGACTTATCTTTTGGAGGAAACGAGCAAAACATTTAAAGAAATTAGGAAAGCGATAAAAACATACTTTGAGAGTGACAAAGATAAAGAAATGTTGACTCAGTGGAGAGGACGATTTGAAATCAAAATCAGTGAGTTTTATGATGAGCAGGTGAGCAGATTAAAAACAAAACTGGATGGAGTTATCCTGCAGAAGAAAGCATGTAAACAGTTGGATGATGATAAGACAGGCTTTGAGAACAAGCTGTTACAGAAGAGCAAAGAGCTCGCTCAGCAACTGAAGGATAAAGTCAGAGATGAAGAAGAGCTTAACAAACAGTTCAACTCTGTTTGGAGTGGCTGGATTACTGAATTAACAGCAGATACTAAAACAGTTGTAGACGTCAACTTGGAAGAAGATTACTGTACTATTCTTCAAGAACTCGGTTTTGAAGTGGCTTTTGTAGATGAATCAAAAAGACGTGGGAGATACAAGAAAATATCTGAGATTGGTGATTATTCAGACTACCTAAAGACAAGTGGACCAAAATTTCTGGGGACTGTGGTAGATCTTTACAAAAAATATGCTTTCAGCAGTTCTTTCTCATTTAAAGAACAACAACAAATCAGATTGCTCATCGAAAAAGCTGAAAACGAGTCCCTTGTTGCACTGAAAAGCAAACCTGTAGCAACAAGAGGCTACACACCAACTTACTTGCATGAACTTGCCAAACATGTGAAAGACGAAGTCGAGGAATTTGTGTCAGAGAGGAAATTTGCTTTGAAGAAGGATTTTACAGTTGATCTTTTGCTGTATGTGTTTGACAGAGCAGAGACTTGGCTTCTTGAGTCCCATAAAAAATTCAAAATGAGGAATGATCCACTCACATATTTAGAAAGCAAGGAAGCACAGTTTTCCACAGTTTTTAGAAGCTTTTGCAAAGGAAACTCATCTGCTGTTGTCCTTGGAGAACTGATCTGTGAAAAGCTGAAAGCTTCCACTGTTGAGGCGCTCTACAACAGGACTGCCATTGATCTGGCTCACCAGATGAAGTGCAATTTCCCAGCATTCAGTGGCAACACTCTGGACTTGGAGAAACATATACTGAAGTCCCTCGCTGAGAAAGAAGTCTTTGATGATTTCATCACCTACATCAAAAACCCAAGGAGACATACAAAAGCTTTTATCACAGCAGCAGTAGAGAAATACATCTTCAAAGATCACAAGGATGAAGCTGCGAATTTACTTGAGAAAAATGTTCTTGACATCAACTCACTTGTTAGTCAAGCTTTATTTACTGCAACACAGAAAGTCCAAACTCAGGGAGGAGACGCAGACACGTGGCTGAAGGAGTTTTCCAGTGTGCTAAATGATAAGCTCACCCTGGATCCCATTTGTTCTCAAAACTTCAGTGACATAAACGATTTTGACTTTCTGAAGGGAGAGATAGAGAAAGGATTTGCTGCCATCATTGTGCAGATGAGCACCATGTCACTGGAAAACTTGAAGGAATCCAGACTGAAGCCTGATGAAATCCTCACAGATCAGCTGTGTAAGCGTTGCTGGGTAAAGTGTCCATTCTGTTCCGCTGTTTGTATCAACACTATTGAAGATCACAGTCCCGATGACCACAGCGTCCCTTTCCATCGACCTAATGGGATCCAAGGATGGCACTACAAAGGCACAGTGGAGTTGTGCATCACTTTCTGCACAACAAACGTTTCGAGCGAAGGCAGGTTTTACCCTCATCATGATTCAGAGGAAAGCATTCCTTATAAACAATACAGAACTGCTGGCTCAAAGTATGCCACATGGAGAATCACCCCCGATGGGTCGAGACTATCGTACTGGAAATGGTTTGTGTGCCGATTTCAAAACACACTGGAAGAGCACTATAACCTAAAATTCCAGGGCAGAGGAGAGATTCCTGATGACTGGAAAACAATCTCTAAAGAGGAAGCCATTAAAAGCCTTGATGAAATGTTCTGCTAACTCAAACAAACTGAAGCCCTAGGCTAAATTTTCTTTTCACCTCAAAAACCCACATAACCACTGAATTTTTTTATTTTTTTTTTGGATTAATTAAGATTCTTACAACTAACCAGTGACAGAGAAATGAGGAATGTTTGTAAGATATTACAATATAAAATTTTTAGAAGGTCTCTTTCTATGTAACTGGGGGGGGGGGTTGCAGCATAAACAAATGTTTGGCAGCCACATAAAGAAAATCACCCGCATTTAATAACTGTACACAGACTTTGTGTGTGTGTGTGTCAAATTGAGTAATTTAGTTTGATTAATATGTACAGATTTATCAGATATGTTGTCACAAATTATGTAACATTTAAAGGATGAAGAATGTAAAACTTTTTACACAAATAGTTTGAAAATATTGCCACTGAAAACCATATCAGATCCACAACATTTTTTTATTTAATTTTTTTAGTTTTAGATTCTATGTTTATGTTAAAGAACATTGTCACACATAAAATTTAGGATGGTGTTGTCTAGCTTAAGCTAGAATCATATAAAACAGTTATTATATCCTCACTGTATGCAGACTTTTGTTTTATGCTGACAGTTTGTTGTCCAAATTGTTTTGGACTTTTTAAATGTGATATGAATAAATGGCATGTACATTATGTAAAAATGTTTAAAAAATAAAGACTTTTAGAAAATTTTATTTTCTAAGTCTTTTTTTGTTTGTTTTTGTTCTGACATACAATCTGAACTCTGTGAATTTATATGCACAGTAGTGAGTCTTTCAAAACTCCTATCAAGACAAGTTTAATTAAGAGTAGTACTTAGAAAATGTATTTTTTGCATAAACATACTTTATTAAGTGATAACAATGAAAATACGTTTTGAAATTTGTAAAAGTGTTTATGTGTTACACATAAGAAGTAGCATAATTAACTTGCATAATCAGCTAACATTATGCCTAAAATACCCTAAAATTCATATTTTGCCTCTGATAAGAAGTTAAGTGTAAAGTTACACAGCCCAACAGGGTTAGATCCACTTCAAAGGAAGGAGTTAACAGAGGCTAACAGCAGCACCCCATACCAGTTGGTGGCACTAATCCACCATTTCCCTGTTTGCCAGCCACCAATAAAAACTCACAAGAAGAAGAAAGACGCCGGCTGTGCTGCGGCTCCTCCCGTCAGTCAGCGCTGACTTGCGGTCCGCCTCCGCCTCCTTCAGTGCTTTCGCCGCTGCTGCTCCGCCCCGGAGGCATGGTTTCGCGGCAAAATTAAGCCTCGTTGACGCAGTTAGACAGCAGCAGACACTCGTGAACAGGTGAGACTTAAAAAGTTTTATTTGTGCAAATCTAGGTTTTGCCACAGCTGACTGTTGCACTTTCTGCTACCTTCGCATTAGCACCGGCTTCCATAGCTAATCGGTGTCTTTACCGCCAAGCCTTAGAAACTCCTGAAGCTCGCTATAGTAACTGTCACGGGGTCCATGGAGAAGTTATCCTGATACCTACAGGCTTATGTAACCATCCGGAGAAAAATATGCCCGCATCTGAAGTACATGTACGGATTTTAATACGCCTCTTTCAAGACACCATCTTTGTTTTGGTTCTGAAGCAGTGGCGTAGTTTTGTGAAAATAAATAAATAAATAAATGCGGATTGTTAGAAGAGTATTCGAGGATTAAAAACGCTGCTACGTGTTTGGATATGTTTTTCTGGGGTGTTCAAACATGGCAGAGAATTTCAAAATAAACCGTTAGCTCAGTGACTGAGGATGCTGTAAGTCTGTGGAAGCTTCTTAGTATGGAGGGCCAAACCTGCCAAACTCAGGAATAAATAACGAAAATAAAGAACTGAAATATCATTAAAGAAACACATTACTTATTAATATTATTATTATTATTATTATTGTTACTTTTTCAGACTTATGGTCTAATTTTGCATGAATATATTTGGTGATTTTTGGGACATCTTTAAAAGGTTACAGGTTAGAGTATAAAACTCATAACAAGCTTCTGTGCAGGTAAAGTTAATTTTGGTGTTATTTAATCAGGTACAAACACATTGCATGTTTTGTATGTACTCAGTAGAGCCATGCCGTCCAATGTGGAGATCAAAGCCAAAGTGAGCGACCCGGCACAGTTTGCCCAGAAGGCGGCTGAGCTCAGCCAATCGGAGGGGACGATCATCAGGCAGCATGACACTTTCTTCAACTGCAGCCAAGGACGGGTGAAGCTGCGAGACTTCATGGTACAGAGAACAACAGATGAGGTTTAGAGAAGTTTAAAATACAAAAAATTTAATATTTGTTTATTTTTGCTCCTTAGAACGGGTCGGGTCAGCTGATCTTCTACGAGCGTCCGGACACCGATGGACCCAAACTGTCTCGTTACTCCATCAGCCCCACCGGTGACCCACAGAGCCTCCAGGTAAAGCACCAACATATGTAGCTGTTAATGAAATTAGGTAGCGTAGGCCACGCCCCCAACCAGAGACATAACTTAAATCAAGATTTCTCTGTGAATGTGTGTTGTTGTTTTTTTAATTTACCTGCCAACAGGCAGCTCTTTCTGACAAGGAGTTAAAGCCATCACTCTCCACCAGACTCCATTCATAAAAAGTGAAATTTTAACTCTCCAAAACAGGAAATGTTTGTCTGCAGCTGCCTTAATTGGTTATTTTGCATTATCATGTGACTTTGGTGCTTTAATGGTTCAGTTTGGAGCCAAAATAATAAAAACACAAATCAGACCAGCAAATTTATATTTTCCAAAAGATAAAATAAAGACAGAAAAATCATAGTTTCTTTTTTTTTTTTTTTTTTTTTTTTTCTCAGTGAGTCTGGTGGATTTCTGATTTGGCACGTCCACCAATCATTGAGCTTTGTTGTCTGTAATATTCAAACTTTTACATTTTTTTATTGACTGTTGGACCAGTGCTGACTTCCTGTATGCTGCAGAACAGTATGGAAGACCCATTTGTCAAGTCAAGTCAAGTTGGCTTTATTGTCACTTCAACCATATACAGTTAAATATACAGTTAAAACGAAACAACGTTCCTCCAGAACCAAGGTGCTACATGCAACATAAATTTACAGCATAAATTAACAGAAAACACTAAACTAGCTAACTAAGAGGCCTAGTTAGCTGGCTAGCAGAGACAAGACAGACTGACCTAACATAAATTACAACATAAATTAACAAAAACTAACTATCTAAGGAAAAATCCAGTAATAATATAATATTGTGCAAAAGAGCATTTACAGGTTGGTGTGTAGGATAGTTTGGTGGTGTAGGTCAGTGTGTTTGCGCTTGTGTTGATTAGTCAGTCCAGTCTCAATGCTTTGAGGTAGTTGAGTTAAGCTGAGTGATAGTGGTTGTGTGCGTGCGTGTGTGTGTGTGCGCGTGTGTGTGTGTTTCAGTCCAATCCCTTTTTGTTGAGGAGACGGATGGCTTGTGGAAAAAAGCTGTTGCACATTTATCCTCACGCCACTGGCTTCTTTGCGCACCACTGTAACTTCATCACACAGCGATATCCACTCACAGTCATCGTTATAGCGCTTTGCTTCATTTGGGGTTCTGCAGCTCTGCAGTCTATATCCAAGAGTTCTGTGCCATTTGGGAATCCCTGTGCTCCCTCATATCTGTGTCATATAGATGTCTTTACAGGCAGATATGCTAACACAGTGTTTCCTCAACCTCATCCATTTTGACAATAGCTGTGTGGGCAACATCATCAAATCGAGATGGCCACAACTGAAACAACTCCAGATTGCAAGGTGGAGAATACAAAATGATAATTGTTTTTGATAGTACAGTCAAAGTGTAGAATGAGAGGGTGTAGGGCTGTAGAGGGAGGTTAAAGGTGGGGCTCTAGATGAAGCTAGGCATACAGCAAAGAAAGAGATGGCAAAGGCTCATACTGAGACTGGAGACTGAGGAAGAAGTAAAGGACTTTTTATTGGCTAGGCAGACAAATCAAGGTGATAAGGATATGCAGCAGGCTAGAGTGATTAAGGATAGAGATGACAACCACTAAAAAAAGAGTTGCTTAGATGAAAGGAGTACTTTGAGCAGCTACAATGGATGAAGTTTGTGGTTGGAGTTTTACAGTGAGTTTGGGGACGGGGACAATAACAAGCTGTTGAAAGACAGCTAGAGCTACTGAGGGAGTTAAGAAGGTTATTTAGAGCAGTGGTGGGAACTCGAGGCATTAAGGGCCGATGTCTTGCAGGTTTTAGATATCACCCTGGGTCAACACACCTCAATCAAACGATTAGTTCATTACCAGGCCTCTGGAGAACTTCAAGACATGTTGAGGAGGTAATTTAGCCCTTTAAATCAGCTGGCCAAAGTGTGTGCAGCAGCCCTCTGGGGGGCTTTGAAGGTACCGCATGTGAGAAGCATAATCAGTATGTTTAAAAACAAAAAAGTTTAATTTTCAGATCTTTAATTTATTTTTGACACTGAGCTGAAAATTCAGCATCTTGTGTATTTGGATCTTTAAGTATATCTCAGTGGCAGTAATCTTAATAACAGTAAATATGTTTGTGCAGGTTGTCCTTTCAGAAGCTCTCGGGGTCAAAGGTGAAGTAAAGAAGGAGCGGCGGCTGTTTCTGATTGGTCAGACCAGAGTTCACCTGGACACGGTAGAAGGACTGGGCCACTACATGGAGCTGGAGGTCAGCAAACCCGTCACCTTTACCTCAAGCTATTGATCAGTGAATGATAAGTAAACCCGCTGAATATCTGCTAGTATCAGAAACTTAAACTGTGTGAAATGTTGTGCAAAAAGCTTAAAAAGCTTTGATTTCACCAACAAAATGTGCTTAAAAATGACACGCTGTGACTTTAAATGCGGTTCCTGTTGGTTAATGTCAACACGTCAGCTACCCTCTCACATAATGACGATGAAAAGAAATAAAAACCTGATGGTAGTGTAGTTAAGTGTGTTACTGCACACTTTTTATGTATTTAAAAAGTAAAAAACTAAATTCTGCTAAAACTTAGAACTTCCCAACTCTCTGTCGCCTTTTTCATGGACTTGGGTTATTAGTCCTTTATTTATCCAGTTAAAAAATCTCATTGAGATTAAAAATCCCATTTTCAAGAGAGACCTGGCATCACGGCAATAAAAGTCAAAATACACATACCACATAAGTATATAACATTTAAAACAAATACAATATCCCATACCAACATGTGTAAAATATTGAATTTATACAAAAATCTGAACACTGATGCAAACAGTTCGTTTGATAAGTTTAAGTTGGTGAGATTTAGTTAGGCAGGAGAACTGAGGAGCACCGGCTGGATCAGACCATGAGCAGTTTGTTTTCCAGCGGTGTCTGAATATATTTTAAACCCATCGTTGCTTCAGCGGGACAGAGTTCATGATCGTCACTGTTTCTGACATCGTGTTAGATTTATTGTAGCTGTCAGATCTCAATCTGAAGGGCTCTGAGAGGACAGGAAGTCCTCAGTGACAAATGGTGAGTTCTGTGCTGAAATGCATCCAGAGCTCTGTAAGTATAAACCTGCCCACTGTATAATCTGTTGTGTGTTTGTTCAGGTGGTGATGCGACCAGAGCAGACTGTGGAAGAGGGACAGCAGGTGGGGTTTAAAAGGTTTATCTACCAACAGATGCAGCTCACAGTCTCACACTGTCTTTGGAAAAGACACATTTCTGTCTCCCTTTATTTATATATTTATTTAATTTTAGGTGGCTGAGGATCTGATGAAGAAGCTTGGAGTTTCTAAGGAGAGTCTGGTGACCGGAGCTTACATGGACCTGTTGCTGAAGGGACACAAAGAGACATAAAACAATCACACACCTGAGTTTCAGCTGCAGTGGTGTGATTGTGGTAGATTCTGTTCTGTTAGTTTCTGTGAAATAATTTGTTAAAATTCAAAATAGTTAATGTATGAAATCCTTTTTTAAACCACGATTTATGTTTTTGTTTTCTAAATAAATGGACTCCTGTTCAAACAGAGTTGGTTAATGTGTGATCAGAGCAACGTCCCCCTGCTGATGTCATCGATCACAAACCAATGGGTTTGGATCTGAGTCTAACGGGGAACCGTGCACTGAATGTTAGATAAAATGCTTAGAAAAAGTGCTGGTATGAATGGGTGTGAACTAGTGAATGAGGCAAGTTGTACAAAGTGCTCAGAGTAAAAAAAAAAAAAAAAAAAGCGCAATATACGAACCAGTCCGTTTACCATTTTACATTTAGCTTAAAGCTTTAGTTACTCATAGTTCTGTATATTGAGATTATTATGGAAAGTAAATGCTAAAAAAATCTGTATATAATAATCAAATTTGGTTTTTGTGTTGCAAAAAAAACACACAACAGTGGTTAGAAATTTACATCCAGTCATGGGCATGAATGTCAGGAGAATTTGGGGGTTTTTAATGATTTCTTTGAACTCTTCGTTTTTTCTATGCGGGAATGATTGTAGAGCATACATCTTTAATGACTTTAAAAGATTTTCTTAAATCCACACAGGCTCAAATATATACATATGCTGTCATTAATATTTTTTTAAATGTCCCTTAGCAAGTGACACCTTGACTAGACACTTCTGGTAACATCAACAAGCTTCTGCAATAATTCAGAATATATATTTGACCACACAGGCAGAACTGGTAGTTAATTTTCCATTGGCTGGTTTCCTCGCATTCTCCTGTCTTTTAAGTATGGTTGACTATAGTCTTTGTGTTATTGTAAGGTCTTTACTTTATAATAAAAATGCACCTTGAGGCAGCTGTTGTGATTTGATGCTAGATAAATTAAATTAAATTGAATTGAGCAAATTTTCTATAAGGTTGAGGACAGGTTTTGGGAAGCCCATTCTAGAAGCTTAATGTTAGCCAGCTTTATCCAATCCAGAACCAGTTTTTATATATTTGTCTTGTTAGAATACCCGACTATGTCCAAGTTTTAAGCATCTAGTTCTTAATTTTAATTTAATTTAGTAGTCCTCCATTATTCCACACACATTGTGCAATGTACCAGCCCAGAGCATGATGCTACCACCACAGTTGGTACATCTTAGTCCACGGTGGTGTAAAACTGGCTTCATTCATCTGTGCTGCTGGTGTTCCAGGACTTTCCAGTTTATAACAGGCTTGAGCCTTGGTGTTTCCTGGGTTGTTCCTGAACATCCTAACCAGTTTCCTCTCATCTGAGGGTGAGAGTTTGGGTCTTCTTCTAGACCTTGGTAAAGTGACACATTTTAATAATTTGTACTTGCATTCAGTTGTTTGAACTGATGATCTTAGAATCTGCTGCTGTTCAGAATTGGCTCCAAGAGATCTTCCAACTTAAGTAAATCTAGAATTCTTGTTTTTAGACGAGTTCCTTGAACTTTTTAATTGATCTGAGTATTGATCAGTCCAGTGAGTGCTGTCAAACAAGTCCTTTTTATGCTGTAAAGAGAACCTACCATTTGCAGTTAATCATGATCACTGATCAGAAGTTAATAGTCCTTGGACCAGTCAAGTTAAAAGACATTGCAAAACCTTCAGTATCACTTATAAACAAATTTTTGAGTGTATGTATATATTTGAACCCATGTGGATGAGAGATCATTCAAAATAAATTCGAACTTGTGCACTCAGGTCTTGTTTTTTTTAAAGTCATTATGGATGCATGCTGCACAGTCATTCGACCATCGAAAAAGAACAGTTCCAAGTATTCACATTCATGCCAATGATGACCATGGCCAAACAGTATAAGGTGGATTTCATTGTGATATATGGTGTAGGTTTCTTCCTCAGCAGATGACACTGTTTTATGGCTGCTGCTCATTTTTATTTTATTTTAATCAAAACTGAGTTGAAAAAACCTTTTAAGTGCTCACTTTAAAGCTTTACCCTCAATTGCAGTACACCTGGAAACACCTCGTATAGCACATGTTAACAAGGTGCTTAATCTCCCATCCATGTGCTGTTGCCATGGTAGCGAGCCGGTCTGCCTCATATTTAAATGTAAATCCCCAAAACACAGATATTCAGCTCTGTGGGAAACTATTTTTTTCCTCTTTCTTCCTTTAAATCCAGCTTGGCTGAAAAATCTCCTGAAAGGTGAGGAGGAAGAAGAATCAGGAATTTCAGGAGGTTTTTAATCTGCCACACGCCTTATAACTCAGATCACATATCAACCTTTAACCTGCGTATATTTTCCTTAGTTAGACAACAGGAAATGAAGGTTTGTTTTCTCCTCTGTGCAGTTTTACCTCGGAGCCAAATATGCTGCAGTCCACCAGAGGACGCTGTGGTTCTGTAACAGGCTTAGTGGCCTGCAGACCTGCAGTTTAAGAGGTTTTCTTCAACCCTGCAAACTTTGCTCAAAGCTATATTAAAGACGTTTTAATGGGAAACTCTAGCTAGTTTTGTGGTACTGAAGGATGACCCACAAAGAGCATCAAGGACCAGCAGAGATTAAAGGACAATACAACTTTATTTATCCAGAAGTTTGGAAATTCCTTTGTTGCAGCAGTCATGTTCATACCGATTTGCTTTTGTCCTCATCTCCGTGAAGAAAAGAAACCAAACAGCTTCAGTGTATGTCGTCTGGAGGCTCCCAGCTGATGAGGTTCAGGACCCTAATTTTCATCAACTAATTTTTCACTGAAGCTGAAATCTTTTTAACTCATCTAGTGGCGTCTTCACCTCAAGTCTCACCACAGGGCGTGAATTTCTGTATAATCACTTCCCTTTGCATTAGAAGGGCGCTGTGACGCACCACTAGCAACTTTTTCTCTCTGTGATTGGAAGATAAAGAACAAGCACAATTCTGCAGCGTAACCACGGACAACAGGAGGAAAAGGGGAAGACCACCGAGGAGGTTCGTGGATGCAGAGGGTTGGTGTGACAGTGTGGAGGATGCTCAGGATAGGATGGGATGATCCACGGAGGCAGCCTCTGAAGTTAGTAGCCCAAGAAACAAGAAGAACAACCACAGTCGGTATAAAACATGGACAATGTGAACATGATGTCACCTGTTGGTTTGTGAAGTCCTCTTCTGAAGCCTTGAGTGTTTTCAACGTCACCATCTTGATTGTTTGGTATTAGTCCTTTCCTTTCTTAGAATGGGCTCACAAAGTCATCAGGAAGGTATTTAGAGACGTCAGTGCAAACTGACTGTTTTCCCACACATTTTTATGGACCACAAGACCTTTTGCAGCCACAAGTGTGGCCCCCTGGTGGCCATTAGAAAGAATACAAGTGTAAGGCAAGAGCATAATTAATGATTTCTTTTGGCTCTTAAATGTACAAACAGTATTTAAACTTATCTGTTCATGTTTTCTGATTTTGAAATACTTCAGATTTTCTTCTGCCGGTTACTGTGAACACACCGTTGTAGGTGTGCCTTGGATCCACGCTGTTTTTCCTCACTGGTCAGAGCAACTGTTTATCATATGTTTATCACAGCTGATGTCTTCTGCCGCTCCCTGCCCTAAACTTTAGGTAGCACGTCTGTCCATTACACAGAAACCAACATGTCTCCATATTAAATGATTGGAAAGTGCATATAAAGAGATTTATTCCGGTTTTTCACCAAAACATGGAACGCTTCCAAACATTTTTGTCCCGCTCAATCGTTTACGTCCAAGTTAAGCTTTCAGAGGAGGCCTGTGGTGACGTGTTAAACTCCTCAGGGTGGCGCTCTGTGAGTGGTGCGCACATATAGTAGGGCTGAGTGACGGGTGAGAGGTTTACATGTGAAGAAGGAGAAGGAGTCATGTGATTGTGGGCCACGTGCACTCTGATTGGCCGAGTCTCTTGAAATTCAAGTTAAAAGACTGTGATTTATTTATTGTTTTTCCCACATCCATCTTTAAACGGGGCTGATCATCATCATCATCATTGGATGCCAGTGATGATGCTCAGATGCTGAATCCCCCCCCCACCAGGTTTCATCATTGCCATGGTGATGGGGCCGCTCCTCCACGCCCACGCTGCTTACCCCCTCTCTCTCTCTCTCTGCTCTCTCTCATGCTCACAGCGAGTGAGCGAGGGAGAAAAGACAAGGAAAAAGAGAGAGAGAGCGAGAGAGAGGTGTGTTTTCTAACCCACGCATTGGAGTGGGAGACAACGTGCGCACTCACACGTGCACACACACACACACACACACACACACACACTTGCATCCACAGTGTGTCATGCTAGCAGTGTGTGGGCTGAGCCGACCAGCCTTCCACTCATCCTGCTTCTCTCCCTCTCTCTCCCTCTCTCTCCCTCTTCTTCTCCTCTCTCTTTTCGTCTCCAGATACTCCTCTTCTTCTTCTTCCTCCTCTTCTTTTCTCCTCATCTTCCATCCTCTCCCATCCTCTCCTCCTCCTCTGTGTTTCTCTCTCTATCTTTTCTTTTCAGTTTATCATCATGGAGAACGAGTCGGCAACCTTCTGGGTGAGTCTCTCTCTGCAGCGCTCTGTGTGTGTGTGTGTGTGTGTGTGTGTGTGTGTGTGTGTGTGTTAACGGTTTGAGTGTTTGGATGATGTTTCAGCAATATGTTTGCAGGTGTGTGTGAGTGTGTAGGTGTGTGAATCGGTAATTTGTAACTTTAAAAGTCGTGATTCCTTTTATTCACACTTAACCATTTTTACCTCTTCTTATCATATGTTTCCTTTCCTTCTCTCGTCCCTCCTTCCCATTTCTTTCCTTTCCCTAAGTGTCTTTCATCTCCTCCTTTCCTTTCCTTTCCTTTCCTTTCTATCTCTTGGTCTTTTTTTCTTTTTTCTTTCTTCATACTTTTCTCCCCGCTCATTAGTTTCCTTTCCTAATCTGTCCCCTACCTCTTTTCTTTTCCCTGTGTCTCTGTTTTTCATCTCACCTCTTCTGTACCTTACCTTGTCTGTTCCTTCCTTAATTTGTATTCTGCATTCTTCCTTTTTTCCTCTTGATTCCTTTACTCTTCTTATGTCCTTCTCTATCTCTCTTTTAATTCCTTTATGTCTGCATACCTCCTTCCCCTTCTCCTCTCCTCTCCTCTGCTTTCCTTTCCTTTCTTGTCCTGCCTTTTTATTTCCTGTTTCTATTTCCTCCAGCATCACTTTACCGTCCTTTGAGTATGTGTGTGTTATGTAAGCGCAGCTGCCAATGTGTAGGCTGTAGTCTCAGACCGACTACCTAAACACATGATCCCCTCCAGCCCATCCCACTAAAAAAAAAGAAAAAAAAATCCAAACACTTAAAACAGGAACAGGAAGTGCATCTTCTTCTAAAGCACTGACTCTCTTTGACATCATGTTGCTGTCACAGCTAGGTGGCTAAAAGCTGTTGTGAAAGAAATTTATATCACAAATTAATGCAAAAACAAAGTGTAATTAAAAAATGATAGAAGCTGATTTTTTTCTGGAAAATATTTTTGGAAAAAGTCCATTCTTAAATGCCAGATTGTGGTTTTGAATGAATGGTATAAATGGCCTTCTTCACTCACCAAACAAAACAAGACATCTGACATCTTATAATTAATCCGATTTGCAGTTTGTGGAAGCTGGCTTGTGACCTCTTAGGCCAGATTTTTAAAAATCATACCTTTTCTCTGATATTAATTACATTCTCACATCGTAGAGACAATGTTAGATTCAATTCAAAGACAGTTTCGCTAAGACTAGCTACTGGCAGCTAACTGCAGCTAACAGAAGTAACAGCGACAAAAAAAGCAGCCCTTTCAGAGAGAAAAATTCAGCATATCCTCAACAACTCACCACAGTATAGTTGTCATCAGTCAGAAGTGACCTGTATCAATGACCTGTATCAGATCCGAAGTTTTACTTTTAAAGAGTGTAGAGACTTCTCACCCAGCATTAACAGCTGAGGTAAGCAGTGGACTGACAGCCTTCCACAAATAGGGAAAATCTGCAGGATCCAGTACAAACAGTAGTAGAAACATACAGGTTGGCCTCAGCTATTTTTGGATACTTCTGAATTTAATATCTTTTATTTCTCTTTGAAGATTAAAACATGTTTGTCATACAGCAGCCATCTTAGCTATTGTTATGCACTGAACTGAGAGGGGTAATAAAGCAAAATTCATCTGATCCACTGACATCTAGTGGTGAAACTTTTACACACTAGCAATGTTAGAAACCTGTTTATTTCTTCTGTAAAGTTAGACATTTGAATGTAGGAGTCTGTGGGGACTAACTGTTGCAGCCAGCTTCAACTTTTTTAGTTAACCTAATTGTTAAAAAGGGTTGTTTTGTTGTCCATGAAGCTCATTAGACATTTACATTTCTCAGAGGAGTGATTACACCATTAGAATTTATTTGTGTGGAAAATGGTGAAAATTGTAGTTAACAGATGTTTCCAAAGGTCCAGCTGTGTGGAAACCCCCTAAAGGCCCCGAACAGGCTGAGCCATACTCTGTTCTTTGGTGGCCTTGGCCATGCTAACCCCCATTTAGTCCATGAAGGCCCTGAGGCCAGAAACACTAATTGTTTTGTATCTTTGTTGGAAAACATATTTGCATTGGCATTTGCATTTACTGTCTCTTTGAGTCTTTATTGTCCGTTTGTCATTCTGTGGTCTTTGTGGTTGTTTTTGAGCCTCTTTTTCTCAATATTACATCTTGTTACAGTCTTATACTTGATATTGATATTTTTAAACCTTTTAATGGTCATGCTATCTTTTAAAGTATCTCTGTGGTGATTTATGGGATATTTTGCATACCTTGTATCCTTTAATTGACCTCTGAGATTTTAAAATTACTTCAGAAACTGGGACCCAAGGACCCTGTTCATTGGTCCAGATTGGGCTAATCTAATGGAATAATTGTTATAGAAATCTTGAATTACATTGAACTGCTGTGCTCAATTTCATGAACAGTGCAGAAACCTCTTTAATATCCCACACTGAAACAGAGTAGCTTCAGGATTGCAATTCTTCAGCTATCTGATTCTCATGCTATAATTTGGTGTGGCTTCTGAGCATCAAAGAGTTTCATTTTGTGAATGGCATTGGCAACACTATCCTTTGGTGGTGGACATTGATGCAGCTGGTCATGGTATTCCATGGAAAGTCCAGCAAGGACTTTGTGGTACCTAAACCAAACAGACTAGTTTTTCGTACCTAAAGCAAGTACTACCTAACCCATACCAATTTGTTTGTAGTATTTCAGTTTTTAGTATTTCAGTTCAATCGAGTTATAGTACCTAAACCAAGTAGTTTTTAGTGCCTAATGAGGAAGTTATGGTTCAGTGGTGGTAGCGCATGACACCACTGCCTTCAGACTGGAGAGAGTCTGTTGTTGTTGGAGGCAGTGTTTAAAATGTGTGGTACAACCCGTCTATGGGCCACGCTTGGACACTCTTGTGCTGTTGTTGGTCCATGAGACAGCTGCAGAGAGATGTTCTAACATACAAAGAGCTGAAATTCAAACAGTCATTAAAAACAATAAAAAGTGTCCACTGTACCCACTGTCTGAGCTTTTTGGTCTTTGGTGTCTTTTTCTCCACTTCTCCTGTTCCTGGTGAACTCCATTGTCTCTTCTTTCCTTGTTCTGGTCTACTGGTCAACCATTTAGAATTAGATTTACACAATCCCAACTGCACAGCATCATCCGCTGTGCAGTTGGGATTTTGGAGGACTGCACAGGAGCACGTTTACGATGAATAAAATGCCTCTCCATAGGCTCTCTGTAAACAGTCAAAACAACAGTAGCATAAGCCAAACTAAGTAGTTTGTAGTACCTAAACCAAACCAAGTAGAGTTCAGGAACTAAATCAAACTAAGTTTTTACATAAAACAAATCAGCAAAGGAAAAAAAAAACAGGAGAAAAACACATACCTGACATACATACAGTGTATTCTTCCACCACCTAAAGTGGGCACTGTGGGGCTGTAAAACAAGGCCTTTATCTCTTGGCTTCAGATATTGCTGCAACCACTTCGTCAAGGCACCGATGCCAAGTGATGCCTTGAGTATAATGAGAAAATGCTGGATGCATATGTTGAAACAATATTATGTTATGTCTCGAGATCAGAAATTGTTGTTTGGGTTTTTATCTTTTCCAATTTGCTGTCCTTTGTCTCATTCAGGAGAAGACACTGATGGTCATTCAGTCCATTGTATCAGATGCTGTAAGAATTCTTGTTCTTACTCTAATGTGAGAAGTACAGATTCTCCTCAGATTTTAGGTTCCCAGTGATGTGCGAAACTTGACAAGATAAAGTGTGTGTCAGAGGGAGAGAAATTCAGTGTGTATTATCAGCTCCTGCTATTGGTTACCATGGTAATGGCCAGGGGAGCTACATTTCCAGGACACACACACACATCTTGTTCACACCTTACAATAAAAAACATCTTTGGTGATCTGACCGCAAATGGATGGATGGCTTTAAATACAGCTGTGAGCACACCTGAAGCATTCAGAGGTCCTATCAGGATGTGGCTGTTTAGATTCAGAGCGACACATGTGGCGAGAAGTGCAGCAAGAGCGCAGATACATAATGAATGCAAATGCAGTCAAAAGCTCTCTCAACTGCTGGGAGAGGACTGAAATTATCATCAAATTAAAGTCATGAATTCAAGATTCAATTTAGGGATGTTTTCACTTTGGTTCGGTTAAAACAAACTGGTCTGTTTGCACAGCTACTTCGACTCATTTAAGCGAGTGAGAAATCTCATCTCGTATAAGGAAAATTGTTTGAAATTCAATTCTGGATTTTACAGCAAGGCAATGAAGAGAAGCCAATATGAAAGAAATATGATGTCTCTTAGTACTCTCACAGCAGCATTTTCGGATCACCTGGAGGCTTTTTCAGAGAGCTGTTAGGACATCCTGATATTAAGGATAAAGGCCATTTTTTCACTTTCATTCTGAGACAGGGTGTTCCTAATTTTGACAAATTGAGTAACTGAAAGAACGTGGTCCTCCAGATGTCTTTTATGTGCGAGTTAAAGGATATGATGACTCCAAGATTCCTTACAGCATCACTGAAGGCCAAGATAATGCATCCACAGTGACTATCGGATTGTTAAGTATGACAGTATTAACCTTTTCTAGGTCCAAATCTTCTTTTATTTCCCAAAGGTAAACAAGGAGAGGTTGGCACTAAGAGTTTCAAGGGCCAAAACTTATAACAAGTCCAATAAAGTTTCCAGATATTATAATCAAATGTAGAGGCCAGTCATCTGTGAAGGAGATAATTTAGTAGGTTGAGGTGAATTGGCTCACTAGTTAGAAAAACAAAAACATAGAGAAGTTGGTATAAACCTTTAACCTTTAAAATATTTTTGTATTCTGTAATGTGGCTGATTTACAGTAGTGTGAACCTGTACGCAATCTTAAGGAAGGCGCCTCTTTGCTCATGAGGTCAGTCAGTAGTAAAACCGAAGGATAAAGGCTCCAGGTCGGACACAAAGGATAAAATAAACAAACTAGTAAGCGCCTTGAGGCGACTGTTGTTGTGATTTGGTGCTATATAAATAAAATTGAATTGATTTGAATTTGGAGAGTTAGCCAGTTTGGCTGGTTTACATATAATTATCTCTCATCAGATGGCTAACATAGAGAATAACTTTCAGTGTAAGGGTTAAACTATCTATGCTGAGGTTCAATCAGTGAGGTAGAGCAGTGGCATCATAAGTTCCTACTGCCATCACGTATCAGCACAAACACCATCCCTGTGTGACATGTTGCTGTGTGGTTTGGACTACTCCCTGTGATAAAACCCTGATCCTCAGCCTCAGAAAGCTTAGAAGCCCTGACAGTGATTCTTTTGTGAAGCATGTGTGGCAATGTACACCATGAGTTTTTAAAAACAGAAGTAGTCCTAATAAAAAGCTGGAGAGGCAGAGTTTTTGGGGTTTGTGGTCTATACAAGTTCAATGCAATATTTTTTAGTAGTAGTTGCAATTTTAATTTTAAAAAAAACTATAGGATTTCTAGTTTTTTGGTTCAGAATTTGCCTTTATGGGATAATAATAACTTTATTGATATATATTTTAAAAAAGAGTTGACAAAGTTTATTGACGGACACCATACAGTATGGCCAAAAATAAAACAATAGTGTGAATGGGAAGTTAAAACAGTACAACTCTCCATAAAAGTATACAACACATTTTTAAATGATACACTAGCAATTACAAAACAATAAGATACGATAGGACAATAAATGTCAGAAAGAGCAACAAAAGAGAGAATGCATCATATAAAACACAAAGATATGTGATTTTTAGAAGCGATTCTAAGAAGTCACAGACTGATTTCAAAGGTAGGTCATTCCAAAGTCCTGATGGCAAAAACATCATCTACTTTAGATTTAGGTCTCAGAACAGCCAGGAGGGCTGAGGATCTAAGGCTTTGAACTGGCTCATGTGGGGTCAACATATTTGCTATGCAGCTTGGAGCCAAACCACATCAGGCTTTAAAAATATCAGTAAAATCTTATAATCAATTCTAAAACCTACAGGGAGCCAGTGATGAGAAGCCAGGATCTGGGTGATGTGACGCCATCTGCTTAAACCAGTAAGAACCAGAGCTGCTGTATTTTGAACCAGTTGGAGACGAGAGTGACTTTTCATTTATACCAAAAAAAAAAAAAAAAAAGCTAAAGTAATCTAACCTGGAAATAAATGCATGGACGACTTTTTCACAGATCACATTTTGAAAGCACTGGTTTAATTTTGGTGACAGATCTGATTTCATTGAAGCAAGACTGGAAGACTTTCCTGATGTCTTAGTTAAAGTTTATGCCTGAGTCAAACTGTAGCTTTAAGTGTCTGGCAGCTGGGTACATGTTAAAATGTGTGTTGACATGATAGCATCAGACAGTTGCTACATACTTACATACATCCATGATGGAAATCTGTTGTTTCACCACATCTCGTGAGATCTGGTGACTGTGGAGGCCACTTAAGTAAAGTGAACTCATTGCTATATTATAACGTCTGTTATGATGGCATAGCACTACTAGGCAGCGTCTTCCCACTAAGACCCCCAGAGTGTGTGTGTGGCCTATAGCCATTACAGCCAACCAGCCACACCCTTCTCATGTTCTGCCGAGGGAGACCTTACCTTTGTAACATGTTGATACAGGTATGTACCTGACACTGGCACATGTAGAGCCGTGGAGACCTGTCCTGTGTGATCTTCTTGTTGTTATGCCAAATAAAGGCCTAGTGTTCTACCTACCTGCCTAGACTCTGACTTATCTGGTTGTCCCAGGCTAACAAAGAAATTAGTTTGAAATGATAGGAGCTTTTATGACATGGATTGTAATCCTGCTGGAAACAGCCATCATAAGATGGGTGTAGTGCGGTCATGAAGGGATGAACATAGTCAGCAACAGTAATCAGGTAGGCTGTGGGGTTTACAGGTTTCACAGTTGCTACTAAGGGGCACAGAGTGTGCCCAAAAGAGTACAAGGTATGATGGATCCTTGTTTTCATTTTAGTTACCCAAAATTCTGTAGCAGAAATCAAACAAAGCAATATTTTTCCAGCCTTCAATGTCAAATTTTGGAACCTGTGTGAATTATAGCCTCGGTTTTGTGGCATCTGGTGTGTCGTTCTGCAGGTTCGACATAAGCATTCAGAGATGCTCTTTTATATACTTTGGTTGTAACAACTGTTTGCTTGAGATAGGGTAACGCAGATAACCACTTTGATTGTATGGGAAAATCCTAATAGACAAAAAGATAGCATTTCTTCCCCATGGTTGCTTTGAACTTCAGTAGGTCGTCTTCACCATTTCTATATATCTAGATGCATCAAGCTGCTGCCATGTGATTGGGTTATTAGACAGTTCTGTTAACAGGCAGTTGAACATCCATCCATCAAGTCTTAGCAGAGAAGCCCAGACTCCACCACCTCTTCTAGCTCATCCAGAATTTCCCAGGCCAGCTATGAGACATAATCAGTCCAGCATGTCCTGGATCTTCCCTGAGCCTTCCTTCTAGTAGGACATGCCAAGAACACTTACCTTCACCTAGGAGATGCCGATTAAGTATCATAGTTATATGCCCTAATCAATTCATCTGTCTCCTATCGATGTGGAGGAGTAGCAGCTCTGCTCCAAGTTCTTCCCCAAGGGAGAGCCCAGCCACCACAATTTCATTCTTTTGGTCACTACCCAGAGCTTGTTACCATAGGTAAATCAGCAGCTTCACTTTCAAACTCAGCCCTTTCTTCACACCAATAAACATGTACAGTGTGCGGGGCCCCAGTCCATCTTTTAATCTTTGACCTCTGCTGGAAACAGCACTACAGGGTAATCAATATATTTTGACATAATTTCTGGGCAACTGTTGTGTTTCCTTACTTATATTCAGATTTCACATGCTCAAACAGTTAAAAGCACTTAAAAGTTTCAGTTGGTTTTGTCAAATCTGTGGTTCATAAAGGCCATCAGAAAAACAAAACAATCCCACAGTAATCATCCCAGTATGTTTCTCTACAAGACGCCTGTTTGTTATTATTCATGAAGTGATTGATTTGCAGGCGAACAATGCAAACTCACTACAGGCCTAAAGGGTAACTATAACCCTAAATTAGACGTGAAAGTGATCGCTACTGTTAGTCTTTGCAGTCGTCTCTGAATAAACTCTAGTGTCTACACTTATAAATCCAAGGAACAGTCAGTCTCTCTGAGCAACAGTGCAGCTCACTGATGGTTTTTTTTGGACAACAATGGAGCTCGATGACACAGAAAAGACATGTACAGACAACACTTGTAAATAGGATACATGCCGTGTTGCGTTTGGTGTTGTGATGGGCTATAGTATTTTTAAAAATCTCCAAAGATCGTTTAATCCACACAGGATTTTGGGGGGATTTGTAATGTGGTCATCACATAATGTAACAGCAGGCTTTAATACCTCATGTTGGATGTGAAATATATCAAATACAAATTAGGACAAAATGCATGTGGTCTTGTTCATCCATGTTTATTCGGACTGTGAGTGAGTATTAGACCTTTTTTTGAGTACTTTTAGTTCTGTTCTGTAGTTACAGCTAAGGAAATAACAATGAGGCTTCTCAAAAAGATGTAAATAGAAGAATATGTGGATCTGTTCTTGTTCAGGTATCATTTTGAGGACTTCTGTAAGCATTTGACCCCCTAAAGACATTTTGTCAGGTCCTCGCTTTCTTAGAGGCCTGTTTGATGGTTCAGGTTTAAATGAAGTCACATCAAAGCAAATGTCAATGAGGGACCTCAAGAAGATATACAAGAATATATGTATGTGCATGTGTCCTTGTTCAGCTGTGAGAACTATTGTGAGTGCGGGGACATTTTATTGAGTATTAATGTTATTGCAGAGTTTTGTGGGGTTTCAGGTTAGAATCAGGTTACAGTTGGATCGGGTCATGTTCTAGAAGTTATGAAGTCGATGTCTATCGTCCACTTAATTCTCTGGAAACAACGTCAACATTCCTGCTAGAATAGCGGGAGGGTCTAAAGTTTTTCAGTAGCTTTTGTCTTGGTGTTTACCTGATGAGCATCAGTAAGAAAATATAGTAAGAAATATAGATTCTTAGTGTCAACTTTTTTTCCCATTTTATTACTCTGTGAGCATTAACGTATGATCCTATAACAGGGCTTCTGGACCTTATATCAAATTTGCATGTATTCTGAGTCTAGTCTGTCTGAATTCTGTTTTTATAGTTAATATTTACATTCAGGCATTTAAACACAACCTGTGTCTTAATCCCAGAGATCAGGACTTTTTCTCAATTTTTCTTCCTTCAAATCGTCTTAACTTGATTTATATAGTAGGTCTTTTACAATCTTTCTGACAAATAACAAAACCAGCACAATGTCATATCCTCTTCCATCTATTGATTTATGCAGAAATATGGGAATATGGTACTCAAGAAGCCTGCCTCAAGTGGACATTAGAGCAATTACAATTTTTCTTCAGCTTCATTTTTCAGCCCTGTGGGTTGCCTCTTAAATTTTCAGTGATGGGGCATAAAATGTTAAAAAGCTGCGTATGTGTATGTCTGTGTTCTTGTATAGCTGTTTTATGAGGACTAATGTAAGAATTATACCTTATGAGGACACATCATTGGGTTGTCTTTTTATCGCATGCCTATTTGAGGGTTTAATGTTGAATCAAGTTACAGTTAAGGAAATGTCAACAGGGTCTGTCACAAAGATAGAAGTCAAATGTGAGTGTTTGTGTGTTATCAGTGAAGTCCAGGTTCTCAGCTTTTTCCTGGCAAACATCCGTTTCCTTGGCAACCCAGACAGGAAACAGGAAGCGTGAGTCAGAGGAAGTCCTTCTAATCTTTGTCTTTACTTGTTTTAAATTGTGTTCTTGTTTGCAACATGTCCTCCTGCTGTCTGCGTTGCTGTGGAAACATTCCGGTTTTACAGACAGACCCACACAGACCAGCTGGCTAGCATGCTGTTAGCAATTAGCAAGCCACCAGCTGCCTGCAAGTAGGCTACCATAAGCTAACAAGCTACCAGGGGTTACTCCCACCCAGTCTGATATTAGGATTTGGCCATGCATAACTTTGGTCTTTATTCTGGGGCCAAATTTGAGTCTGATCAGGTGTTGATCTTCATATGTAGTTGGTCTTTCATATCTGAATCTTAAGTACTCTACCACCGTTGATAAGTTAAAGCTGGCGATGCATAAAATACTTGTAAATAATAAATAAATAAAAGAAAGCCCAATCTTGGTGGATGCATCAGTCAGGACACATAGGAGACTATATATATATATATATGAACAGACTAGTGGAGATAACATAAGCTTTTAAAGTATCAGAGTGAATAACCTGTAATATGTGGTAGAATCACAGAAGAGTTTGCAGGACAGTTTGTTAGGTTTGTTGGATACAAGAATAGAGATTTCCTGCCAGCACCATTACGATCAGGCATAAGAAATTCCACTGGTGTCTGTATTCAACTCTCAAGTCCAGATCAACACAAGTCAAACTGGCATGTAGCCAGTGTTGGGAAGGTTACTTTTAAAATGTATTCCACTACAGATTACAGAATACATGCCCCAAAATGTATTTTGTAACGTATTCCGTTACGTTACTCAATGAGAGTAACGAATTCTGAATACTTTGGATTACTTAATATATTATCGTGCTTTTTACAACTACATGAATGTACTATTGCTGTGTGATTTATTACTATTACTGAAGGCTACTTGCTATACCAATACCAACTAGATTTTTAAATCTTAATATAAAATGAGTAACAGTAGGGTGGACATTAGGCAAGGCATGCATGTTTTGTTTGGGTTTCCAGCGGCGTGGAATTACCAAAAATAGAGAGAGCATAGCTTAACATATGAAACAGGAAAAGACCGCCGTGTAATCCATTTATTTCAACAAAGTAACTGTATTCTGAATACCACCTTTTTAAACGGTAACTGTAACGGAATACAGTTACTCATATTTTGTATTTTAAATACATTATGCCGGTACATGTATTCCGTTACTCCCCAACACTGCATGTAGCCAAATTAATTGAATAAACCGAATTAATGCAACTGTTGGATTGCTGGTTAAGAAAATAGAAGGACAAATGTAAGTTGAAATGACCTTTTGCTCATTTCCAGTTCATTATTCTTGGACTCTACTAGAGTACCATGCCTGACTTATAGTTCAAAATAATCTTTGCTGGGTCTTGGTGCAGTTCCCCAGTTTATCCTCTCTCTGAAACTAGCTAAATTAGCTCCAAATCCAAAGACTTTAAAAAGCAGAATAAGTAAAAAAATTTACAGGAAAAAAATGGAGCTCATTTAAATTTTAGAAACTGAGTAAATAAAAGCACTTAAATAAGATGCAAAAGAGTTGCTGAAAAGGCTAATGTAACACAATAAATTGACTTTCTATGGTAAAATAACTCTATAAATGTAATATAGAAAAATAAAACAGAATTTACTTACCAAATGTAATAAAGAAATACTTAATGAGTAAAATAATTGGCGACTGGCTCCCTGATTTAAGTCTCATGGTTTAAGGTTATCTTAGAGTGTCAGTTTGCAGTCCATACACTGACTCGCTCTTACATGCTAGCAGCTAATCAACCCTGCTAGCATGTACGAGCTTCAGCTGCTACAGTGAGGCCCTCAGCCAGTTCACGTTTCTTTGCACTCAGCTTAGAATAGAAACTGAGAAATAAATCAATATGTAAAACTTTACATAATTCTGCCAGCATGGCAGTGGATAGGGAAAAAAGGTTTGCAGCCTTGTTGCCATGCTAACAACTTCATATTGTGTAACTAAGTGAACCTGAAATGGCCTCCGTGAAATGCAGCTGTGTCTGACCCACTTCTGATTCACACTGCTCCACCATCTCCTGACATGTTTTTTCTCCTTCTTTTCCCCACTCTATATCCTGGCCTCCCTCGCCTTTACCTCCCACCCGTCTTCCTCTCGCTCTTCCTCATCTCTCTTCCTCCCTTTCTACAGGATGGGCAGGGCAGCTCCCAGAACACAATCTGAAACCCTGAGACCTCTCACTCCCCTGCAGGATTACTACACTTTAACTACAGTATTACAACACAAAATCTTTCATAGTTTGAAGGGTTCAACAAAAGGCACTACAATATAAAGGTCTCTATCTGCTGCAGAAAGCACCCATCCTACTGCTACTACAGGATTACACCACAGCTTCATCCAATCAAAACCTTTCAGAGACACAGGAAGCAGGCACCCCAGGCTGCACCAGGCTGCCCCAGGACAAGAAACCAAAGAAGTCACCGGACTAGTAACCCAGGCCAAAACAGAATCAGGACAGACCAGAAGAGACCAGTCGAACTCAGTAAAGGACAGTGGAAAAGTTTGATGGGACTCTTGACGATAGGTGAGTAAATCTATCTTGATATTACTGGGTTTCCTCTCTGCACTTGAAGCGATGATGGATTTGCTTTTAGCCATTTCTGACTCTTTGTTGTCACTTTTAGATGTTATGAGACTGTTTTGAGTTTGTTTTAAGTCATCTTTCCCGTTTCAGTCCATTTGGAGTCTTGTTTCAGTCATTTGTTTTGTCTCTGCAGTCAATATTAGTTGTTTTATGACTGTTTTTAACCTTTATTTCTCATTGTTGGCTATTTTTTGTTTTCAGTCTGATTTTAGTCATTGTAGTCTTTTTGTGGTCTTTTTTTGGTGTTTTTGACTGTTTTTAGTTTTTGTGAGGCTACTTAGTCATTTGTCATTTAGTCAGTTTGGTTTTGGTCATTTCATTCTTTTAGAGACATATTTAGTTTTTCTGAGGTCATTTTTGTTGTTTTTAGCTCTTTGATAGCGCTGGGCAAAAGACTTGAGCCACCACTCATTTTGCTAGAAACACAATATATAGAGAGCATACAGAAACAGAGTTTGTAACATTCTAACAAACTTGACAGTCAATATTTGATATGACCATCTTTATTCTTCAGCACAGTTTGAAATGTCTGAGGCAGATTTCTGTAATTTCTTTAAATAGTCTTCATGAACAGTTCTGCAGGCTTCTTGAAGGACATTCAAAGCTCTTCTTTGGATGTTTCTGCCTTTTATTCTGATCACACACTTCTTCAAAATGTTGAGGTCCAGGCTTTGGGGAGGCCAATCCATGAATGATATTGTTCAACTGTGTGCTTTTCTATCCAGATATGCCTTTATTACATTACAGTCTGTTTGGAATCATTGTTATGCTGAAAAATGAATCTGATGGTACTTTCTTCATAATTCCATCCCTTTTCATGAAGATCTTCAACACCACTGGCTCAAATGCAGCCAGACCATGACAGAGCCTCCACCATCTTTTACAGATGGCTGTAAACGCTCACTGTTGGACCTCGTTTTGGAATTCCTCTGTAAAATACTTATGATGATTTGAACCAAACAATTCTCATTTGGATTCATTTCTCTGTAAAGCCTGTTTCCACCGATCCAGTCCGGATCCAGTCCAGGGTTCTCCTCTGTTTCCTTTATTCAAGAAGGGTTTCTTGATAGCTGCTTTCCACTGAGACCATTTCCAATGAGCCTTCAGTAAACAGTAGATGGATCAACTTCAGTCTTTTCTTATTTCTTACACACATTACTTTAAGGTAATGATTGTCTGCTGTAGATAGTTTTTGGGCCTGGCACTTCGTCCTCCACTCTTATAGTTTCCACTTGTACTCTGCACTCAATGCTGAGATATACCAAGTTTCCCACTTTTAGTCCTCTGAAAATTGTCAGGTACAAGGACTACACTGAAAATGAATGAAAAAGCAGCCAATGTCCTTCAGAAACCCTGGACAACTATTACTCAAGAGCACTTTAAAAACCATTACAAGTCACACTTCTTGGAAGTAAATTATAAAGAAATGAGTGGTGGTTCAAGACATTTGAGCAGTATTCTACATTGCAGTGATTTTTAGGACAATTTTGGTCTCTTCATAATCTTCTAACTGAGCTTTGTGGATTTTACATGAAAAACAATTAGAGCCGCTTCAAGCAAACACATATCCAGATGAAAGTGTGTTTTCAATCTTAGGCCAGTATCATACCACCTGAGAAAATTATGTAAGAAGATGGCTTGTCTTATATTACATTATGGACCACTGACATTATATTCTGGACCTAAAATCTGGGAGCATTTAAGCAAATTTGTAAGTTATTTGCATCAACAACTGATTCAACAACTGAGTAATTTGCCTGGACAAAAGCCTGTAACTGCATTGAATGAGTCTTCTTTTATTTATCCTGGCTCATCTATCAGTTTTCAGACGTGTGTGTTGAGAAACTGTCGATCTGGAGACTTGATGCTGTTACATTGCTGTTTGCTTTAGGACAGGATTTGTAGTAAACGGACTAAAACAAGAAAAAAAGGACAAGTGTGATCTTTTGAAACACTTCCAGACACTCATTCATTTTCAGTCTAATATAGGACCCCGTTTCTGCTGGTTCCTCCACCTCTTCATTTAGGTTCCTCCAGCATATTTAAGGTCAATGAAGTCTTTTTTTATATCTCAGTCTATAAAGAGCATAAAAAACACTCCTCGCTGGCTCACATTCATGCCACAACATTGCAAACCTTGAGTCATGTTTGCAGGTCTGAAGAAGAAGTGAATTAGCTTTTCTGCTGCCGTGATTCAAACAGCGCTCACATCCTGCAGCTATTGGCTGCAGTGAAAGCAGCTGAGGCGCCCTGTCAGTAGTGGAGGAGGAAGCCATTTTTTGTCTCTCTGGGGTTATTTTGAGCCTCTTCATGGCTGTTTTTAGTCATTTTGAATATGTATGTATAGAATCACCAGTCGAATTTTTACCTTTGGAAGTTATGCCTCTGCTGCCACCTTTGCTGTTGCAGAACTCTCCCATAGGTTTAATTCAAAGTTGTCTGAGTATAAAGTCTATATGTTATCAAGCCTATGGATAAATACACTAGAGAATTTAATACAGAAACTAGTCAAAAAATTAACTAGAACTCAACTACTTGATAGAAACTGAAAGAAAACTAAACAGAATAGAAAAATAAATGAATGAAATATTGAAAAAGTGCTTGAGTAACAAAACACGACAACGTGATTAAAGAACAATCACCAAAGAAAAAAGATATATTTAGAGGTACGAAGACCCCTTTCAGACCTCGAGTCCAGGAAAACTAACCCGGTGTTCCCCTCCTGACTCCTCCAATAATAACGGTAATATCTAAAGTCCCTGATTATTTGGCTTTAGGCCAGTTCTATTGTAACAAGGTGGAAGTGTGTATGTAGGCTGAAGGCAAACTGTCAGCACAAGTAAAAACGTGCGTCTCACTTAGCCTTCACTCAACAACTTGCTGTGTGTTTTTTCTTCTCTTTCAGCCTCTGAAACACAGAATTTGAAATTCAGGATGTCAAGCTAAAAATTTTTTTCAAAATTATTTTATTTTGATCACTCGGTGTGTAAAACAGCCAGACTGTGATCGCTGTCAGCTGGAAACACAGACGCTCTTCTCACTACAGAGGAACATTCAGTCTTTCTGAATTATACAAGAGGGCCGTGAAAGTACATCTGAGCTTTTTATCAGTTTTCCAGCTGTCAACTAAAATTATACTTAACTTTCAGATGTCAAAATGTAGACTGCTGATACACTCATTGGATTTAAAATGTTTTTTTTGAGTAAAAAAGGCCTTTTTTTTAATGGAATTTGGTTGGTATTCATCACATGACAGCTCATCAATTTCAAATGTACTGAGAAAAACCGACTAAAGGCTTTCTATGGTCTTCACCTTAATGTATCAATGACATATACCTTATTTACATATTTGCCTAAACTGCCATAAATACAGCTGTGGTCATGCACATCTCATGGTAATTTGTTTTTAATGATTTCTTTGAACTGTTCTTTTTCCATGGTGGGATGATTGAACAGCATAGGTCCTTAATTACTGAAACAAGAACTGGAGGCACAAGTTTGAATTCATTTGGGATTGTCTCTAATACCTTTGGTATCCATCAACAAGCTTCAATAAATGAAACCCATTCGACACTTCAGAGTTAATAGAAACATACACTTGTTACGGGATTCACAAAACTTTTACTATTAATCAAGTTTTATCATCCGACTCTTCCTATGGTCTTCAGGAACCAAAGCATTTTTAGATCTCACTTCTACTTCCAGATGAAGAATGTAGCCTCAGCATTGTTCTGTGTGGGAGGACAGTGGCTCCACTCAGGACAAAAACTGGAAATGATCAAAGTGTTGACCCCAAGTTATTTCAGGACAAAGTCTCCTGCTGCTCTAATCGAACAAAGAATTTCAATTTTTTCCCAAAAGTCGAGCCTAAATCGGAGAAGCACAGAACATCCTTGATCAGATCGGTCTTGAAAGAAACCTGAGGACCGACCCGAGGAAACATTACATAACAGAGCACTCTGCAGAGAAGAGTGGAGGAAAACAGTCGCTGTGAGCAACACAAAAGCTGCTCCTGCTCCCACTGAGTATTACCTGAAGGACCCATTAACATTTACAACAGCAAGCACAAAGATAACAAGGAGCTGCGCTTTTACCAGGGAAAATATACTTTGACTGCCGATATGTAGCAGAAACGTTTTGCTCACTCAGGTGTGAAAGTCTGATTTTCAGAGTGGCTGAGATGGAGGGAAGAATGGGAAGAGAAGAGGGATGAAACAAAATGGAAGAAGCAATGAGAGATGGAAAGAAAAAAACTGAATCCGTCTACATTTTCCAGGTGTTTGAAGATCTATTTGCTGAATTGATTTTAACCTTTTTTTATTAGCTCTACTTCTCCGTCAGATTTATGAAAGGGCAATACTAGAACTTTACTCAAATTTCTTATAGATCGTCTGCTGTTTGGCATTTTAGTTGATGAGAGGATTTATACTCCTAACTTGTTTCATATTGCCATTTGGTTAAGGTCCTCTGGTATAACATTTAACAAGCTGGGTTCCTCTCTACCTTGATTTTTCAAAGTCTAGTGCAGGGTAGGATCTGTACAGAGAAAATAGAAACAATATTTCCTTTAAGGCTGAAGACATCTGCATTTATAGTGGATATAAAAAAAATAAATCTCAGGACTTTTCCCTTGAAGACAGCAGTTCAGATCCGATAAAAGACCGTTAATTTACACCTGAATAGAAGTTGTAGAAACTGTATGAAAGCATTTGTGTATATAAGCAGGTCATCAAAAGACATCTGATAAATATCAGATATGGTAAAAACTGCCATTGATAGATGAACTATTCAGTTTTATTCCATCTATCTAAAATGTGTGTTCAGATTTTTTTCTCTGAGAATGTGAAAAAACTGAAACATGAACCATAATGCTGAACTGTGGTGAACTCCATGAATGTGGTAATCATAACATATTTCTTAACAATAAAATTGAGATCCTTGTTTTAAAACCCTTTTAGAAAACAGATGACTTTGTGTTGCACGCTGCGTTGTGTAAGTCCTGTACCAGAAGTAAATGCTTGTATCAACCAATGACAGAAATACACATGTTCACACACACCAATTAGGAACATAATACAGACCTGAATTTAGATTAAGGTCATATTTGCAATTTATGAAGTTTTTTGTGTACATAGAACCTGTGAATTATGAAATTTTGTCATATATCTGTAGACCTCTCCATAAAAGGTTTAAATTATGGCTTCTGATGCCAAAATATCCACTATAAAGGGCAGATGTTTAGTTCAGGAGCAGTTTGTTTGCACAAAAACACGACAAGCCCTCTCAAGTCAAGTTAAATACCAGTACTGACTTTTTAGAGTTATTTGCCTAGAGTTTATCTTTTACTGATTTTACTTTTAGAAGGGTTGTTTAGTTTTCCTTTCAGGACGTTAAGAGCCTGCGGGTCTATTTTGGTCTAAAGTCACACTAAAGTACTTTACTAAGGATTCAGTATAGTGTTTCAATCAGGAGCACAGGCAATGTCTGAACTAACAAATGACAGAACCTCAGTTTTGCTGTTAAGGTTTATGGACATCCAGATGTTTAGGGCCCCTAAACAATGTAAAACCAATTGCTACATCTTCAAGTTGTTGGACTTTACTAGTAAACGTAATAGAGTATCGTCTGCATAGAATGACATCCATTTTTAAAGTAGAGCCTAAAGGAAGCAGGTATAGTTCAGAAAAGAACAAGACCATGAATGCAGCCTCGAGGGACACCACAGGTTCGGGAAAACTCAACATGGCTCCAACCTTGCACACTGTGTCAGGCGAGAAAGCGTGATACTGTCATCTGCACTGTTGAAAGAAGCAGTGTGGCATGACAATGAAAATTTCTTAGATTTCATGCTGGAATAAGGGACCAGCTTATTTAACTACCACTTACAAAAATAGTTCAATGAAATGTGTTTTTGAGAACACTTCATTATTCTGTCGGATGGTATAATCAGTTTTTGGGAGTTTCCAAAAGGGAACCGTTCCCCTCCCCACCTCACATCTGCCTCAACTTTAGACAAATGAAGAGGCAGCAAACGTGATTTCTAGAAAAGCAGTGGATGGGATGCATAAAAAGGATGAATCCTGGGGACACGTAGCATTTAGAAACTCCTGTGTAATCAAGCTTTTCATCAACAGTGCATGTCGCAGATTTATATTTGAACAGCTGTCACATTGTTGGCTCGCCTTTTGTCTTTGCCTTCATTTTGAAGGTTAATCCGTCAAAACAACAGTGAAAAGCTCTAATTTATTTAGCTTTTATTTCAGGCACTGAGGCATGAAAATGCAGTTTGGCTTTTTCCGTGCGTTCTTTTGTTACGACCGATGAGAGCGTCTCAGTTCAAAACCCTCAGAACAGGTGGAGATAAAAAGAAAAATGCACACAGGAGTGAAAACCTCAACAGCTGCAGAGCTATTCAGAAATGCTTCGTCAGTGAGGTTGGCTTCAGAAGTGTTTGTTGGCTTTTTAAACAGACAGAAAGGGGGATTTCTCGGGTCTCACCATGCTAATCACAAGCAGAGAAAACATAATCTTCAGTCAGTTTAGTGTTTCTGGACTCCAGTCGACCACCTTCTCTCTCTATGAAAGGTTATTTGAATGACAGGAAAGTGATTCAGCGTCTCTGATTGGTAGAGCTGAAGTGGAAGCTGAAGTGGAGGCTGAAAATCAAACCCTGCAACTTAAAGCTGATTGCAGAGGGAACTGTCAAGGCAGCAAGTGAACAGAGCTGGACATTAATACAGGCTCTGTGTTTGAGAGTGCACCAGGTTATTTCAATAAGCACAGATGCAGTACACTGATATTATATGACCTTCTCTTCTGGTGTTAGGAGCCAGTATTTACTGGGAAAACAGGGAGCACATAAACACTCAGTGAACTGATGACAAACTGATAATAACACCATTTTCCGCTCATTTTGTACAACAAGGACTGAACAGAAAGCGGCAGAAGACAAAAGAGCAGAGCTGAAAAAACTAGGTTACAGTAAGTGTGTCTCCTGGGATTTCACTCACTTTTTGTCCACACTAGTATTCCACTGCTATTAGATGGATTATGGATCAGCCACAACATTAAAAAATCCACTTTTCCATCCATTTTCTTCCTCTTATCTGAAGTTGGGTCATGTGGGCAGCAGACTAAGCAGCATTTTCTAGTTTTTCCTGGGGGGATCCCAAGTTGCTCACAGACAAGATGACTTATATAACATCTTCCAGTAACCTGCCTAAGGTTAGGGTCAGAGTCAGAGTTTATTTCACAATCACCTTTTATATACTTTTATAGTTATATAGTTTTTCCCTAGTTACGGATTCAAAGGGGGAAAAATCTGTTAAAAGAAACACTGCAAGACCAAAATGAATGTGTGGCACTTTATTTGCCTAATTATTGTATGGCTAACACAAACTATACTAGTGATTGTTAAGAGGTTAAAACCATTCATCCAGTTTGTTTTGCTCATGTAAAGTCAGGTTACAGTTGTAGTGGCTGAGCATTGTCCTCTGGATGTCATTTCCTCTAGCATTGTTTTCTAGTTCCTCTTAGAAGATCATGAGGCACTCCCATGTCAGATCTGCAGGAAGTTCTGGGTTTACCCCAAGGTCTCCTCCCAGGTGGATATTCTCAGAAAAACACTAAGGAGAGACACGCAGGAGGATTGCCTGCCTCTAAAACCAGAGGCAAAATTACCATCGTGTATCACATTCATCGTACTAATAGTTGGTTCCTAGTGGGCATACAAAACTATGTTTAGAGGTAACCCTTTAAAGCAGCGGTCCCCAACCTTTTTTGCACTACGGACCAGTTTATGTCCAACAATATTTTCACGGACCGGCCTTTAAGTTGTCGCGGATAAATACAACAAAAAAAAACAGTACTGGTACCAAAAAAAGAAGATTTATTCATAAAACATGGGTTAACGATAAAAACGATAAAAAAAATAACGATAAAAAACGATAAAAACCCTGAAAACCATCAATTTCACACCCGAGCCTCAACTCTCACGGCTCAGTACCAAACAACTGGTCCGTGGCCTGGGGGTTGGGGACCTCTGCTTTAAACTATTTCCCACCACATCACTCAAGCATATTTTCATTCCTTCTTGTAGTCACTTCAATTGCTCTCCTCAAAATCACAATATGTATGACTCAGGACCCACCTAGTAAAGGTACTTTCACCTGTCTTCACTAAAAGACGCTGAATTTCTTTCATTGGTTCATATATTGGAGTCCACATTTCCTACAAATCATCTCAGCTGTTTGTACCCATCATCTCATTCTTTTGGTTAATACCCAGGCTTAGATTGACTGGTAAACCTTTGTCTTCCAGCATTTAAAACCAGCTGCCTTTTTGTTTAGGTCCTCTGTGTGCCAACCAAGCTCCTCTTGTCCATTAGGAAATGGATATATTC
Organism: Oreochromis aureus; assembly: GCF_013358895.1. Taxonomy (NCBI): domain Eukaryota; kingdom Metazoa; phylum Chordata; class Actinopteri; order Cichliformes; family Cichlidae; genus Oreochromis; species Oreochromis aureus. The sequence goes on along the minus strand of NC_052958.1, from coordinate 20,430,944 downwards.
CTTAGGGTTGTGGGGTGAAGGCTCCATGGATCAGGCTTGTTCTGGCCCATGCAAAAGACGGAGTATCAGAATCTGGAGGTCTGTTTAACAGGTTGGGCTCTTTTGGAGCAGTATTTTGCATCGGCCAAGAATAATTTCCAGGAGAGTGCTATTGTCGTAGTGTATATGGTGGTCTGCGGTGATGTTTAAGTGGGAGGTAAATTTAAAAAAAAAAACATGTTAAAGACATCCTCCATGGATCAGGGTTACTCTAACGCCTCAAGCATTCAGGTGCTAATTGGGATCTTGGGAGACTGGAGGGCAGTTAAACACCTTGGGCTCTTTGTCGTGTTCCTCGAGCCATTCCTTGGCAGTTTTTATGGCGGAGGAGGGTGCAGTGTCTGCATATGGATATGATCCAGGATGTTGGACCTGTCACCCCATAGAAACATTAGAAGCGTTTTGAAGCAGAAATGATGACAAACAAGACTCTGAACATTTAACCAGAAAAACTCCCACATCAAGCAAGAACTGTAAAGGGTTCAGCTTTAACAACTACACAAATTTGTGTCCTCGGTTCCCAAAACACTTACAGAGTGTTGTTAAAAGAAGATCTGATGCAACACAGTGAAAACTCTGCCTCAGCCCCAACTTTATTTGAGTTTTTTTGCAGGCATCAAACTCAAAATGAACAGATATTCTAAATAAATAAATAAAAGTTCTTCATTTCATCACTAAATCCATTTTCCCCACCGTTTTTTTAAATTAAATGTAGAGTGTAAGTTATAAAACGTCATGCAGAATTCAATTTTTTTTAAAACAGGGATTTTTAAAAAATGATTCAATTGTGATATTTATATTGATGATGTTTTTAATCTTGTTTTTACCGAAGTTGTCAGAAGCCCAAATGATCGCTTAAAATTATCATTGCATCCCTACAGTAAAATTATCCTGCATTAAACTTTAACAGTACAAACAAGTCAACAGTAGGAAAACATCTTAGGAACAAAGACTTTATAAACCTTACGTACGTGTTTCTATGAATGTTTTTGTTTTTAGCTTTGTGTGACCTCTGCCCAGTGCATGCTGGGAAACTTTGGAGCCTGCTCTAGCTCTGAATAGCTGCGTGTTGGTGGAAAAGGAATGAAAGAGTCTTTTTAATTTGGTCCTGTGACATTTCACAGGCTGACATGTCATCCTGTGTGCTGAGGATTCCTCCACAGGGTGAGATGTTAGAGTGAAATATATCAGCAATTACCGGGCTTTTACTGCAGTAAATGAAAGGAAGTGATTCATTTCAGGGAGCCGCTTCTCAGTGTCCTGTTGGCGCTGCTTGATTACACTCAGTTCACTTCAGCATGCTGTCAAAATCAGCTTAAAGTGTGTTTGGGGTATTGGCTTTTATGGAAAACTGAAATTATGGTTGTGTGGTAATGCTGCTGAGAGCGGGAACCGCTTTGAAAATCCGCTGCTGGTGCATTCAAGGACACTTTCTCAGTGTCTGAGATTTTTAATGCTGGGAACTCAACGGAAAGATTTTAATGCAGCAAGCGACAAATTCACACAGTGTTCAAAAGCTCACTTTCCGCTCAAAGCTCACTTGAAACATAACTATTTATGGAGGGTGAGGGTACTAAAAAGGTCCAAACAGCTGCTTCATGTCCACTAAGTGTCCAGGTGTTCAGCAGTACTGCTGCACATGTGCACAAAGTTGAAGACCACAAGCTGGAAAAGTTAAAAAGTGTGTGGAGCTGGAATGTAATGAAATTAAAATTTGCATGATTGGCCAACACAACACCAAAGGAACAGATAGCGCCTCATATTTTGTCACTAATCCCATGAAAATTTGGCATTTCGACCATATCAGTGAGGTTTGTTCAGATTTAATTTAATTAATTTAAGTGTTCATACTCTCTGTTTTCCCTTCATCATATTTGTAGTCATCAAAGCAGATCTGACAGCAGCTCACGATTAGATTCTTAATATTTTTTAAAAATACCAGAACAACACTACACTACACTCAGCTCGTCTTTTAACCACTGAGGAAGCTAATTTCCTCCAACCTGGCCTCTCTTCACCTTTTTGTCCAAACTGTCCAGGATGAGCCCCCATTTATGTTACGAGCCGGCTCAAAAGCTGCGACATAAATATGGAGACTAATACACAGAGAAGAGGTTTTATTTAAAATTACATAACACGTTGGCTAAAATAGCTGGTACCACTAAGACCAAGACTAGTGAGCCACCATGAAAGGCTGCCTCAGGTATGCCTTTATCCACACCTGACTAGGTGTGCTCAATTAGCAACAGCTGAACACTTTTGCACTGCCGCTGCAAAGAGATGAGTGGCTGCAGAGGGACGTAACAGATCCATCTTATGATTTTATTATTTGTTTCTATTAACACCTTTAATGGATCAGCATCACCATAGACATCTGAGCTGGAGCCTCAAGGTTGCTGAGGTGCAAGGATCAGTATCTGCGTATGGCCATGTTAGGACATTGGCAGGTCACCTGATCTGCGACCTCATTAAACACTTTCCTTATCATTTCAATCAGCACTTTCAAGCACAGACTGGATATAAAAAATGGAGGTGGCCACTGTGACATCACCTGCGAGAAATCATATTTTTGAAACTTTAAAATCACAGTCACCATCTGAGCTTTGAAACCAGGTGACAGAGGAGAGACTCAGACAGAGAAACCACAGGACAGGACACTCATGAGGTCATGACTTGCCAGCTGCCCTGTTTCATCGTCCTTTCTGAATATAATGAGAATCATAATTTACAAAATGAACATCATACTTCATTCTGTAAATCATCAGATGTTATTTAATTTCTAGTCTGCTCTGATCCTGAGATGTACGGCTGCGATTATGAACAACTAAACCAATTATTTTGCTGCCTCCCTCCTCACAATGCTGCTCTGGTTTTGTCTTGTTGTTATGAATCCAGCCAAATCCTTGACAGCGTATGAATAATAAAACCAAATCAGCTTCGTAGTCCTGTGGAGAACAGCACATACGATTTTTTTCAAAAGCTGGTTGTTAAATAATCATGATTGTAATTTTTGCCCTACTGAGATTGGTCTGTTTTTAAAAGTTTAATTGTTTTTATATGAAACTTTTATATTAAGCTTTTCTAACCGTGTTGTCACAGAGCCTTTTTAGGAGTTGCCTTTTTGACCTCAGGGAAACAAGTCTGTTGTTTTTAAGAACAGGCATTAAAAAGAAAGTAGTGGTGTGGTCCTTTAAACATGAGTGGGTCCTGCTGAGTTCATAAATCCATCTTCAAATATCTGAACTGCCTCTGAACTCCCATCTGCTTCTCCTCCCGTCAGCTTACATCGATCTTATGCTGAAAATCATTGCGTTCCCATAGCTTTTATTTCTTTAAACCCAGCTGAAGTGGATGGACATGTAGACTTTAAGCTTAGTGCTGCGATGGCTGAGCAAGCATGACAGACAGGAGAGGAGGAGAGAGTCAGCAGGTTGATGTTTTAAACGGGATCTGCGAAAATTGTTCAACTCCGTTGCCATAGCAACAGCGAGCATGTAGATCAGGAGGCTTTTTTTAAAACACGCACACACATACAGAGTGACACAGTGAGGTTAGCACAGGATTCCCTGCTATTCCAGTTTCTATGACAACTCACAACTCATCCTCGCCTCCCCGTCTTCCTCGCTTTCATCCTCAGCTGTAATGGAAGCAGCCATTAAGTTCTGACTCCGGCTCTGCCCGGCTTTATCAGCGTGAGTGGTAATCAGCTGTTAATTAGTAGCAGTGATGATTAATATGAACAATGATTAAAGGAGTACTAATGCAGTGTTAGAGCATCAGCAGCAAGAGGAGCATCGGTCAGGAGAAGCTGCTGGGAGGGACTTCTGTTAAAGCTTTTTTGTCTCCTCTGACCTCTTTAGCTCGGTGGAAGCGATCGGACCATTTGACCTGTCAGCGTTGTCCATTAGGGCTAACGACAAGGTCGAGGTCGAGTCTCTCTCTGCTTCATGTCCAGAGTCTCTTAGACTGTTTTCAACCACAGGATTTAGCAGGATTGGTGTGTCCTTCTTATCACAGGAACTACCGCTTTCCCCTTTTTTTTTTTTACTTAAATCACTCAAAATCACAACAGTCATCAAGCATGTTTCTGGTATAAGGTGAAGGCCCAACATTATATACTCAAGACCAAGAGATCCAACAAGCACAACAGCAGGGAGAAAAAAATCAGCTTCACTTTAAAAGGAAACAACAGCCAGTCTTCTTCATTCATGCTTCATCACGAGGACACACCTGGTCTGATGTGGCTTTCACTTCCAATTAACCTGTTGTTGTGACTCAACACAGGAAAAAAAAGACAATACCTAAATACGTCAGAGAGCAACTTAGGGTTCGTTTCTTACCCCAGGATACTTTGGCATGCAGAGTAGAGCAGCAGTAGTGCTCTACCTCCTGTCCCCAGCCACCCCAAGTAGTTTGTAGTACCTAAAGGTAACCAAGTTGTTTGTGATATCTAAACCAAACCAAGTAATCTGTAGTAAAGGTAAAAGGTGCTTGCAACTTAAACAAATCAGGAAGTAAATAAAAAGCCAAATTGCAAAACTCAAGCACTTCACAAGACATAAACCATGACTTCCTGGCAGAGCATTTCACTACTTAGGCCATTTCCATCCCTTTAACCTGCTGAAAAAGATGTAGTTTGTAGCTGTTATTTCTCTGTGGCTCATATTGTGGCAGCTGTCAGGTCAAGGCAGCTATGCCAAAGGACATCTTGTACACAGGTGGCTTCTGACAAAACAGCATCGTATTGGCCCCTGGAATGAGAACATATTGGACAAAACCTCTGAGAAAACAAGGCTCAAGGAGGAGCAGCCATCTGTTGTGACTGGTTGCAGAGTGAAAGGAAAGCAAAGAAAGAATAGAGGAGCATAAGGACCACTGACAACAAACAGGACAAAAGACAAACTACAGGAGAGAGAAGACAAACATCAAATACATCCAGTAGTGGCAAAGAAACACCTGAGGACTGAAGAAATGCTCATTGCAATATGGGAAGTCCCCCCAGCAGCCTGAGCCTAACTAACAAAACTAAGTGATGGTTCATGGTCTACTGATCCAACCCTAACTATTAGCTTTTCCAAAAAAGAAAGTTTGGAGACCGATCTTAAAAGTAGAGAGGGTGTCTTCTGAATCTGAACTGGGAGCTGGTTCCACAGGTGAGGGGCCTGATAGCTGAAAGCTTTGCCTCCCATTCTACTTTTAGAAACTCTAGAATCACAAATAACCCTCCACTCTGAGAGCGAAGTGTACTGTTGGGATATTAAGGTATTATGAGGTCTTAATGATATGATGGGGTGTTGTTTTGGATCAAGTGAAGAGTTTTCAGGGAGCTTTTCAACCAGATAAGAAGTAATTACAAATCTAGCCTAGAAATAATAATTATGTAGACTAGTTTTTCAACATCACTCTAAGACAGGCTGTTTCTCTTTACTGCCATCAGACTTTTGTTTAATGTTTGGTTGAAGAACATGTCCTGTCCAAAAATTACTCCCATGTTCCTCACAGTTATGCTGGAGGCACACTAAGTATCTGATTAGACACCATGGTTTTCAGGTTTTTAGGCCCAAGAACAATAACCTCCATTTTGCCTGAATTTAAAAGAACAAAATTACAAGTAATCCAGGCCATTATGTCTTTAACGTATTTCTAGTTTGGCCTAATGGATGTTAAATGGACTGGTTCTTATATAGCACTTCTCTACTTGAGCACTAAAAGCACTTTAACATGCCCCATTCACCCATTCAAAACATGTTTTTCTACTCTATTCGCAGTCCAATGAACACTTTGCAAGAAACTTGGGTTCATTATCTTGCCTAAGGATACTTGCTACTTCACATGCTAACTGGAGCAGCCAAGGATCACCACCAACCTTCCAATTAGTAACAGTAGCAGCCATGATCAATAGAGTTAGGTGTCATCTGCAATGGCGTGAAAATGTGTGCACTGTTTTCTTACAGTATTTCTGAAGCAAAGCATGTACAATTGCAGTTAAAAGTATGGGTCCGAGCATAGAACCCTGTGGAACACCATGACTTGCTTTAATGTGTGACAAAAACTCTTTGGAAATAATCTGCTGAATATCTAGTGCAGCTCCTTTAATCCCTTTGATGTGGCCTTCCTTTTAATTTAAAAATAATAAAGATCATAAAATGTTATCAAAACAAAAGTGTATGTTACAAGTATCAACAAAAAATATAGTACTATTAAAATACTACATTATTTTCAGAATGAATATTGCAAGATAACTGAGGAATGAATTTCATCCAGCTCCTCTTTCTCCTCTTTCCTTTCCCTTCCCTCTCTAATAATTTTCACACAGCAACTAAACTTTAGTCAAACTGTTGTACAGACACTTCCCACTGTGTGAACGTTTGGTTAAGGGGCGAAAAACAGGATGTGATGTAACATCCTGAGGACATTATTAGCGTTGGAGGAGGTGGAGGTCATATCAGAGTCAGCAGCAGACTATATGAATAAGATATCGTCCCACGATCACAGAGAATTAAACTAAGAAGACACCTGGTCTTTAATTACATGAACGCTGATGTGCTACATTTGGTGTGCAGTGGAAAACACTAATGGAAAGCAGCCATTTTGACTGTTAACCTCTGTAAATGCAAAATATCCCCTGTGAGAGATGTCTGTGGGAAGCTGTTAGATTCATGCCGATATCTCTGTCATAATAGAGACCGTTTTTCAATCCAGATTTTAATATGATTTTAAGGTCTGGACATCTCTTCATTTAAACTTTATTTAAAAGTTAAAGTGATTGTGTGTCCCAACAAAGCAAAAGTGTGCAAAGCTGACCCAGTAACTGTGTCAGAGGAAACAGAGCGCAACAAGTAGAAGCAATGTGAGGATAAACAGACAACAAAAAGGCACAGAGAAGGTAATACATAGAAATAATGCAACGGACATGAGGTTCATTTAGAAAAAATGTGAAATGAAGGATTTAGACTGGATGCGGGTTGCAAAGTCACTTGCAGATGTGCAGCAACTCTAGCCAGTCTAAAGCAGCTTGAATAGCACAGTCTATATGGTAACAGCTGATCACTGGCTCATGCAGACTGGTTTAGGTTCAGCTGAGTTTGATTACATGGCCTGTCTAAACAAACACACTATTCATTGTTATCTTTCACTACCGAAAGGGTTCTCATTCTGGAGTGTTAGTATTTTGTGAACTTAACACGAGGTGTATTTTGGCATCTGTGCCTTGATGTGCTGCCTGTTGAAGTACTTGCTGCAAAGAGATAACAGTTCTTTGAATCTGTATTAGTTTCTTCTGTGAGTATGCTAGGTTCTGCTTGGGTTCAAGTGACATTAATAAAATCATCAGCTGCCGATCCAAGGCACATGCACCTGTCTGCTAGTTTTTTGGAACCGCATGGATTCATCTATGGGGCACTACACATACACGGCACCAACTGAGCATGCACTCTCCAGTCCCTTAAGCAGACTTGAAAGCACTAAAATGGCATGATAACTTGTCCATTCTGTTGTGTTCGGAGTGTGGAATTTCTAAGACAATTTTTGCAACCATATAATCCATGCTGAATGGTCATCTGGAACCTATTGTTTGTGCATATTTGGGTTGTGCAAATGGTTTAGCTTTTTGCCAATCACTGCTTCATTTCATTTTTATTTGTTTGTGCTTTTAACAAAAATCTACTTGGTTAGATTTAGGTCAGGTTTAGATACTGAGAACTGCCTAATTAGGTTTAGGCACAAAGAACTATTTGCTTGGTTTGACATGAAGATTGTGGTTTGGGTTAAAACAGTCCCCCATCCATGATGACTTGGGAGTGGCAGAGCTGTCTCAGTGATTTACCAGCAGCTTTGAATAGCATTATTAAATCCCGCGGGTGTGACAAGGTTCTAAGGTGTTGCCTATATCTGCTTTGTGATTAGTGCAGCAGTCATAATCCCCATTCTTTCTGTTTCAGCCACATGCCTCTGAGTCCGGCTGCTGACACCAAACATGATCGCCCGCGGCAACAGGCGGTTACAAACGGCAACCCGGCAGGCTCTGTTGTTGCCAGGGACGACGAGGGAGAGGACACGCCCACTGGGAACAGCATCGTCGTCCGCATCGGCATCCCGGACCTGCAGCAGACGGTAACACACACGCACACACACAGGCGTACTGCGTGTCGATGTACAGTTTGTATATAAACATAAGGCACAGCACAAACCTGTCTGTCTGTCTGTCCGGCTGTCTCTTTCTCTGTCTGTCCGCCTGTTTCTCTGTCTCTGGCTCTCTCAGAAGTGTTTGCGGTTGGACCCAGAGTTACCAGTTTGGACCAGTAAGCAGAGGGTTCTGGTGACGTTGACTCAGTCTCTGTCGGATGTTTTGAACTATGGTCTCTTCCAGCCGGCGTTCAACGGCCGAGCCGGAAAGTTTCTGGACGAGGAGCGGCTGCTGAAGGAGTATCCTCTCCCGCCCATCACACCCATCCCGTACCTGGAGGTAAACTTTACCTCAGTGTTTCTACAACACTGGAACATACTAAAACATACAGCACTGCTATAACTTATAGAACATTATATTTGCACTGCTGAAGTGCTGAAGTGAAGTGGTAATATTTAGAGAAAACCCTGTAATATTTTTCTAGATTAAAGTTCAGTTAATCAAAAACCCATGTAGCTTAAATTTTCACATTTAAGTGAAGATATACATAACAAACAGATATTTGAACCTGTGGATTAGAATATCAACAAAACCTCTTTAGAGCAACTTTCTTCCAGCATGCTGTTTTCTCTTGTTTAATCTGCATGCAGACCTGGCTGTGAAGTCTTCTTCCTTTGTTGTTTTTTAGTAAAATATACTCTTAATGATACAGACAAACCAGTGCGCAAGTATAAATGCAAACATCTGCATCATAGTAATGCAGTCAGAGTATCCCCCAGTCTCTTGTGAAAAGTAGAATGCAACTAACTATCACTACCATAGACAGTATAAAACAGGGGATGTCAAACTCTTTTTATATCATGGGCCACATACAGCCTACTTTAATCTTAACTGGGCCAGACCAGTGAAACTCCCCTTTCTGTCAGTATTATTTACACAATTAAGCCTTGAGATATCTTAGTATAAGAAAAAGTGCAATTTCAACAGTGTGTTTCAGTTTTTTCTGCATGAAAAAGAAATGCTGCTGTAGTAAACGACTACTGCGACTCTTAAATTGTAAGAAAAAAAACAATTTCAATAGTAGATAGTTAAAAAAACAGGAACCTTTCTGTCATTTAATTTTTTCTGTTTTACCTAATTACTTTAGTGTGGCATTAATGACCTTAGAGGAAGTCTTTACTACTAAAGATAAACTAAAATACAGTTAAAATTGGCCCCGGGGCCTAATGTTTGACACTTCTGGTATAAAAGATGGATGTAGCTTACATATATTTCCCTGAAGCACCTTAAACCTGCATTCTTTCTAATGGGCAGTAGAGGGCGACCTTTGTGGTTCCAAATAACTTGCAGTGGTAGACATGTTTGTGAAAACAGCTTTCGGTGTGGAGCTCTGTGAACACTTTCCTGATCAGTTTATTATCGTCATTAAGTTATGGTCACAATAAAAATCAAGAACAGGGATTATTTACAAGATGGCCATTAGCTAATGATGAATCATTCACAATTGGCCAGTTAGCCAATTAGCATGTGATATCACAGTAAGCCCCACCCCTTTCAAAATAGACTTCTTGCTGTGGTTCGAGCAATTTTTCCCACATAAACATGCTGCTAATACACCAGAGGGCGCTACTGAAAGAGGTTCATGTCAGATCATTTTAACAGGGAATGACACTTATTGCTCTTGGCTGTTTGGTGATCCTTTTAAACACAGACCAATTTAAAAACATGACGCTAACTCATGAAATCTCCTCTACATGCATCATGTAGCTTCAGTTTATTCCAAACTGACTGTTTGTGTCTCTTTTTTTGCAGTTTCGTTACAAGAGGAGAGTTTACACCCAGAGTTACGTGGACGACAAACAGCTGGCAAAGCTGCATACCAAGGTAGGAAACACAATACTGTTAATGAAAGATTTAAATTCTACAGAATTGTTACAGTATTAATGCAAAATGCTCACACTGTGTCTCCAAATAAGAACACAAAGAGGTTTACTGCTGTATTCCCACAGTTACAATACTGCTGCAAGTGATGATATGAAGCTTGGGTGAAATAAATAATGAAAGGATTTAAATAAATATGTACAAAAATAGTCGTACATTTAATATGCAGAGGGATGCTTTCGGAGATGTGTTATTTATATTTGGCTGAGAGTGCAAAAAGGATCAGTAAATTTTAGCAGCATTTGCTTCACTGCGACTCCTCCACACTCACCTCAGATTTAATTCAGGGAGTTTGTGCTGCTTCTTCATAGAATATTATTCAGTAAATAAGAAAATTATGTTGTGTTTCTTTCCCTGTTAGGCCAATCTGAAGCGCTTCATGGAACATGTTCACCAGAAGAATGTGGAGAAGGTTTCCAAGTGGTTGGAAAAAGGCCTCGATCCCAACTTTCACGACTCTGACACAGGAGGTGAGCAGGAGCAAATCCCTTCAGCGTCATTTTTCAGTGTGTGAAATTGCATTTTTCTCCTACAGTGTGCAAGCATTAACCCACAATAACCCACTTTTTTTTTAATAAAAACAAAAAAATTGCCCATTATAAAGCATGAAAGTTAAAAATTTCCTGGTCAATTCTGGCTCTAACAACACTATAGCATAAAACTTGATTTTAAAAAAATGTATCCCACAAACCAGTGGGCCGTGTCATGTGGCTTCATTTATTTCTGTTACACTGCTTCTCAAACCACTCCTTCATTTTCTCTCAGTGCACTTCCACTTCCTTTGTGTGGAGTATTCACCACCTTTAGTACCAATTAAGGTCTGCAGACCTCCTGGAATGCTTATTGCCTGACTGGAAGGCGAGTGGTCCCTGGAGGTTGCCAGGTGAAATAGGTTGCAAAGAGGATGCTGGTCTCATAGCAGTCACCTCTTTTTTGTGGTTGTTTTGGCAGCAGATTGTGGCAGTCATCTGTGGTTTGCAGGGAAGTTTGCCAACTTGTCAACTATGGCTAAGCAACAGTGAAAGTGTGAAAAAGACAACCCCAACCAGAAACCAGAGCGTAAAAGTGAAACCAGCACATTTCAAAACATGCTTCTTTTACTTGAACTTGAACTTGAACGGAACCTGTTTGGGTCGAACTTCTCACACTGCTCTTTAGGCAGTGTGAGCACTGCTCTTCGATCATATTTAAGATCGAAGAATTAATTAATGGCAGGACTTCTTTGAGCAGTTTTGTAGGAATGGGGTCTAAAAGACACGTTGATGGTTTGGAGGAATTAATTATTGAAGTTAACTCAGAAAGATCAATTGGAGAAAAAGAGTCTAACTTAACATCGATGGTACTAAAAGTAGCTGTAGATAATATTACATCTGTGGGATGATTATTTTTAATTTTTTCTCTAATGATAAGAATTTTATTTGTGAAGAAGTTCATGAAGTCATTACTAGTTAACGTTAAAGGGATTGTTGGCTCAGTAGAGCTCTGACTTTTTGTCAGCCTGGCTACAGTGCTGAAGAGAAACCTGGGGTTGTTCTTATTTTCTTCAATCAGTGACGAATAGTAAGATGTTCTGGCTTTGCGGAGGGCTTTCTTATAAATCAGCAAAGTATTTCTCCAGGCTAAATGATGATCCTCTAAATTTGTGACATGCCATTTCCTCTCCAGCTTACGAGTTATCTGTTTTAGGCTACGTGTTTGAGCAATCATAGCATTCTGCTAGCGACCAAAACAATCACAAGGAGGTTTTCAGTGCATCACCGTACACCTCTCTGTGACCGATTTCACCTAGTAACAGCCAGAAACCTTCAGCAACTACTTGGCAGTTGTTTGGGAAATGCATATTTTTCACTAGTATCCAGTTGTTTCAAGTTGGTCACTATTCGGTCTCTAGGCCTATGTGACCCGAGAGGGCCTAAGAGGGAAAGGAAGTGGCTTTTAACACTCTGTGAAAGCAAGTGTACAACAGTGCATTCAAACTGTAGTTCTAAGTATTTAAATTTATTAGTAATGAAGTCTCAAGACTAACAGAATTGAAGCTTTTAAATGTAATAATCTGGCTGGTCATATTTCTGCTGTGCAGTTAATTTTACTAAAAGTCCAAGAAGTCTGACCCATCGGCATAACTTTGTGCTGAACATTGGGGGGGTCAAGATCTCTGTCTAAATAAATAAAAAAAACGGGGTAAATTCCCAGATGATTAAACATGCAACTATTTTGCTGGTAATACCTGAAATGAGTAAAGAAAATCAACAGCCTATTTATGCAAGATCATTCATAATTTTATTGGGGGGGTTATATTGGTTGGGTCTGATTACTGGGGGGGGATCATAATCCCCCTAACCCCCCTGGAAATTACGCCCCTGGTCTAACCTCCAGTTTTGTTAAGTGATACTTTTTTATTGTATCTCATGGCTGCTAAGCATAATTAGCATGTATCTGTGTCTGTGTAATGTTCCTATACAATCTATAAATGCAGCCTGATAACCAAGCTAGCTAATCACTTGGCTCCAAAAACTATAAGACTAACCTTGATGCTCCAATGTTCAGCCTGTGGTCATATTGTATTTATTATTAGTATCCAGTATATTGAAACACAAACCTTGAAACATTCGCTGTGGTCATTTGATTGTAAGGTTTTGTGTATTTAAAGGGACTGTTAAAGCTAATTTGGGTTTCCAAATGTTTCCACCTGAGTGAGAGAAAGTCCTCCATAAGCCAATTGCTACAGAAAGAGAAGGACTAAAAAGGTTCAGTTTTAAAGGGTTCAAACTTTGTTGTTTTTCCAGGAAGTTTTGAGTGGCTGTGACTTAGTAGGCAGGTTGGTGGGTGTCTCCATGCCAAATATTCTTAGGCAAGGAACCCCAAGTAGCTACCAATATGTTTATTAGAGGGTGTCTGAATGTTAGATAGGAAGTAAGTAAAAGTTTATTTGTATGATTGAGTGAATGAGACATGTTGTATAAAATGCTGAAGTGGAGAAGAAAAGTATGTGTGAACCAGTCCATTTACCATCACTGGCTCTTTTTTCCTGAAATCATCCTAGCTATGATTAGTCAGAATCAGCTGAGAAACATCCTACAGTCTAAACCCAACACATGCTTCCCTTAAGCAATATCATTAGAAGGCACAGCATCCATATTCACTGCTTTGCAGATGATACCCAACTTTATCTATCCATGAGCCAGGCACGAATGAGTTTGTTAAACTGCAGGAATGTCTTAAAGAATCTTGGAGTCGTTTTTGACCAGGATATGTCTTTCAATGTGCATATTAAACAAATATGTAGGACTACTTTCTTTCATTTGTACAATATCTTTAAAATTAGAAACATCCTGTCTCAACACAATGCTAAAAACTTAATGCATGCATTTATTACTTCTAGACTGGACTAATGTAATTTATTATTATCAGTATGTCCTAAAAGTTCCCTGAAAAGCCTTCAGTTGATCCAAAAGGCTGCAGTGAGAGTACTGACAGGGACTAGAAAGAGTATATTTCTCCCATACTACTAGGGCTGGATGAAGTGAGCCTGAATCCTCCCGTTGTTATGCTGCAATAGGCCTAGGCTCCTGGGGGCTTCCCATGTTGCACTGAGTGTCCCTCATCCCAACCAGTCACGCCAGATGGCCCCCCTGAGAGTGGTTCTGTCTGAGGTTTCTTCCTGTTAAAAGGGAGTTTTTTCTTCCCACTGTCACCAAGTGCTTGCTCAAAGAGGGTCCTTTGATTGTCTCTATTATTGTAGCATCTTTACCTTGCAGTAAAGTGTGATAATTTATTTAAAGTCATTAGAAAACAGTCAGTGGGTAAACTTTTAAAGAAACATTACTAACACACTTGCATGTAAATACATATCCGCCATCCAGCTCAATCTTACCTGACACAGAAGGAGCCTGGAATGTACTTCATACCTTCCTTGGTCAGTAGCGACTGGGTTTAAATAAATTATCGCCCCCTGCTGGTACTGCAACTTAAGCATGTCCATTTCACGCCTACGAGAGGCAAAACCGTGACATCCACACGATGAGCCAGCGGGTCTATTACATGCTTTGCAGTGATATAGGTGCTTTATAAATAAAACTGAATTGAATTGAACATCATCCCCACTTGGTTTCCATGTTGCTTCTCACATATTAAACGACTTGTAGGTGGTTTTCTGATTAGCATCGATACGCCTTCTGTTATCTGTTATGTACCAACCTCTGAATCCATTTTAAGACTTCCTGACTCACTGTTAGGAGGCTGCTTTTTAGTTTCTAATTACAGCTTTGATGAGGCAGATGTAAAAATGTTTATACAGTTTTTCAGATTTTATTTCTCTCAGGAGCGTCTGATCCTTGGAGAGCGTCACCGTTCAGTTTGCCCTCACAGCTGTGGAGCTGTTACTGACTTTAAAGATGGATATTCTCCTTCAGCCTAACAAAGACTTGTTTCCATGTGCCTCAGAGTGTCCTCTGACTCTGGCCGTGCAGCTGGAGGAGAGCTGCGAGCTGATTAAAGTTCTTCGCAATGGAGGAGCTCACCTGGACTTCAGGACCAGGGACGGCATCACTGCCCTTCACCGGGCCGTCCTCTGCAGAAACAGCGCCGCCCTCACCGTAAGAAAACACTTTTTTTTCTCTGGTTCTGTCTCCATGTGTTCACTTTAGTTTGAATCACACCACAGCTCGCTGATTTTTGATGAAAAAGACATTTCAGCCGAGCTTTTCCAGCTTCTGAGCTACCAAAGTCCTGCTTCCTGTCTGGGTCTAACATTAATATACAGCGATGTTTCTTCAGTGAGGACAGAGTGACTCATTCCATCTGACAGCAACATTTAAAAAAACCCGACTGAAAAAACACATCACCTGATAAAATCCACCAGCTCACCTTTATATAAATGTCGGCTGCTGCCTGCCTGTTCAGTGTTTCAAGCTCGTGAGTTAATGCCATTAAATACATTTTTTTAACATAAGCAAGCCAGTGAGCAGTATTTATACAACAACGTGTTTTAAAGGAAACAAGATTAGAAGAACAGAAACTTAAAAGAGCACAGGAAGTAATATACCCTAATTAAAAGCAAGAAAACACAAAACCAACTATATCAAAAACAAAAGCAGCTCCTGCAGCAGCAGTGGCTTAATTAATTATTAATTTCATGATTAGTGGATCTGCTTGACCTCCATGGAGTTGTGGTTATTAAATGAATTCACGTCAAACTGCTCTGTGTTGGACTAACATGTTTCCACCACACATCATTTCAAAAACAAATTCAACACCGAACCATCAAAACCGGCAGTTCCTCTAACCTCCACTAGAGTGAGCAGTGAGGCCCCAATGACGCCTATTAAAATGTCCAACTTAACAGCAGAGATATACGTGTTTAGAGTGTCTATGCAGGGTTTCCTCCATCGTAACAAGCGTACAGGAGATGACTTTTTCATAGGCCGCCTGTTTGCATTTTAAAGTTGGGGCCGTAACACACAACCCTCTGTTCCAAATGTGATCACTTCTGGCAAAGTTAAAGTTAGAAGTAATTCTTTATGTTGGCAAGTTGTTTAAATTCTGTTTTCACTTTCCAAATTTTTCTACATGAGACAGTTTTGTGCCTGTAATGGATATAATATTGTAGAAACTTTTTTTAAATTAAAGACTTTATTGGAATTTAAAGAATTAATCTTTAATCTAAGAGAAAAAATAATATTGAACATATTTTTCCTCATTTCTTTGGCTCACTTGAGATTTAATAAGCTGTTTATGGCCGATGAGTAAAAATCACTGAGACCTCAGCTGACTGTTTTCACCATCTTAGGTTGAATCTGCACGTAACACGTGAGGGTTGGATTTAGTGCTTTATGGTCCTTTCTGACACTAATAAGACCCTAAATTTTGATTTTTACTTTATAGATTTCTACACAGTTGGTGCAGAGGAGTCTCCCACTGCTGGGCATTAGAAACAATGCAGTTTCAAAGTACTTGCTCATTCTTTTACATCACTGCATTTTTGTTGTTTCTCCTGGTCCTCAGACTCTGCTGGACCTCGGGGCATCTCCGGACTACAAGGACAGCAGAGGCCTCACTCCGCTCTATCACTCGGCCATGGTGGGCGGCGCCCCCTACTGCTGCGAGCTGCTGCTGCAGGACCACGCCACCATCGGTATGAGGGGGTCTCATAGGACCGATCTGACTAATCATCTGATATGTTGTGGAGCTCTATTATTATTTATTTATTTTATTCATATTTTTGTGTTTAAAAAAACACTTTAGCACTAAGAGTACTTATTGTCATGGTTACAGGGATGACAGATGAGAACGGGTGGCAGGAAATCCATCAGGTGACACACATACACACACACACACAATCAGGAAAATTACTTGCGCTGATGACAAGTTCAAGCCCTGTACAATTATGACTCTGTGTGTGTGTGTGTGTGTGTGTGTCTTTGTGTGTGTGGGCGCATGTGTGTGAGTTCAGGCATGTCGCTATGGCAACGTGCAGCACTTGGAGCACCTGCTGTTCTACGGCGCTGACATGAGTTCCCAGAATGCATCAGGAAACACTGCACTGCACCTCTGCGCTCTGTACAACCAGGTAACACACACAAACACAAAGAGGTAATGCACATGCTGGTCATGTGATGGCGGCCTGTGGGTGTAATGTATGTTGTTAGTCACATTTTGGCGGTTTGGGTTTTTTTTTCATTAGGATAGTTGTGCCCGAGTGTTGCTGTTCAGAGGAGCCAACAAGGACATCAAGAACTACAACAACCAGACGGCCTTTCAGGTAAACCAGTCAATCCATTAGCAAATCAATAAAGGAAGCCTTTAAAGCAAAAAAAAGCAACTTATTTTCACATGAAAATAAGTTAAAAAAAAAAATTATTACACTTTAAAATGAGCTTTTAGTTTCAAAAATTATAATCCAATAGTTAATAAATAAAATATAAACAACAACAAAGTCTTTTTTCTTTACCTTCTATTGAAGCAAAAATAAAAAACAAATAAAATAAACATTAAATGATAAATAAATATACAAAATAATCAATAAAAATCAGATAAAGACTAAATAAATAAGATAAACATAAAGAAATCTAATTAAAAAAAACATTTCCGATACAATATTATAAAATAAGAAACATATATAGACTGTTTAAAAATACAAATAAAAGAACATTATGTGCCTTTAAGTAAAAAATATTTTTACAATTTTATATTATTGTATTATTATATATTTTTTATTATTATATATTTTATTGTGTAATTTAATATAATGCATTTATTATTTGTTATTTTTTATTTCTGATAAATAAAAAAATGGAGAAAAAAAACGAAGTCCAAACAAGACTATATCCACCCTGCTCGACATAAAGACCAGGAAGTCAAAAAAACGTTAAAGTTAGAGCTACAGAAATAATCTGGCTGGTCCACGACCACACCGGAAACAAAACACAGCAGTTAGTGGAAAAAATAATTAGCCCACCAAAAACAGAAAGGAGCACTTGTTTCAATGCCAGAAATGATACCACTGCTACCTTTAAGGCATTTAACCATCAGCACATCTAATTATGTTAACATCTCAGCTTCACAGACACATTTGCAGCTCTGTGATTGGATGCCTGCTGCTATACTGGCTCTTTAGTTTCTCTTTAATCTTGTGCTATCACGTCTCATGTTGTACCTGTGAGTTTTTATTATTTTCTAACCAGGAGACTTGTTGAAAGAGACTTTTACGTTGAAAACCCTGGAATTCTGTGGAAATCTCTTCAGAGATGCAGAAATGTGAAATTATAATCTGTTCAATATGCTCCTGTGATGTTTCATGTTTCAGGTGGAAACGGGATTAAAAAGCTGTGAGTTTAATTTTGAACCCTACGGTTTGTGTGTTTTTATGACTCCTGTCTTGTGTGTGTGCAGGTGGCGATCATTGCCGGGAATTTTGATCTGGCAGAAATCATAAAAATCCACAAAACGTCTGACGTTGGTGAGTTTCAACACATTTAAATCGTGTGCGTGTGTCAATGTTAACACAGTGGCTGGATATTAACTCTCTGTGTGTTTTTATGTGTGTGTGTGTTTGTATATATGCGTCCAAGTAGTTCCCTTCAGAGAAACTCCCTCCTATACCAAGCGCCGCCGCATGGGCTTGACCCGGACAACAGCTGGAAACGGCCTGTCATCTCCTCGCTCCCTGATTCGCTCAGCCAGTGACAACGCCTTGGAAAGCCCCGCCTCCTCACCTGGCCCCTCCCTTCAAAGCCTGGAGACGCACCATGACACGCACACACACTCACTACGCCGACACACACGCCGACTCAGGTAATTATGAATCATTTATGAGTCATTAATGGTGCCTTTACACATGTAAAAGTTACCCATGAGATGTGCATGATTTCACCTAATACTAACAAGGATGCTGGCTTTGTGTTGCTTAAATAAGCAAGATCATCCCTGAAAATAAATCTTCTGGTCAGCAGCACATCAGGCTCCAAAAGTTGCTCCAGTGTAGCTCATTTATACATCTTTCAGCATTAATGGTGCCTTTACAGATGAGCTACCAGATTCCAGGTTCTCATTTTCTTCCTGAGTGGTCGTCAACAAGTTTCTCGCAAAACTACAACATCACAACAATGTGATTGGTTACTTGCAAGTCCTCCGACCTATCCGTTATGCACAGAGATCTTTTGATCACATTATGAACCGAAGATGAACCGTAGATTCATCCATTGTGTTGACTGCTTATCCAGTTCAATCCAATTCCATTCCAGCATGTTACAACTTTTCTAGGCGTTTCTGGTTTTTTGACCCAACTTTTTTGAACCCTGTTGCAGGTTCAAATTGAGCATGTGTATATAACAGGTTTCTCAGTTTTACATTTAATATGTTGTTTTGTTTCATTTTCTCATAAAATGGTTTTTCACTGATTTTATTTGAAATGTGGTTCATTTTAGTAAGTTTTTTTTGGGGGGGGGGTTACAAAGATGTCCTTTAAGGTGTAGTCAAACCAGTATCTCCTTTCTCAACCGCAGTCCAAGTGGTGGAGGTCATGTGGAGACCAGCCCTCCCTCCTCTCCTCCCCCGACCCCACAGATGAGGAAGAGGAGGCTGTATAGCGCCGTGCCGGGACGCACCTTCATCGCCACCCGGTCCCACGTCCCTCAGGGGCCCGGAGAGATCCAGCTGCACCGAGGAGAGCGGGTCAAAGGTTTGACCAGGATAATGATTCTTATCAAAAGTGTAATTCAGGAGCTAAACAAACTCTAAATGTCCGACTTTTATAACTCAATAAGGATATATAACTATCACCACAACAAAGACCAAAGAATTGAGAATAAATAAACACTGAACACAAAACTTCCATAATCACATTCAGACCCCAGGTGTTTCTGTTTATGACATTATTTATTTTTTTAAAAACCTTTATATCTGCATAGTTCTACATTAATAATCCCCCATCACAAAAATGAGCTCAAACAGAGGTAACGCATGTGTGAGGTGGTGATAATGAGTGTGTGCTTTGTTTACAGTTCTCTCTATCGGTGAAGGAGGATTCTGGGAAGGAAGCGTTAAAGGCCGAACCGGCTGGTTTCCTGCCGACTGTGTGGAAGAAGTCCAGATGAGACAATACGACCCGAGACTGGGTAAAAAAACACATCCACAGCAGGGTCAGGGTCTTCTCTGCATTTAGAACATGCTGCTGTGCTTCACAGAGGAAAAGCATCACTGTTTATATATCAGTACTTTAACTTTGCGTTCATTTAATCGACCATAAAATACATGGACAGCATCTGATGGGATATTTAATAAATAATGTGCTATATAACATACATATGTAACATGTATGTTTCAGAGACGCGAGAGGACCGCACCAAGAGACTGTTCAGACACTACACTGTAGGATCCTACGACAACTACACCTCCTACAGGTAACACAGCATCACTACACATCTGCAGGTAACACAGCACCACTACACCTCCTACAGGTAACACAGCACCACTACACCTGCTACAGGAACTCAATGGCAGGTTCGACTTTCTTCAGAATCAGGATCAACTTCATTAAAGTGGTTTTGTTTGCAGATTCTTCTGCTGCTGTATGAACATGTGACAGACCTAATGAGACAGGTGACCCTCTCAGGTGTAACCCGGTGATTCAGCAACCGTGGCTGTTTTAAACTATAGAGGAAATTTTTACGTTTAAGATGACGCTTGTTGATGTTTTCAGCTTTTCTGTCTCAGTTGCCGGGAAACAGACGCCAGGCTCGGGAAGAACTAATAAACATTTAGAGATGTTCATTCATGTGAATAAGAAGTTCTCCCTGATTCATGTGTTATCAGTGTTTATGGCCTTCTTCAGTGAGCTGTTCATATAACACCATCACTAAGAGAGGGTGCAGGGTCTCCTGCTCTGGCTCTAACTGTGAGCTTTATCAAAAAGGAAAGTTTTTGATTCTGAAAGCAGAAAAATTGTCTGTCTTCTGAATCCAAACTTTGTCTGAGAGCCAAATGTACCTGCCGGGTCGACTTAGATTTGAGCTAAAACTCCGGTCACTGATGAAGAGGTCATATTCAGCTGCTGTCCTTGCTGAGGCTTTTACAAAAAGTACCTTTATTAATAAATCATTCATTTCATGTCAGCAGAGCATTGAGAGCGTGGCTCAAAAAGCTGGTGGAGGACAGTTTAATATTTTAACGATTATCACTTGTTCGTCATCATCTGTAGTTGCGCTTTAAAAGGAATTTCATTTCAAGTGGTTCAAACCTTGGAGGCGCAATAGAAGATGGAGGGATCTTTTGTGAGCCTCAGTTCTTTCTTCATGTTTCAGCGATTACGTGATCGAGGAGAAGACGGCCGTGCTGCAGAAGAGGGAGAGCGAAGGATTTGGCTTCGTCCTCAGAGGAGCTAAAGGTAGAAACTGAGGGACGGGTGGTGGAGTGGTGGGCGTTTGGAGGAAGAGGAGGAGAGATTTAAAAAAAAAAAAAAAAAAAAAGCTCCTTGCTGTGTTTCATGACACCTACACAGTCCACAGAGTCTGGCTTCCTGTGGAAGCAGAATCAGACTCCGTGGACTGAACCCTCGCTAGTCTGAGGTGGGAGGAGCTTCTCTAACTCACCGGCTCTCTCTTCATTTCCAGCTGAGACGCCCATCGAGGAGTTCGCTCCAACCCCGGCGTTTCCCGCCCTTCAGTACCTGGAGTCAGTCGACCAAGGGGGCGTGGCCTGGAGGGCGGGGCTACGGACCGGAGACTTTCTCATCGAGGTATCGGCGGACTTCATTTTATATTCAAGTAGACACTTAAATCAGTCAGCTGACAGACATTTACTGACATTTTTTTCATGTTTTGTTTTTCAGTACTTTATTTTGTTTCTTATTCATTTTATTTTTAACTTAGTTTTTTATTTTCATATTTTTTTGCTGGTTTATCATTCTCAAGCATATTTGAGCATGCTCTGTGAACAGAAAAGAAAAGATTAAGATGGAAACTTGATATTTTATGACCTCAGTTTTAACAGGTTTTTTTTTACTTTTTAATCACCTGCAGGGACAAAAAGTTGTGAATCTTTGTGTTTGGGCCTGTGAAACATTTAAAACATTATGACTTGAGCTGTCTGTCTTTTCTCCAGGTGAACGGTACCAATGTGGTGAAGGTGGGTCACCGGCAGGTCGTCTCTCTAATCCGGCAGGGAGGAAGTCGCCTGCTGATGAAAGTCGTCTCAGTTTCCAGGAAATCTGAAACCAACCTGATCAGGAAAAAAGGTAAAGCCACCTGCTGTCCAGCCTTAGTAAGATTTGATTTTATTGGTACACAACAGTGTACAGTTAGTACAGTGATTTAAAACAAAGAAAGTCAATCTTTTCAGGACTAAAAAAGGACTACAATACAATAAATTAGGTGTCATATAAAGTGGGTTTTATTCAGTTCTAATAACATTTAAATAAGAAAAATAAAAGTGAACTGGGAAGAATAAAGTTTTATTTTAGTTTTACCCCCTTGTTTCAATAAATAATCAAAACAAATTAAGATGTAATTATAGATGTAATAGTCAAACCATTGTATAAATACAAGATGCAGTTCAAGTTTAGTTAGCGAGGAGGTAGCTGCACGTGCTCACTGGAGCTTCTGTGTATTTGACATGTCAGTGACATAACGGCTATCTGTGAACATGTGACTCTTTACAGGGAAACTTATCTCAGCACTCTTTGTTTTTATAAGTGCTGTAGACCAAAATACCCCACCCCACCCCCCAACACACACACACTGTGTACCACTAATATGCAATCTTGCTTTGTAGCACCGCCCCCTCCAAAACGAGCCCCCAGCACCTCCCTGACGCTGCGATCCAAGTCCATGACGGCTGACCTGGAGGAGATAGGTAAACACACACACACACACACACACACACACACACACAGTTAGACTGTAGCGGTGTGTGTTGCTGACCTTTGCTCTGTCTGCAGCCAGGAGGAGACGCTTCGGTGAGTCACATCGACCTCACGGTCATCGTGTTGTGACCCTGCGGTGACATTTGTCTTTGCAGTCTGTTGGCATGATGTCGCAGTGATGTCATCAGCTGCATTTCCACCAGAGTCCAGGTTATTTCTGTGCAGACAGTTTTAACCAGACACAGTCGCACAGCAGTGACACCAAGCTCTGAACATCCACTGGGACTCCACATACCCGCCTGTGTGTAGTGACCGTGGACAGGTTGCTGGTGACTGAGTGGATGTTTAGAGGTTTAAAGATGAGGTGCCCGTCGGAGTCGCAGTCTGACAAATATTTAGCAGCCCACCCTACAGTGCAGTGAAACACTGTTTGTCCCCTTCCTGATTTCTTAGGTTTTTATTTGCATATTTGTCACACTTACATGTTTCAGGGATTTACGAACAAATTTATTGCCTCTGACCACACACACAACCAAAAGATGAAGCTGTGCCTCCAAGTGACACTAATCTCCCAAATACTCAGAACATTAACATGAACATAACTCCTCCCAGCCCAGATGGGGACTTTGTGAAACCCACAAAGTTAGTCACCTGGCCAGCCTCCTTCATCGAAGCACAACAAAGCTGATTTTAAGGGCACAGGGTGAATGACAGAGGAGACAAGAAGGCACAGAGTTTGGATTTTGGGGAATTCGGGCCAACACTTTGGCCTAATTTTATCTCCTGGAATGTTAGGTGGAAGAGCAGCTGATGTTTTTCATTGATGTCGCGACTTTTCAGGGCTGTAGCTGAATCAAGTATAGCTTCTACAATTACACACAAACAGCACGTGTTCGGTTTTTATTTGAGGCTCGTCCATTTTTTTAAGGCATCATTGATATAAGTTCATCTACCCCCTGACCCCTGTTTTTCCCAAAAGGGGGGGATGCTACAAAAAAATGATGCTTTAAAAACCTCAAAAAATAAAGAGTAACATGGTGATTCTTGAGTTTGGAATTTGATTCTTCTAAGCGCTTTTAAATTGAAACACCTTTTTTTGTCTGTTTTGACACTTTTGAGAGTCCACGTTTTGCGTGAAGTCCTGCTGCAGCCCTGGTGACTGATGTTGTGATGTAGCTCTGATGTCATGATTTCGCCACAGTGTTTGTCACGCTGTTTGGAAACTTTCACAGTGGTGTGGTCGTGACCGGATGCTTAATCATGTCTTGTTAGGAGTCTGTTCACGTTCCTCTTTGTTACTCCAGAGAAACTGGATGAGATGTTGGCGGGAGGTCAACAGGAAGTCGTCTTGAGGGGCCGCCCATCAGATGACTTCAGGGCGGCGACGGTGAAGCAGAGGCCAACCAGCCGCCGTATCACACAGGCAGAGATCAATGTAAGACACGGTTGAGCTAATGGGATAAACACAGAGCAATCGTAGTGAGAGGATGATTTTTAATCAGAGATTCCTGAGTCGCAGGCTGTCACAGCTCAGTGTTTACCTGCACACAGACTAATCAGATTTTCTTCTCTCAAAGCCTTCAAGCCCCCATAACATCAAATAATAGACAAGCATTTATTTTAGCTGAACTGGTCGCTACTTATTGGAAATAGTTTTGTTTACGGTAAACATTTCAAAATCAGTGGAACGGTCTCTGTGCAGATCAGTCAAATGTGGCTTGTTTGTAGCCGGGTTCATGCTCACAGGTATTGCTAATCAGGCACAGGTCAGGCACCTCAATGTCAGTAGCAGAATAATCTGTTTGGCATTGCCAGAGAGAAATGGTAAAAAGAAAAACGTGACTAATAAGCATTTCTATCCAAAGGCTGATTTGAACACTTTTGCTGAGAAAGGGGAAAACACCTGTACTATGAAGCAGGATACAAGGCTTTTGTCCTGAGCATGTTAGGTTCAAGATAAGATATAGATCAAGATAACATGTACAAAATCAACACCTATTGATCAACCAGTTCTCTAAAGTTTAGAGCCGCAGTTTCTGGAAGATCCCTCAGACTTCAGAGCTGATAAAAAGAGGCACTAAAGTTTTTATACATCATCTGAAGTTTTGTCTTTCCTTGATAAGGATCAAAAGGAAGTATAAATTCTTAAGGGAAACTTTATTTACTTTAGTAGGGAACAATTTTACTCTTCTATATAACGTAATATAATGATAATTCTATTCAGTTGTATTATAGCACCAAATCTGAACAACAATTGCCTCAAGGCACTTTATACTTTAAGGTAAAGACAATAATACACTAAATTGATGATAAGAGGAGTCTTTTATATAAGCAGTATTTGTTTACCTTATGTAACGTTTACAAGTAAGCTCAAAAACCATTTGAAATCTATTTTCATATTTCCCTTTTAACTGCTCTCAGGCCTTTAAAGGATATGGTTGAGATCATCATAGACACCATAAGAATACTTACTTGTCGGGGTTGTTACTTTTCTTAAAAGTACCAGGTATTTAAGCGTTGAAGCAACACATTTATTTAAGAGTATAAGCAGCTGACTGAGAAACCCTGGGTTGATTTATTGAGCCAATAACCACCTTCGCTTGACCATTTAGCCTGGTTTCCCAGGAAAATAACCTGGGTTTATTTACTTCATGGCAGTACTGACTTCATATGTAAAAAGTAAATAGTCGTCAGCATAGAAAAGCAAAGAAATATCTTAATTCTTGGATTTTTAACAAAATCTTTGTGTTGTTTGTGTCTGTAGTCGCTGTTTGAGCGTCAGGGTCTGGTGCCCCCTTCAGCTCCAGAGAAGAGCACCATGCCTTTACCCAGAGGGATGTCCAGAACCAAGAGTTTTGGTGAGAAATGTGGCATTACACCAAACTGTCTCATAAACTTACATTTTGTAAAATATGTCACTGGCTGAGCATAAGAGTACCGGAAATAGGAAAGTCGAGGCATCATTGGCTTCCCATTTTATGACCCAAGAAGAAAGCCAAATCATCATAGTGCTGCTGTAATAGGCAGACTGGTTTCAAGCTAGCTAACACCACAGATAACTTTATACCAAAAACTTTAATTCATTGATCCAATGCAGACATAAGATCTCTTCGTAAGACCAATCGGTGTGGTCGATTTATTTTGACATCTCATTGTTACCACAACAGGCACACCGGACGACGACAGAATCACGGCTCTGATCAATGAAAGTCGGTTTCCACGGAGCTCTTCGCTGACAGACAGCTTCATCCCTCCTCCTCCTCAAACAGCACCGCCTCCTCCACCCTCTGCATCCTCTACCTCCTCGCTCTTCATACTCGACTCTGGACCTCCTCCCTCTTTTCTCCCTCCTCCTCCTCCAGCACGAGGAGATGGACTGACCCGCTCTAGTTTCAAGCCGGGGGCAGAGCCAAGGCTTCAGGAGCTTTCAGATTCACCAACGAGGAGCCACACCCACGCCGAGCGGCAGAGAAAAGCAAGGTCCATGATCATCCTGCAGGACACGCCTCCACCACTGCAGCCTGATGCTCACGGTGCCCCTGCTACTCACACACTTCACACCGCCACACACACCGCGACACACACGCTTCACACCGCCACACACACATCTACGCTGTCTCTGCACAGCACTAGCCCCGCCCTTGGCCACTCACCTCTGTCGCGGCGTCGGGGAAGAGCAATAGAAAACCCCTATGCTAATGTGGGACAACAGGCTCCACCTACCAAACCCCAGAGGAGGAAGTCACCATTACTGAAACAACTTCCTGTTGAAGAGCAGGGTTAGCATTTTTCTGTCTGATGTCTGTGGCATGTTTGTCTCAATCCTAAGTGCATGATTGGATATGTTGTTCAGAGAACCATGACTCGTGTTTGCTTATTTTTTAAATATATTTAAAATAAAATTGGGCTGAGACACCAAAACAAAGAAAAATAGACTCCTAATATTTAAATTTTCCAGGTCTTGGGATCAAAGATCACGATTCATCCAAAGAAGGAGGTGGACCCAGCAGCCCCAGCAGGGCTGAGCTGTACCAGCAGCAGGTTCTTTCAGAGCGCGCTCGAGTTCAGGGTCGCCGGTCGTCTCTCTTCTTGTCAGTGGAGGGAGCGGGGTCAGAAAATCAGGCACCGCCTCTTCTGACGCAGAGCCACTCGATGGATGACCTCGGCGAGCTTCCCCCTCCAGCTCCGGTCCTGTCACCTTCACCGACGCCTCATACCTTCCTCCACCCGCTGACAGGGAAACCTCTAGGTCTGACTGACGGCACACAGTTAATGAATGTTCTCAATGAGAATCAAGCTGCCACATTTTGTATGGGTTAATAACAATAATCACCTCTGGAAAAGCTAGTTTTATTCAATTCAAGCTTAGAATAGAAAAGAATAGGAGAGCCTTGAAGTGCTTGACAGATCAAAAGGCGTATAAAGGTAAAACCTTGCGGTACTGGTAAAGCAAATAAATAAAAAATAGAGATTCTAAAACTAAGGAGGTATTCTGCAAAACACTAGTGGTGAACAACCTAGGCCAGAAAAAGTTTTAAGGCTGAAGAAAATATCAGACAAGATCTTAATGATCTCCACGTAGTAGAAGAACACTTTACAAAATAAAACACAACCTACAATGCAGTGTTGAGGCTCTCAACAAAACATGAAATGGCCAGACAAAGTAAAGGTATTAAGGCTGAGGACGACAGACAGGGCCTTTGTGTACTGTGCATTGTAGAAGGCAACTCAAAAGAAAACCTTGAGTCACTTTACAGAATATAACAGGACCCGGGACAGAGCTAGTGACTTCAGAAAACGTAAGATAGAATATTAAGAGATTTTGCAAAACAAAACACAACCTAGGTAAGATCCTAGACCTTGACAATATACTGAAACTTGGAATTCAAGTTTTTGTCTGCATGGATTTTTATTCTCACTTGTGTTGTTTGTCTTCAGACCCGTCCTCTCCACTCGCCCTGGCACTTGCTGCAAGAGAACGAGCACTCACCGCCCGCACACCGAGCCCTGAGCCTCGAACTAAACACGCTTCTGCCTCCACCACACCCATCCCCACCCCGGCTGCCAGTCCTGAGGGCAGACACAAGCGAACGCCCATCACCACTCCACAAAGCAGTCCTGAGCCACGATCCAAGCGCACCACTCCTCAGACAAGCCCTGAGCAGCGGACCAAACGCACCACTCCCCAAACGAGTCCTGAGCTAAGGCATAAACGCATAACCCCACCCCTTTTCCCAGATGGACAAGTTGAGCGCCCAGAAACAGAGGGAGGAGTGACATCACCTGCCGCACCCTCCCCTGAGCGCTGGAGACCCTCCCCTTTGCCACCACTGGCCAATGAGGCTCATTCTCCTCTGATTGATAGACGTAGAAGCCTCACAGTGGGCAGTTCAGAGGAGGAGGGAGGGGCTTACACAGTGACACTCCCACCTGCCTTGTTATCATCCAGCGATGAGGAAACTAGGGAGGAGCTGCGTAGAATTGGTCTGGTGACTCCCCCTCCTGGCTTTGCAAGCCCTCCTGCTGCTCCTCCCCCATCCTCTCTCACCTTGTTGCCACGACGAGGTGGAGAGGGAGGGGGAGGAGAGAGTGGTCCTGAATCTTTGGGTAGACGAGGAGATGAGGAGGAAGGAGGTGATGAAAGGCTTCATGACAGCTCGTCTTCCCCAAGCTCCCTCCCACCCTCCATCACCCTGGCTTCTCCTCCTGCTCCATCTTCCCCATCTTCCCCACCTGCTACTCACCCATCTCCTTCATCCGCCGCTACTTCCCCATCAGGGCTAAAGCCTCGCCTTCGTTCACCTATCGGTCGAGGACGTTCTGCACTCCGGGACCCCCTATTAAAGCAGTCGTCGGACAGTGAGCTCCTCCCATCTGCTGCATCATCATCCTCCCCCTCCTCCCCACTTTGCTCCTCTCCCACCAGTGGCGGAGGCCGACAGCCACGCTATTTGTTTCAAAGGAGGTCTAAGTTGTGGGGGGGTGGGGATCAAGATCGACGGGGCCTCAGTCCGGAGGAAGGAGGGGGGCGTCCAGCAGCCTTGGGAGGCCAGGGATCCGGCTCAGCTGTGGATCTAACAAGCCGGTCAGCTTCTGCACTAGAGCTAAGCGGCAGGGCGGGGTCTGGACTGGATCTAGCCAATCGGCTACAGCTGCTCAACAAAGATAGCCACTCTCTGGGGGAGGAGCCAAGCCCCCTTGATCCAGGTCGAAGGTCACCAGTAGGAGGTGCCAGGTACACCAAATATTGTAAATATTGGTGTGGTGTGCTGTTGATCTGGCAGTGTGTTTGCTTGAGTAGATGTTTTGTAACAGTCTGTTATTTGTATTGTTCCAGATGTGTGGACAGTGGGGAGAGTAAATCGTAGGTTTTAATCTCTGGTAAACATTTCTTGTTATTACCAAGAGATGGCTTTCATCAGCTAACAGCTGACTAACGTGCACCACCTTTGACTAACTACTAAATATCTCATTCAATTACTCTCCCATCTGTCTTTTGAACAAAATTAGGGAAATGTTTAATAACCACATCACCTGAAAGGAATAATCTTTTTAGAGCTCAGCAACCATAACAGACCACAACAGCCCTGTCAAGCCTTGTATTTGTTTATATCTTGAAGTTGTACAGGAAGGTTTTGGGGGGGAAAGCTTCTGTTATCATTTTCAAATCACAAAAATAGAAGAGGAGCTAGGACTAAACCTAATATACACCAAAAATAAGAGTGGGGCTAGGACAGAGACACACAGACACTAAGGAGTACTTTGAACAGTATTTTAATGTACTTTGATCTAAGACAGATTACATACTAAGAATAAGGAGGACTTCAGATAGCCTAGCTTAAGACATAACCCTAAGGTACTTAGCAAAATAAAAAGGACCTAGACCAGAGCCTTGAGGTACTCCACGAGACATGATAGGATGTTGGCCTTTGACAAGGCATCAATTGGACATTTTATCTTACCTTAATCTCTGTGTTTCTTGTAGGTAGCACAAGAAATACAGCCATCTTCATATATTCTGTACAGAAATGTAAACAACCAAACCAAGTTATGTTAAAATGGTTTATCGGTGTGATCTGACCATTTAACTTCCAGTGAAACAATGCTACACATTAATTTTCATGACTGTACAACATGATCAGTATTAGCAAAGATATGAAATTGCTTGCCCAGCTTTAGCCCCAGTCTTTCAACAGAAAGCAGCCTGAAGTAGTTTTCCAAGATCCTACAGAATTAAAGGTTCTTAACTAGACAGTCAAAATGCAGGGTGTTCTCTTCAACAACTGTTTCAAAATTTGAAAAGAATAATGTACAATTTATCTGCCACAACTTTCACATAAGAATACAATACTTGACAGGAAGTTGTAACTAATGATTATAAGGCTTAACAAAGGATCATTTACACTGTGTTTAACCCATAACTAAACACTCTATTTGTTGTGTTGCAGGTTGTTCTCCAGTCTCGGTGAACTTCACACCATCTCCCAGAGAGGATATGGCGCCACCTATACAGTCCGACCTGGAAGTCGCTACCCTGTCACTCGCCGGAGCCCTTCTCCTTCTCCCTCGCCCTCTGATAGGTCAGTGGGACTCCCCTCCACTACCGCCCCCTGCTCTGAAAGGCCAGATC
Source organism: Oreochromis aureus (assembly GCF_013358895.1). NCBI lineage: Eukaryota > Metazoa > Chordata > Actinopteri > Cichliformes > Cichlidae > Oreochromis > Oreochromis aureus. The sequence goes on along the minus strand of NC_052958.1, from coordinate 20,400,851 downwards.
TGAGCTCAGGTCGCGGTCTAACCATCCTAAAGTCCTCCAGTCTCAGCCTCCCCTCAGAACCAAAGGAGGTTCGGTTTGTGATGCGAAGCGCCAGTGCACGAACCAGATCCCGTTCCCCTTCCCCTTCACCCCATGCCTCGCCCTGCCCCTCCCCGGTCCTCAGCGGGCCCTTGTTGTCCCTACGACCATGGAGGCAGCGGCCCCTCAACTTGTGGAATAAATACGATGTGGGTGACTGGCTGGAGAGCGTGGGTCTGGCCGAACACCGCCAGCGCTTCCAGGACCACGAGATTGAAGGCTCCCATCTCCCTGCCCTCACCAAAGAGGACTACGTGGAGCTAGGAGTCACCAGACTGGGACACCGGATCAACATTGAGAGGGCACTCCGACAGCTGCTGGATGGTTCCACTTGACCCCTCACCTCTGACCACTCACTTCTTAGATATCCTGAACTGTAACCTCAGACCCCCTGACCTCTGGTCAGACACTAGGCCATCTCTTTGAATTGAATAATCTTAGCAGTGACTGAATATTTAGACCTTAGACCAGACATTTTCTGGTTTATCAGCTCTTTGATCAGCAACATAAGGACTGGTAGCAGCTGCAGACCTCTGATGTTTCGTTTGCCTGTTAATGTCTGCATGCCCCATAAAAACTCCCAACCAAACCAATCACGTCACACCGAGTATTATGGTTGTGTAAATTAACAATCTGACACCAGCAAAGGAGATTCTTTAACACCAGTCATGAGGAAAATCATGAGGTTCAACTGCAGGAATTCATTTGGGGCTGAAAATAAGTCCATGCTTGACAGAATATTAAAGATCGGAGAATTATTTTTTTCAAATACACCACCTTAGTCCGAAACATTTTTCAGTTTTTTTTAGTCAAAAAAAACCCACATTTAACATTCCCACATATGGACACTCAGTCATTTAACTGGGAATTATAAAATGTCAGAAGACACTAATAGAAGATATTGATGACAGACATGTGCAGACATGTGAAAACTGGTCGCTGAACTATTGAAACAACCAAATGAACTGACTAAATCTTGTCAGCCGGACTCACTCAGTTTTACACTGTGTCAGATTTGTCAGTGTTCTCTGATAGCATGTTTGCTAGTCTTTCCAATTGCTGGCGCAACATTACCTATAAAAGCAGAATCCTCTCCTGACCATGATCCAACATACAATTTCACTACAAGCCATTAAATTTTACCATACTTAGAATTAAAATGTACCAGTAAGTCCCACAATGTGAACAAACTGGGAACAAAATCAATCAGAGTTTCCCAGACCGTGATGTAACTTATGAAACAGCTGCTTCTGTACAGCCAGGATTTAAAAATGAAAAATAACAGTCAGTGCATCTGAGAAAGGCAGAACAATGAAAGGAAATGAAAAATCTTATCAACACAACTCTGCTCTTAAGCTACGAGAGATTTGAGTGGCCATTATTTTTTTTAAATCCGAAGGTAACTACTCAGTAACAGTTACTAAAATTTATGGTGTATTACGATTCTTGAAGACTATAAGCTGCAGCTTTTCAAACAGTTGCTTGTTGTTACAGTTTTTGATGGACAGTAAACACTCAAACATCCAGAAACATCAGTTATGAAAGCATTACCTGAATCCGGGTCTGGACCATTACAAACAGCTCTGCTGCCAGCCTCTAATGGTGATCAAAGAGCTGATGTGACAATCCGACTACAAACACACCGAGACGGGTCGTGTCCTCGTGCCGTTCTGGTTCCCCAGACGAGTTTAGCTGGACCTTTGCTGGCGGAGCTGGATGACTGGCGAGCTACTGGGAGTCTCTACCGTAACACCGGGAGATTATAGCTGAGGATATTTGTCCGTCCTTTTCTTGTGACTTAACTTTTGTTTTCCCAAATAATCACTCATGACGAGTTTGTGTTAATTTTTGAGTTCATACTATCTTAAAGCTGATCATTTAGAATTTATGAATAACAAGTAACAATAATGTGGTGGTGATGAGTTTATAATAGTCCGGAAAATGATTTTGAGTTCCTTATGATTTGACAATGAGTTGAATTTCAAGGTCATCTCGGCGATGTTTTTGGAATTCATAATGATTTGTCAATGAGTGTGACTTTGTGCTGATGTGCTATGTGTTTCAGGGAGAGCTGCAGCAGAGCTCCAACTGTAAACCTCTCTGGTTTCTAACCTGCTTATCGAGGGCTTACTGTACATGGTGCTATTTGTTTAAAGCCATCTGTACAGAAAATACTTTCCTCCTTCCCCTCTTTATCTTCCTCACCCTGATATCTATTAATTAGCCCCCTTAAATTTAATCAAAGAACGACTTTCAGGAACAGGCCATAAATGGAGTTTCCTCCCTGCCATACTGGGGATTTTTCATCCCTGCCATATGTGGAGTTTCCTCCTGACCACAGAGTTTACATCAGAGTTCCCCTGTAAGACTTAACATCCACTCATTTTAATTCTACTTCATCTTATTTAATTTTTCACCATGAAACGTTTTCATGTTAAGTCACAGTTAAAGTGCAGAGGTGAAGGATTTTTGTGCAGTTTCAGTATCCAACACAGCTGCAGACTCTAGCTCACTCTCTTGCAATTAATTAAATTTAATGTATATTTACACTTACCAGCAGTATATAAACTTGTAATAAAGTATGATGGCCAAAAGATGGATAGGCAACAGGGAACAATATTATAAGCAGTGTAAGATATGGCTTTTCTGGAGATTTGGCGCCTTCCCCTAAAGGAAATTCACCAGGACTCTTATAAAGATATATTTCACCATTTGGATGGATTTAATTTAATCAAGCAAAAAAAGAAAGAAATGTTGATCTGTAGAACTGTGCAGTCACTCAAAATGTAATCTCGGATAACAGGAAGAGAGACTCAAATGAATCGAAAATTTCTGAAACATTTTGGGTTTAAATGCTCAAGAACTCTGAGATGTTTCCAAAGAAATCGAGTTTAAATCAAATTATGATCACGGCTGATCAAAATAGTCAGGATTGCAATTTTTGCCATCATGTCACTAGAAATAACAGAAAATCTTCTGCTTACAGTTGTAGTTGCTCCTGAAAAGCTCAATTTGAGCTGCAACAAACCTCTGGACATATATGACACACTACAACCACACATTAAACATTAACTACATGTTTATATGCTGCTAATAAATGTAAATAAGTAATTCATGTGCCTGCTGTGGAATCTAATCACAAAGAAGCTGAAAGAATTCATGTAGTTGGAGATACTGTCCAAAATTACAGGAAGCTCTCTAAGTTAGGGTTTATGGAAACCAGCTGGCGCACTTTATCCTGATGTGTCGTTCACGCCAAATGTGAAGCAAAGTTTCACCTCGTGTGGAATCAGCCACACTGGAGACCTGTGGATATTCACCGAGCAGCCAGCGGGATAAAGATGAAGCTGGAAACAATTTCCAGAAACGCATCCTCACAGTTTACACTCTGTTTCCTCCGAGCTCGCTCCTTTTTTTCTCTTTGTCTAAAAGCAAAGTCGAACCTTTCAGCTCCAGCTGTTCTCAACCAGCACCGATGAGCTCCTCCCTCATTTCTGATCTCACTGGTATCAGCAGAGGATCACCGCTGATGGGTTCTCATGCGAGCAAATGTGGATTTGCCTTTATTATTAAACAGACTGATCATATCCGTACCGTGTGAAAACTCTGCTTCACGTTTGTTGTGAACGCACCGTTAAAGGGGACCTTTATATTTTTATACTAGCGCTAGATCAGAGTAGCTTTGTACAGGTCAAAGTTCAAATAATCATCATAGTAACATTCCTGTCTTTATACAGGCCCTCAGTTCACCCTGTCTGAAACAAGCCAATTTATCTTCAGGCTCTTTCCTTGACAGCCTACTTTCCTCTTATTGGCTAACTTCTGGAAGCCTGCCGAGGGGCAGCATCCAGTGCTTGTGAGGTGTACTCTGAAGGCCAAGTGTTCGGCTCACAGGGATTATTTCTACTCATGTTTACCTCATTATGTGTTTATATACACACATTAAACATCACAACATCAGACAGATGACAACAAAATAAGTAAAGGTTTCATATTTTACTACAGCACTCATGATGATATTATTATAATCCATCACTTTGACCTCTTGCCCTGAGAAAACAGACTTATTAAGAGCTTTGTGTTTATCCTAGCTTAGCACAAAGCATGGAAGCAGGAGGAAACTGTTAGCCTAGCTCCATCACAAGGTAAAAGTCCACGTTCTAGCTTATTTACATGGTGTAGTGTTGTATTCAGAAAACTAAAACAGAGCAGTCCTGAGTACAACTCAAACAGCCTCCTTTTTATTTCACTGTCTTTCTACATTTGCACATTAACAGCATGTAAGTGGGTGGAAACTGGATTCCTCCAACCTATAAACCAGCGTTCTTTACGTACCGGAGACTTGAATAGAATTTTATTTCAGACATTTTCTTAAAGTCACACCGCCCCCTTCTTTTCTGAATATTTGAATTTGGTTTAAAAAAGAATGAATCCCTCCGTTTGCCGCCCTCTAAAGCACAATCAAAGCTTCAGTGCCTGTTCCCACAGCAGATCGACTGCTTCTGTCTCGTTTCCTTCCGACTTCAGTTCCCAAACAACCTGCTGAGCTGCAGTCATGATTTCCAAAGTTCTACAAGTTGATGTTGACACGCTTTTATGGACAAAGTCATATAGAATGTACAGACTATTTACACCACATTACAGTAGACTATATGGTCTGTATAATATATATTATGGTAGAATAAAATGTAGCTATAGTGTAAAATATAAAGTAGACAATAAAGTTTATTTAAAAAAGTAATATTTTGGTAGGCTGTAGTCTATGAAGTCTTTAATCTAATGAGATATTCAGAGCTTGTAAGCAGCTACACTGAGCTCAATCTGGAAACAGTGCAAGTTTCAATTAAACCAGGTTTCATTTTTTCAATGAGGAAATCAAATGTGCGTACATTTAAATATACAATAAATTAACAGTGTCTTTTGTCCACAGAAACACTTACCAGTACTATTACCTTACATTATTGAGGTGACTGCTGTTGTGATTTAATGCTATATAAATAAAACTGAATAGAACTGAATTGAATTGAATACACTATAAAATAAAATTCTGCTTAAGTTCAGGATATTTTTGCGTTGGGTTCATCCAATCTTAACCTTCAGTTCTACTTAAATAAAGCTACACATCTGATGGGAAATCAGATGACCAAAGTCTGGCTTCTTGTAATTCTTCCTCTCGCTACAGACATCCTGGAAATCAGGCCTATAACTTTCTGTTTCTGGTTATCCAGAATAGACTGTAATGACTGTAGTCTGAAATAAGACTGGAAAAAATGTGACCAACAAACAAAAAACAGAAGTGGCAAAGAAAAGAAAACGGCTAGCACCTGATTCTTTTCTTGCTTCTCTCAATTGATGTTGTACTTACTGTGCGCAGACTGATTGTGTTACATTTTGAGCAGAGAAAAATGCTCCGCAGAAGTGTTTTAAAATAAAACACAATAAAAAGAGAATCGGTGGATCGTCTGTGTAGAAAGCTACAAAAACCCAGTTTGGGTCATCATCATTGCTTCCTTTGGTTTTATCGATTAGCCAAACCGGTCTGGACCAAAAGTGTCTTTGAATGTTTAATCTGCAGATCAGAGTCCTGCAGTGTGGCTGCTTACACTGAGAGAATATCACTTGAGTCAGGTATTCTGTACATGTATAGTATATATTATAATGGACTACTGATAGTCTACTGTACAGAGTCATGCGCAGAATGAGTCAGTGAATCAGGTTGGAAGCAGATCAGTGACCTCAGGTCCCCGCCTGTGCTCTGTTACACCTGACATGAGGTCAGTCGCCCATCGTAGGACTTCTCAGCCAATCAGAAATGACAACATTTAATCAGTTCTCTTATTTGAGCCAATCAAATGTAAGTAGGGCTAAACAGCAGGTGGCACCAATTCTTCTACTCACCCAGTGAGACTATTGTTTTTCAAACTTTTTTTTTTTTGTTGGTTATTAACAACAAAAAAGATACGAATAGACGTTTACGTAAAGGTTACCGTACGAGCATCAGCACGCTCTTATTCTACTTATTCAACACAGCTTCGTGTCATTTGACCGTCGTCATCATGGTTTCAGAACCACCTCATTAAACCATTGAATATATCAATGTCATTACAACAGCTCCAGTCATTTTTTTCAGTTAACCCTGTGAGGCCTCAGTCATTGAATCCATGCACAGCCTGCAACTGAGTACGTAGGTCGCTGACGACATTCACAACATTTATATACTCATGTGAGGCGCTCCGCATCACTCTACTTAACCACCAGCTAGTGTTTTGGTAGTGGAGTTTCTTCCATGAATTGACTGAAAACAGATGGAAAGTCAGAAACGTGTATGAGGAGGTGATGCTATCGAGAGCCAATCACAGTCCCTGCAGCCTCAAACATATAATTTGTGCTTACATTTCAGTTACAGAATCCCACTTAGCTCTAACCGTTTGATTTGGACTCTTTTAAGAAAAAGTGTGAATTTTTTTTGTGTGTGTCTTAATGGTTTTAAGACGTCCCCGAACAAAGACTGAGACCACACAGTGTGAACATAATTAATTATCCATAATTAAGCCAGTAATTATACAACTAAAGTTTTATCATTTCTATGACTTTTACAGTAAGTCAGCATCAGTCATTTACTAACACAATATCATTGATGTATTTACTTAGGCAATAAATAAAGACGCGTCTGTTAAATCTCACAAACAAATTCTCACTAATACCATTTATTGACACTCATATTGGTATAGCAGTTTTATAATTAAAAATATCCTCAAATCACATGTAAATAAAGAGCGGAGCTCATAAACCATCCCATTCAGTAACTTTAAATACATTTGAAGTGAGCTGGATTACAATGTTATTCAGTCTACAAGATAAAGCCCTGTCCAAGTACTTTTGGTCATTTTTGGTTCTACAGTTTGTGTTTGCGTATTGCGGCCATCTACAAAGATAATAAGTCAATTGGAAAACCACAAAAAAGCTGCTTCGTGATTTTTGTGCTATTTAATACGAGCTCAGATTGTTTATTTCTCTAAAATAAATTCCATTTTTTTAATACACAGTACCAGACAAAGGTTTATAGACACTCACATATACATATGAATAACTTTTGCACTTGGCACTACTTGGTCACTCGAGGGTTAAATATGAGCTGTAAACCTATCAGAACAATGTCATTTATATTTGACTGTTATAATCGGGTCTGTGATGAAAAGATTTTTAATAATTCCTCTAAGAGAAAAATGAGGATATAAACCAAACCATAGCTCCTCAGCCGTGGTTTAAACCTCTAATTTTTATTATTTATGTTCCTCGATGTTCAGTAGCTGGGGATGCTCATGCTTTGGTCTTTTACCAATGTTCATGTCCATGAAGTGTCAGAAAATACACAAAGTTCAGTAACATTTACGCCCACGGCTGAGTAAGGAAACTCGAGAGTTCAGATTTTTACATTTTTGTGTTTAAAAAAATGAGAAAACGAGTTTCTATTTAGAGATTTTACAGTCCAAAAATAGAAGGGAATAGAAAGCCATCATTTATAAATGTTCATTTCATATATTTGTAGGTTAAAAGTTGGTTGAGAGCAGAATTTCTTTTGCTTAGGGTTAGAGAACTGTAGAAACCAGAGGCCACCCAGCAGGGGGCGCTGCAGATAGACGTAGAAGCGATAACTTAAAAACTTCCAGATTCTTCCAAATCTGTGTGTTAAAGTGATAATTGATCAATAGAAGCAGGATAAATCTGAAAGAATGAGCCAAAATGGAAAACTGGAAAATAATCCTCAGCTTCCTGCTGATTGGCTGAGAATCCTGGCTTTCTAACCTGCGTGTGAAACCCTCCTCCCCCTCCTCTTAAATCTCCACCTGCTTATAAGTTTATGGTTTTATGGTCCCCCCCCCTCCTCCTCCTTTCTAGCTTCCTCTTTTTACAGTATGTTTGTAGTTTCTTCTGGAGTGAGTGGTGTGCGTGTACTTGTAGTTTTTTCTTCCCTTTTCTAAAAACCGAAGAGCACACGATGACAACTGATGAGCTCTGCAACGCAACAGATTGTAATCTTTATAATAAACTGTCATTTATTACAAACTGCACTCACGGCCTTCACGTGTGCTTCTTTCACAGGTTTATGACCTCAGACCTTCTCTGGCCACTAAAGTGTGAAGTCGAGTTAATGACTGATGAGTTTCACCTCAGATGTGCACTGATGATGATTTACTACCCGGCTTCATATTAAAACAAACACTAAACCTGAAGTATTTGAGAAGTTCAAACTGTTTACAGCTGAATAATGAAAGGACCAAACTTTATAACAAAGTCCTTTAACAGAAGATTTGATGTCATGATTTTATCCTGTCTTTCCTGTGATGACGCATCTCTACTGTAGCTTCCTGCACTCTGCCTGGACATCTTCCCCTTTCTTCACTCCTTCCCTTTATTTAACTAATAGTAAACATTTAAAAATCATCTGACATGAAAACGTCATGTGGTTAGCTAGCCAGCTACCAAAAAGTAGCTATATCATGATTTATAGAAAATATGAAGTGTAGTTATGAGTAACTCCATGGCTACGACTTACTGTGATGTCAGCACAGCTCCATGACCTTTTTAATCTCACCTGAAAAATAGGTGTGACATCAGGGAAGATTCAGGTTTCCGGTCATGTGACTGTTAACCATGTGACATTAACTTGTTTGCTATTTTGAAATGTATAATGCTGTCTCAATGGTCTGAGAGATTCATAACCACTGGTAAATAGGAACACTAGGAAAAATGTGGTTGCTGGCAGTCCAAATGCTGCAGTCACCTTTCATTTGCATGGAAGACGCCAACATGTCTGCAAACACTTGCCAACTGCTCACCAAGCAGCAGTGAAGCTGTGAAAAGAAAAACACAAACTGCAAATGGACACCGTTCTCCTTCAAAGTACAAGCTGAGCCTTTTGAAACGTTTACATTAAAGGCAAATGTTCTCAGTTTCTGGTTTACATCAAACTTTTTCCACGTTTTATACCAGTCTGTGAACAGTTGGTGAGTGTTTGCAGGCAGGTTGGTGGCTCACATGCACTTACAGGAATCTGTAGCAGTGTGCTAGCAAACAAAGCTATCACAGGAGATTTTTTGTGACCCTGTTTGGGACTGACTTAACAATGACTGGCAGCAACCTCCAGCAACAACTTGCCAACCAGTCAGGGAAACCTCATGCCCAGAGGTTACCAGATGTTATGGACTGCTCTCTCAGCCTGTGTGACTGGGGCCTCACTCAGTGATAAACCTGTGTTTGTCGCTCATTTAGTGTTAAAAGCCTTCTCCTACTCTAAATACACCAATAATAACACACAAAAGACTAAACTTCCCACTGAAACTTTTTCAAACTAACCTAAAAGTAAAGTTTTTAAAAGCTTAAAGTGGCACTGAAAGGAGTAAAGTCACTACAACAAACTAAAACTAAAGAAATACCGGCAGTGACTCTAACTGCAGTGAGGGTCACATTACTTGTCAGACAAGTGCATTAAAAACTCTCCAAAACACACCAACAGCTACAGCCATCCACCTGCCAGTGCTCCAGTAATGCAACCCTTAAACCTTAATACGGTTTAATCAGGTGAGTTATAAACCTGCGCGTGTCTCATAGAGTGAAACCTAATGCTGTGAGCTCGCGAGACTCCCAGTGCCAGATCTGAGATTCAAAACATTTACATTTAAACAAACAGTAGTCAGCAACCTAAAACAAACACACACCATCAGCGCGGAGGAAGATTTCACCGATAGATCTTTTGACAGGTGCGTCATGGACGAACCCGACAAACAACCGGATAACCTGACCAAGCGGTCCAACACAACGAGAAAAACCGACTCATAAACGGATACCGAGGACCTACTCACACCCGACATGCAGGCAAGTGTGTTAGAATCCAACAACAAAAAGCTGGATGTTCTAGCCATGTTTCACCAGGACATCAAAGATTTAAATTCAGCTTCCCCTGCGACCGGAGCGCGCACCGGGGAGGGAGCGCGGATCCAGTTGACGCAGCTTCATTCAACAGCTAAACTGTTTTACCTTAGTGAAACAGTGAAAGATGAGTGTCGGTACATTACCGGCGGTCAGTTTGTGGGTTACAACAGAAAATGACGCATTTATTGTTCGCACGTGTTGTCGGACGGGATTATTTCAACAACCCGAGGACGTTTGCCCGAATAACCGCGTCTGTGTAAACTCCATCCATCCATCCATTCGCTTCCACTTATCGATTCAAATTAACTTTGACGCTGAGTATACTACGTTCTCAAACCACGCGTGTCTATGTATGCTGCACATACATACGTGCCAAAATTCACTTTCTTTGTGTGGTGCTTTCACTCTGGTTTCTTTGAATGGGCGCGGTATTCGTTCACAGGCGAAAAGCTCAACAATTCTGGAATATGTCACAAAATGAAAGGTAGACATTCTCCTCCAGCAGGAAACATCTACAAAAATCAGAAAAACGATACAGGCTCTAATTTAATCTGAGCTTTTCAGCTTGTTAAAATAGAGAGGTGCGTCTATCTTGGTACATTTGCTCTGATAGACCCAGAAGGTCGATATATTATTCTTAACTATTTCAAATAATATTTTTATAATCGTCGATCTGTGTGCTCCTAATAATGATGATCCAGCTTTTTTAAATACAACTTTCTGTCATATATCTGATCTTACTGCAAACTCAGTAAGATGGAGGAGATTTCAACACTGTATTAAACCTTTGAGCGCTCCAGTAATTCAGCTAATATAGGACATTTACAGTTTGCCAGAATAATAAAGGAATATATGGAAGATTTGGGTCTTTGTGATGTCTGGAGACTCAGAAATTAAACAAACAGGAATTATACTTTTCTTCTCTTCTGTATATCAGTCTTTTTATTGAATAGATTTTTTCCCTTACAAGTAATTCTGTCATTGAAAAAACATCTTCTAGAATACACCCTATTCACAGCATGCACCCATATCCCTGACTTCTAAGAAAAACGATAAAATAAGACTTTATTGATCCCGCGGTGGGGAAATTTGTGCGTTACCACAGCTCAATAATCTCATAAAGTTTAATATCTTCCTTTTAATGGATTCAGAATTTGACAAATTTAGAAAGGAAATTTAGACAGGAAAGTGGAACATAAAGTAGAACATGATATTGAGGAAAAACTTAAATATCTAACAAGCAAATATGCAACAAATCCAATGAAACAAACATGGAAAGAACTGCAAAATGTTAAATTACAGCTAGATGACATTTTATCAAAAAAGACAGAATCTCTCCTACAGCGAATGCAACAATAAATCAAGTAAATTTCTAGCAAATCAACTCCAGCATAACAAAGAAAAATCACTCACAACAACAATCAGAGATTTTGCTGGACAGTACACACAATCACCACAGGAAATCAATAATACTTTAACTTTTACCGTTATTTATATTCTGCTGAAAATAAACCTAATAACCTCTATCTGCCAGGGACTTACACTGTGCCCTAAACCAAATGCCTAATGGCAGGTTTCCCTGCTCAATTTCTTAAACATTTCTGTCTTCATAACTGGCACAGAAATAAAAGGAAACCCAACATTTTAATCCCTCCCCACGGCATCAATAAAATAATTACTAAAAACAGAAAAAGACCCTACTCTTCATCTGACGACCAGCCTTTGTCACTAATTAATACCGACATTAAAGTTATTCCTAAAGCACTTGCATCTAGTTTAGAAACAGTTCTGCCCTCAATAAATCATAATGACCAGACAGGATTCATCAAAGGCTCACGTTCTACCAATAATATTAGCAGACTGCTCAACCCCAGTAGCCCCAATGGTCATGTTGCTACATTCAGGACTTTTGGCTTGAAACCACTCAAAAAGTTTCCTCCATCTTGGGTTGCAGAATCCAATTATGTCCTCATTTGTGCTTACTCAGTGACATAACCTCAACTGTGATTGGGCCAGCTGTGTTTACAAATTTACAAGTATGGGGCCCAGCTGTCCCAGGTCATTGGTTGCTTTCTGCGCCTCTGGAGTCTCCTTGGGTGGATCCTCTGGGCTGTGCCACGTTTGTGATGGAGGGCTCCTGGGCTTTATCTATTCTGCTGATGTGGGCGAGCTTGATGGGAGTGCTGGTGCTGGTAATTGATAGTAAAAATAGTCTAGTAGCTCCGCTCACCCTTTCTTTTCTAAGACTCCCCCAGAAAATCAATAAATGAACCTGAACAGCTGATATGAAGGGAGAAATTAGCTTCAGCAGCCAGCTTCAAGTGGCCATTAGAGGAACTGCAGTTTTTGGCGTCGACACAAATAAAAGACAGATCACACACACTGAACTCTTCAGACCATGCAGACGAGAATTCAAAAGAATGAAAACTTCCACAGCTGGTGATGAATCCTAACGAGAAACATATCGTCACAGTTACTTCAGTTAAAAGTGTTGAAATTGATGAGCTGAGCTGATGTAAGGAAGCTGAAAGAGGAAATATGAGCAACATCCATCAGGACGAGTGTCTTCTAAACTAATAATGTGTACATGCCTGGGTTTAGACAAAAGACAGAGACAGAATAATCCATTTAAACTCTTCTTAATGTCCACCTTTTAATTACTTGATCAAAAATCATATTTGAAGTTCTGCATTTCAATTTTTTAAAACAATTAGTGTCACTCATGGTTACAACAGGCAGGAAAAAAATCCATGCTCCTTGTGAAGGAAATGAAAGTTTAAAATGAAGAAACAAACGTCCGGAGGCAGTTATTACAGTTAAACTAAACTTAAAATACCTTTAGTTATTCTGAACTTCTCGTAACTCGCACATACTTTCATATCTTCACAGCACATACAGAAAATGTTCAGAAGAAAACTAAAAGCAAAGTATTTAAAATAGTAAAAGCTGAAGGAAAAGGAGCAAACAAACTGAAACCAAAATACAAGAGGACCCGTCTGAACCGATAACAGCCGCCTGCACGTGACACACAAATAAACCGATCGTCTGTAAACACACAGCACATGAACTTCACTTAGTGTGGACATTTGTCAGCTTTTTTTTTTTCTCTGAATGAGCAAATCAGACGTCAAAGGTTAGTGGCTCACTCACTTTCCTCTCCCTGCTCTCCTATTGGCTGACAGACTCACTTTATGAAGGACCGCGGGGTCGATGCCACTTCACAGACTGCAAACACCAGACCAGGTACTGTACTCTGACTCTGTCTTACTATCATAACAGGGATGTTTTCCTCTTCTTCAGAGCTGAACTGTTAAATTTTACCTGTGGTTAGAGGTCGGTATGGTTAACAGAAAGTCTGCAGGGGCTGAATGGATTAAGGCTGTTTGTTAATAAGTTTTTAAAGTGTTCATTATCGTTCCTGTTGTTGTTTTAGGGTTTAAACAGATGCGCTGATTGGTTGGTGGATTTGAGAATTCGGAAGGTCGAGAATGGCAGGTGGAGACAATAAAAGCAAAAGCAAGTCACAGGCTTTATTTTGCTAATTAGGTGCTAAACACATGTATTATTATTGTTCTCTTGCCTATAACGTGATGATTTGTGATGTCTCCCTGATGTTGCTGTGTGATACGAATAAGGAGCTGAATGTTTAAAGTGACTAAAACCTTTGCACAGCACTGAACTTTCACCAGCAGAGCCACCTCTGACTTTATGAGTCCAACAATAAACCAGAGTCATGGCAGTACTGGTCCTTCGAGTCACAGAGGGTGTATAAAAGATTTACAGCTGGCTAAAAAATAATGATAACATCAAAAATAACAAAACTCGCTAGCTATTATTTTTTTTCTGCCTTTGCAAAAGAAGTGAGTCTGTGAAAGATTTTTTGCTGGGGGAGCTAGATGCTCATCCTGATGTTGTTTCTGCTGAGTCCATTTGTAGCTGCTGCACACACGCACACACTTGCCATCGTCCTGCTGCGCTGTTAATCTGTGTTGCACCAGAGGCTGGCTGTGTGGTAAGCATTTCGATTACAAAGAGGAGAACTGCTGCAGAGGAAGCAGAGGTGATGTATGAAACAGCTTTATGTAGTCACAGGACAGGCGGCTTTCCACCAGCTTCTTCAGAAAGATGATGCAGAGGAACAGGGTGTGTGACGGGCTGTTTTACACAATTAGTGCTGAGTCCTGCTGCTAAAAACAGATTTAGTGGAATTCAATTTCTAATATTCTAATTGTGCAAGTTTTAAGTTTTATTCCTGAAAAGAATTGTTTTTTGTTGCTTTTTTACTTTATATACTATTTTTTATTACTTAATTGTCAATTAATTATATAAAATTTGACCTTTTTAATCTTTTAGTGAAGTCAGTAACAGAAACTCTCCATGTTGATATATTTGTCTTTATAAAACGAGAAAGATGATGTGGCAGCTCGAACAGATTGATTCCTGTTTTAATGCCTTAATTCAAACTGTGTTGCCTTCACAGTACTGCTAAGAGGTAAATCTACTTTGCTCCTTTGTTTGTGTCTCAGTTTTTTTTTTGGCCCTGTCTTTCAAAATCCAGAGAAAAAGGAAAAACAAGTACACAGGAAAGAACTCTATGATTAATAAAACCAGATCCTGGTCACTGAATGGTTGAAAATTTTTAGGTCTAAACAGACTTGTAATGTTTTTACTTCTAGCAGACATGCTAACAGTCCCAGATCTGATCAGGAAGAAGAGGGATGGAGGACAGTTAAGTGATGACGAGATCAAAGCCTTCATCCAGGCCGTTAAAGAGAAAACCATTCAGGACTCTCAGATAGGTACAAACCATCTGACGCGCATTCATACTTCCTCCTTTGCATCTTTAACGTCTCCCCCTCTTTGTATTTAAGGGGCCATGCTGATGGCTATTTGGCTGAATGGGATGGTCTCCGCGGAGATTAAGGCCCTGACCCGAGAGATGATGTCATCGGGAGAAGTGATGGAATGGCCCGATGAGTGGAAAAATTTCATGGTGGACAAACACTCGACTGGCGGGGTGGGAGATAAAGTCAGTCTGGTGTTAGCGCCAGCGCTAGCTGCCTGCGGCTGTAAGGTATAGACTTTAACGATGAAATCTGATTGATTAAAAATTTAAAGTGAACCCATTCTGTTCATGCCCGGCTGGTCTGCACTAGATTTACATGATTAATATTATTTTAGACTGGGACTCAGTGCAGCCCCCTGGTTCTATTTAAGATCCTCCCCTTTTAAACAAACTTCTTCTGATTGGTTACCCCCTCATTAGTAGACGGTTTACTTGGGTGGGTGTGTCTTCTTTTCCTCACACCCTGAGATTACCATATTAGGAACATTAATTCACTCCATGTCCACAGGTTCCTATGATCAGTGGGCGGGGCTTGGCTCATACAGGAGGAACTCTGGATAAACTGGAATCAATTCCAGGATTCAAAGTGGAGCAATCAAGAGAGCAGGTGAAGCGAGCTGTTCCTTCAGGAAGTAAATCATTCAGTGTGTAATGTTGCTGAATTACAAACTGTCCAGGCTCACTTATACTTACATATAGTTTTAATTTTTAATAAATGTCAGCAAAATGTTACTCTGGGGGGAAAACACACTGAAACACATTGCACCCCCTGGTGGGCCATGAGAGTACTGCATGTGAGCCACATGAAGTCAATTACAATAAATATACTTAAAAATAATCTTTTTTGATATGAAATATTTTGATTTTATGAGGGAAATAACCACTGCTCCCAGAGTGGGCAGTTCAATTTGTCAACTACCAATGAGAGCCAAGGATACTGCTGACTCACATAACAGAGTTGCCTAGGCAACTAGACCCTGGAATAACTTCTGTGTCGCCTCTTTAGGCTCACGTGATGATCTGTGATTAAGTTAGATTAAAAGTTTGGGCTCTAAAGATTTTCTGTAGACTAGAGACTGTATATAATGGATGGATATAGCCATAGTGACAAACACTGCATACTGCAACATTGCATGCTCATTGGCTAACCTCTTGTCAGTCACACATCATTGGCCATCCAATGATGGCCATTTTGATGGCCTTTTTTTTATTATTCAAGAGTCGAATCTATTGACTGACACAATTTACTCAGCAGGAAAGAATTTCCTAATAGGCAAAATAAAGTAAGTCTCTTCTGTCTAACCACCAGAAGAGTCGCCCCCTGCTGGCTCTTAAAAACAATGCACGGTAAAACAGATGAAACTATGGACTGGGGAAAGGAGGACACTGACATCTTTATTGAAATTTGTTAATTAATTCTGATGGTAACTCTTGTGATAAGGGTAAAAAACCAGATAATTAAATATTTAAATTCATAAATAAATAAAACTACATACGGATAATAAAGAGTGATAAATACTCAAAGTCAATCTCTGATTCAGCTGTTCTTCTCCAGATCCTGGAGATCCTGGACTCAGTGGGCTGTTGCATTGTGGGTCAGACAGAGACTTTGGTTCCTGCAGATCGAGTCCTGTACGCTCTGCGAGACATCACCGGCACTGTGGACAGTTTACCTCTCATTACTAGTAAATATTGTGAATAGTGCTTCAAGGCCTGAAAACCCTTTTTTTTTTTTTTTTTTTTAAATTGTTTTGTTTTGAGAAACCTAAGCTTTTTCTACCCTAACACACGGGCGGAGAGGATTTAGACTTTCCCTACGTGATGTGTGAGTCCAGTCAGCCTTCGGGGGAACATAGGTTTGAGCGGTTCTAAAGCAGCATGCCCATTAAAACCGATGAGAAGAAAAACATCCAGATGTTTTGATACCCACGCAAAACTGGAGTCCAGCACCTGGCCGGATTTTGCCGTGGATATCCGTGTTTTTTCTAATCAGCTTACAGCCGTCTGTGCTGTTTCTGCAGGTTCGATCATCTCAAAGAAAGGAGCCGAGTCTCTGTCTGCTTTGGTGCTGGATGTCAAGTTTGGACGAGCTGCTATGTGCAAAGACCTGGAAAGTGCTACAGAACTAGCTCAGATGCTAGTGAGTACAACAACAATTCAAATATTTCACCATAAAACAGGGAGGGAAGTGCTTTAATGTGAAACATCTGTACAGGGAGCAACACAACGATGAACCACAGGAGAGATAATATTGGGATTAATTACAGGCTATTTTAATCCAAACTCAGAGGTTTGGTTTATGGAGCAGCGTCTAACTCCACAGCACATTACTGGCAAAGCTGACCTCAAATTTGGATTTCGCGGTTTATTTTTCTTTCAGGTGGAGGCAGGAAATGGTCTGGGCATACGTACAGCAGCCGTGCTCAGCGGCATGAACGGTTCGATCGGTCGATGTGTGGGAAACAGCGTGGAGGTGATCGAATCTCTGGAGACGCTGAAGGGAAACGGACCCGATGACCTGATGGAGCTGGTCACGACTCAGGGTGATGACGTCACTCAGCAGCTCTCGTCTGTCAGGGTTTGATCACCAAAGTAACAACGTGTCTTATACGAGGCATTAAAAAGGTCCTGAAACCCAAAAGAACACCACTTTATTAGGCACACCTGTGGCCATTTTATTAGAGACACGCACCCTGTGGTCAGTTTATTAGGACCACCTGTGGCTCTCTAAATGCAGGAAGCATCTGAGCCATTTCAAAGTGGCAACTGGTTTTATTAGGACACCCATGGCCACTTTATTAAGTACACCTGCTGTCTAATAACGTTGCAGCATCTCTTTTGTGCCATCTGCCTCTTTTTAACCAGCCTGTTTACCTCTTTTTAGCAGCAAGCCAGATAATTTGCAGTGTCGAGTTAATATTAAAGATTATGGATAAATAAAATGTATCTTATCTTCATTCTTCTCCTAGCTCTATATAGTTTTAAATATTGCACTCCATACAGATGCCCACAGGTTAAGAAAAAGAAAATTATTATTTTACACAGTATGCAGCTCCTCAGTTCACCTCCCGTCTCTTTAAGGTCCTCTTCCCTAAAAGCCTACTTTGTTCTGACTGATCAGTTTCTGGCAGTCTACCGAGGAGCAGCACCCAATGCTTGTGAGCTGTACTGCTTGTATTCTGTGGACTTTTTACCCACAGGAACTACTGCGACATAATTCTTTATCGTTTTTTTAAAACTCTGAACTTGTTTAATATCGCGGATCCGCGTTAACTTGCTAACGGGGATTTGCCGCGTTAATGAGGTTATGGCGTTAACCTTGTATTAACGAGATTAACGCTGACAGAACTAATCTAAACCTGTAACTTTCTTTATACAGGAAAATAAAATTAGAAAACGCAGAACAGCCTCTCCTTTGTGAATATAAGAGACATGACAAGAATCTCATTGTTACCTTTGTTATAGAATCCTAGTGAATATTACCCTTAGATGAGATAACCAGTTCTATAATGATGATAATAATGTTTTTGCTATAGCTAATAAGAAAAATAGACCACTTAGGTTTAAAATTAAAAAAACACACTCAATTCTGACAGTGGTAAAAACATCATGAGAATATAAAACCACTGCATGCACACCTTTACAGACAACAACTTGCTTTAATTTTAGTCTATTTTTAATTTTATTTAATTTTACACTGGTGTAAAATTTTCCCTTTAGGTACATTTAAAAAAGAAACCATGATAATTATTTAAAATTTGTTTTGTCTGTGTTTGTAGGCGGGTTGTTGCTCGTGATGACTGGTCTGGTGTCTGACCTATCAGAGGGCAGAAAGCAGATTTCCGAAGCTGTGGTTGGTGGAGCAGCGCTGTCAAAGTTCCAGGCCATGATGGAGGCTCAGGGCGTGAACAGCGACACAGCTCAGCGGTTGTGCACCACCAACACAGATTATTACAGCATCCTGAGAAAAGCGAAGCATCAGCTGGAACTGAAGGCTCCTGCGGACGGTAAAGCCAATAAAATGACTCCATTCACTGCTGATGCGTTCAAAGACACACTCAGGAAATATGAACTACCTGCACTTACAAAGAAAATTCATCATGTTTAGGAATCTAAAGAAACTAACAAACACAGCTATCTTTGGTGACACAGGAACTTTTATGCTGAAGTTCAGGTTGTTACACAGTTTGTGATTATAGTTACATTTGGGGTTTTAAGATAATTTGTTACCAACAGAAATTAGACAAGAACTGCACTGAAAATCAGTGGCAGGAGGTCTGATGTAGAGATGAATTCAAATGTGAACATTTTGGTTTAAATAGTCAATATGAACAAAAAGAGGTACAACAGTGAGGGTCTGCAGCCATCAGTAAAACACAGTGAAGGCTCAGTCATGGTTTGGGGCTACATTTCAGCCAGTGCTGCTGTGGATGTTGTCAATACTGATGGAAATATGAACACAGAAAAGTACAGAGTTTGATCCACAATGTAATCCCAACACATGCACTTGCATACGTGTACCTACATATGTGAGCCCTCGTATTTGATAACATGTATTTTTACTGTCTGTCTTCCTGCAGGTATCGTTTTGGAGATTGACGGTTTGGTTTTAGCTCAGGTGCTTCACAGATTGGGTGCGGGACGATCAAAGGCTGGAGAGCCTGTCAATCACAGCGTGGGGGCGGTGCTGCTGGTGTCTATAGGTCAGAGGGTCACAAAAGGTAAGAGGCTGTTTCTGCTCCTGCTGATGGTGTGAGGGACATCCTCCTGATGGAGTCATGTGTTTTCAGGCGTCTCGTGGCTGCGGCTCCATTATGAGGATCCGGCGCTGACCCCAGACCAGAGGAATCACCTGGAGAGCGCCCTGACTGTGGGAACAGACAAAAAAATACAAACACAACAGAAACGCACTTTGGTGGAAAAGATACTACCTAAGAAATACGCATATTAATACTTTTAAGTTGTAGAGTTTAAGGATGCGCAGTGTTGAGCACGCAGCTGATCTTTTAATCGGCTCAGCAGGAAGCGGCAGCATCAGAGACTGACGGACCGGTGAGGTCATGGCAGCAGCATTCACATTGTTCCTACAGGCAGATTAAACTTGTTACCTCAGTTTATCTGGTCTTCAGGTGATTTTATCCGGTCTTCAGGTGATTTTATCCAGCTGTTTTTAACCATTAAGCTTTCCTCACCATGGCCCTCACGTAAAACTTCAGTATTTATCGATCTGTCACTTCATTGATATCAGTGTTACTCACACCTTTAGTGTTCGCGCCATCTTTTCACCATCTATTTCCTCCCCGCTCTCAGACGTGTGACTGATGTAAGGATTCATTTAGAATTGTCATGTTATTGCTGGCTCTGCAGATCTTTCATTTAAATAAAAATCGCTTCTTGAAGAACTGAATCTTGGTTGTGGCATATTTTATCTCAGAAGCTATTCGATTTTTCTCCTTTTCTTCTCAAATTTAAGAATCTAATTCCTTTCTCATAAAGTTTTCACTTTTTCCTCTGATCAATATCCTCTGACTAAAAAATATAATTTGTCAAACATTTTTGTTGAGTAAACAAACAACAAAAACGCTTTTCTTTTTCAGAACACAACAAATTAAACTTTATTAACAGTCTCACATTGACAAAAAGACTTAGGAGCATAAAAAAGTTCCTCTAACATTTTCATCATCTCACTTCTTTATTTATAAAAAGTACAAACAGAAAACAAGAGCCAGGAGTCAGAGACAGGAAGCAGGCGAGCAAGTTATCAGGACGCTCCGGCTCATCCCGGATAATTAGCACACCTGCTCCTAAAACAGACTCCCATAAACTTTATTCACACAACAGTCACGCTGTCATCAGGGGTCAAAGGTCAGTGAACGACAGAGTTGAGCGGCTCAGCTCTGATGTTTCCTAAATCCAGAGTGGAGTCCGTCTCCTCATCGATCTCCCCGATCACCGCTCTGTAACCAAAACAAGAAAAAGTGCAACCAAGAAAACAAACGAGGGGATTACAAACAAAAACAAACAGGAAGAACAAATAAAATATGAAAGGAAAACAATAAACAATGATAAACAAATTACATAACAGAACTGTTAACAATATTTTTTGTTCATTAAAATAAAACAATGTAACGAATCTATCTATGTAGGTATGGATCCCCACACATCATTTTCCTCCTTGTTTAAGAATAAGAGTCTTTCTCTTGGTTTTCCTTCATAAAAATAATTTCAAACAAACAAACAAACAAAAACAAAACTCTGATAGGGCTACATGGATCAAATGTGCAACCACAGCATTCATCCTTAAAACATCACGGAAAAAAACTTTTACATTTTTTTTCTTAACTCCTAATTATTAATTACCCCATTTTGCAATAACAAATTATATCTTAATAAAATAATAAAATTGGTAAACCATGTTAATCTGATTTTGTAGATTAAAATTCACATTAAGGCCTTACTAATTTGTTATCTTCAGTATTGATTCATCATCAACAAAGGTCAAACGTGACTTACACATTGTCGCCTCGGACAATGTAGAGTCCCAGCACCACCTGCTCGACCCCCTGACTGGAGCTGAACACTCGCTCATGACTCTCATCCAGGATCAGGTTGATGGTCTGATCAAAGCCCTTCAGAGTGCCCTGAAAAAACAAACTGGCATGAATCAATGAGGACACGACTTACAATAACAATAACTTACAATCCAAAATAATTCTGACTTCAGTGAATCCTGATTATTGTGAGTGGTGAAGTTCTGCAGGGCCCACTGCTGTTTAAAATATAAATGAATAACGACTTTAATGCTTTCATTGCTTCCAGGTGCACTTGCTTGTGTATGACACGATTTTAAACAAACCAGGCTCTGACCAGTCTTCGGTATGCATTTGTCTCCAATATAATTTAAAAATTGATTAAAAGTTTTTTTTTAAGTGATTTTGATCCCGGGTGATCGTCCAGTAAAGGTAAGGATGTGTTCAGACTCACCACAATCATCCTGCCGTCCGAGGTGACAATGGCCACGGTACCTGGAACAGCACGAGTTAAAGAAACAGCACCTTTATGGACCAAAACCTCTCTAATATTATTCAGAACGTACAAATAAAAACAATTATCATCACACCAAAATTGAAAGCTATGCCGCCCACCCATTCTGTCCACAAGAGGCGCTTGTAACCTTAGCTTCTGTCTGTTAATGAGCTCCAGCTTTAAAACTGCAGGTTGCATGCTTCCAAAATTTAAAAAAAAGAAGAGTTTACAGTTTTTCAAAGTAGTCCTGATGTCTATGTGTGATCTTAACATGAATCAAACTGTGAAATCATTTACAGAACTTCTCTGATCAGCGGGTCCACATAATACAAACACGGCAATAAAATCCCGAGATTTCCCTCATTTTAAATGTGAAATCTACATTTAAGAAGTCTGAACATGTTTTAACTCAGCTCTGAACAACCCGTTTCTCACAGACATCTCTGAACTGCCGCTAATTAACAAAACAAGTAAGCATGCAGCTAAGCTAACTAGCATTTTTCCATTCATTCAGAGGGTTTGCACATTAGTGGCTAACGGCGGAAGGATACGGTTAATGTAGCTCTCCAACGCAGTGGACATCCTTTGTCCCGGGCTCGGTGTCTATTTATCCAGTGGGGTGGTCGATAAATACTTATAGTGGTAGTCCGGTGACAAAATAAAACCGTGCGCACTCGAACAGCAGCAGTAGCTAACGGCTAACAACACACTGGAGCGCAGACTAGAGCAATCAAACACTGAGCAGGAACGAGAGCAGAGCGCCGAGCGGAAGCGTCACATCCGGTTTGTGTTAGTTCTCAAAAAGAAAACACTAAAAACTGCAAAATTTAAAGAAATAAAAAAAGGTGGGAAAAAATGGGAAATGCAAAAGAAAAAAATGACAAATTTACTAGAAAACATGACAAGTTTATAAGAGAAAAGACACAAAATTATGATACAAATTGGTAAATTTATATGATAAACTATTCTTTTTGACTATTTCTTTAATGACTCTAAAACATCTGAGTTTATTTTCTCGCTTTTCACCCTATCCCTTAATTACTATCTTAAATGATTTTAAATATTTCTTTCCTTCCTATGCTTCATCATAGTTAAGAATCATTTCCTGTTTATTTCAATATATTTTCAGAGCCCTCAGATGCTTCTTTGAATAGTAAAAATATTTATGACTCTTCTGAAATATAAACAAATGTGATCCACAAACAAAATGGACACCGGACGTGATGTCATTTCCTATAACTAGAAAAAAACAAACAAGAAAATTGGTCATTGTTGTATAATTCCTTAAACAATTCTGAAAAACCTAAATTTTTTACAATGATGATTACCCTCAAAAATAATCATTGAAAAGTCCACGTGACAAAGAACATCCTGCACTGCTCTGTTAACTTACCACTAGAAAAGTTCTTTTTTTTTTTTTTTTTTTTACTGTTATGTGGTTCTCACAGGAAAGGATGATTAAAAAATTATGATGATTTTAACAAATATAAGCCATTACCGTATTATTTAACTACCAAATACAATATCAGGCATTTAAAATTAGCTTAACATGGAATAAAACAGTTTTGAGATCTTTGGATAATTTAAGGAAATCTAGTTAATACTCTCTAAATGCATAACTATTACGTACACTTTAATGTAATTTTGAAAAATTAAAATAGTGGTAACCATGAGTGGTAAGATGTATTTGAGAAATTTTCAGCACAGGATAGACAGGCAGGTCATCAAATTTGCTTTCCTTTCTGTCAAAGACGTAAAATGAAATATGTATTAAGAAAAAAAAAATCAAACTTGTGAGTGTTGATGTCAGACAACACACAGAGTCCAGTTCTCCCAGCAGGTCTTCATCTTTATTGTTGCTCAGTAATCGTCCATACAAAGGCGGGTGGAGGAGAGCAGTGGAGCCCGACAGGACAAACAACAGGAACGTCATGCTACCAAAGTATTAAATTTGTACAAAAATACTTTACAACATCCCTGTTCCTTTAAAGAAAAATACAGTTTGGTTGGTTGGTGAAGCTACATGGAAACTAATCTGACCCACTATTTCAAATGGCAGTGCAATGCACGTGTGTGTGTGTTAGTGTGTGTGTGTGTGTGGTTGTAGGTGGGTGGATGTCTTGCTGAGGTGAATCACTAGAGTGCAAATCCCTGCAATGTTACACACATACACACACACACACACCCACACACACTCACACACACAGGCTCTAACAAATACACACCCACACACATGGTAATGTTAATACATGCGCACAAACACAGTGTGTATGGCTTTAGGTCTCACTCATCAAACCCTTGTGAAGCCACACCCCTCAGCCCTGTGGCTTGTTCCCATTGGTGGAGCAGTTCTCTTGGCTGAACCTTAAAACACTAACATCTACGTGTTAGCCCTGAATTCAAGGCATTAGCTCTGTATTAGCAATGTGAACCATTTCCTTAGACCTTGTTAGGTCTCTTTAATGAACCTGTAGCTACTACCTCGCCTAAATGCTAGCCGCAAGCTAAATTATAGTTCATGTTACTCATGTGCTAACATAAACCACAAATCAGTAGAGGCTGACATAAAACTGACATACTCTCTTGTTAGCAGACATTTTTAGCTCCTTGCTCTTATGTTTACCTACAAACCAACCAAGCCCTTGCTATGTTAAGTTGTAACCACACTAGTAAATAAGTGTTGAAAAATTGTACAGCTAACTTACCATCCATGTACTATGTGCAACTAGCCACATGTTATAGTTATGTTAGCTCTAATGCTCTGCATCAACTACCACATGCTAAACTGTAGTTCTATTATCTCCCATGTTAGCTTTTTGCTAACAAGAGAAAAACTTTGTTTTGCAAATGTAAGCCCTATGTTAAAGGTCTGTAAGGGCTGTGCTGGCACTAGCCGTGTGCTAACATAATAACTTTAGCTTTGGATAGCTCTTTATTCATATGCTAATTAAATTATTTTTATGCTTATTAACTAATAAATATAGCAAGAAATGGGTGTTACATATAGAAAGCCTAATTTTCTTGTTCTATGTGTATAGTCATGTGTTATGGTTAGACTAGCCCTATGCTCAATGTCTGCTAGATACATACTAATCATGTGTTAGTAATGTCCTCAGACCAAGTTAGGCTGCTCACTTGTCAGTTGAATTTGATGTGTGGTATACTGCTTTTGCTAAAATTAGAAACCGTAACTTAGTACTAACCATAAGCTATATTATAGCTCTGTTATCAACATGTAAGTTATGCATTAACATAAGCCAAAAATCAGTAAGAGATTTTCAATGAAGCTAAAATACCCTTATGTTAGCATTCTCTGTATTACGTAAACCCTGTGTTCAGCATCTGCTGGTCACATGCTAAAATGTATTTCTATTATCTGTTATGTTAGCCTAATGCAAATAAGAAAAAAGTCTTTATTTAACACATTACCCTGATTTTAACAATGGGCACGAGCTGTGCTTAACTGTGTCCTGACATACAATAGGATGTTACGATAAATGTTAGCCTTGGCTAGCTGTTTAAATATATGCCAACCAAGTTCTTTCTTTGTGATTAGCCAATAAACATAATAATAAATGGATATCAAACACAACCAGCCTATGGTCCTTGTGTTATGTCTGTTATGATTACGCTAGCCCTTTGTTCAGTGTCTGCTAGCCATATGATAGTTATGACCTTAGATCAAGTTAGCCTACTCAGGTGTCAGTGGAATACCACCAATAGAGCTGTTTCAGCCTTTTTATAGTCAAGATGCTAAAAGACATTCTTTAGCTCTACAGCTAACCATACCTTAGTGAAGTGCAAGGTTTGTGCTAACAATACACAGACTGTGCTGGTACTGGGCTAGCTGTGTGCTAACATAAAAAAATGTTGGCTAAATTTTATCTTTGGTTAGCGGTTTTTACCCATGTGCTTACAAGTCTCTTGCTATGTTTATTAGCTAGTAAACATAGTTAGGATAGTAGTTCCCTTGTACTGTGTATATAATTATGGTTACACTAGCCCTGTGCTCTGCGTCTGCTAGCTTAATGCTAACTACATACTAGCCATTTGCTTGCAAAAAAAAAAAAAAAAAAACCCATCTGAGCATTTAGAAAATTTTGGGTAGAGCAGAACAGCCAATGACAACTATCCACATAGAAACAGCCAATCAGAACGCTCTAATCCAAAGCACAGCAGCAGCTATTGGACTGTTTGGCTCAGGGATGCTGAGGGAGGGTTCTGATTGGCCACTATAAATAGTGAGTTAAGACTAAGGTGAGAGCAGGAAGATGTTGACATCACTCGAAAATAAACACTCACTCACTCTCTCTCAGACACACACACACACACACACACACACACAAGTGTTTACCGTCACAGGTTTCCTGTTTTAACAGGATTTTTTTCTTTTGTAACATAGTTTTTGTGATTATGAGATGGTGTTTTCAGGGTTTGATGGTTTTTGATGTGAACAGCGATGGGGACTGAACTTTTTTTTTTTTTAAATCTATTTTACATATTTTCTGGTTCAGTCACCATGGAAACAAACAAACAAACAGAATTGACAACAGTCAATCAAAAAAACACACCAATTGATTAGCATAAGAGATCACTGTCACTGGGGCTGGGGATGGGGAGGGGAAGTCGGGGTAGGGGCATGCGTGGCTTCTTCCTGGAAGCTGATTGGTTGTCTTTGTGTGTGAAAAAGAACCAATCACAGACAGGCAGGGAAGGAAATGTTTATGTTTCTGATTGGTTCCAGCCAATCAGCTGAATTTTTCAGAACTGCCGTCCATCATCCTGGTTGCCTATTGGTCAGGGGGTAGATTGGGTGGGACTTGAGGTGGGAGGGGCTTAACTGGCCTTGTGTTTAACGTGTAACATACACACACACAGACACGCACACATACATACACAGTGTGGCCAGTCCAACAGGTGTAAACAGTAGAAAAAGTATTATTGAACTTGCTCAGTGTCATCATCATCATTATTATTGACAGCGTGGTTACCGTAACTCTTCCAGCCTGTAGCTCGTTCATGGCACAGAACAAAAATTTTAACAGTAAACCCTTCGTTTCATTTAGGATGCTCCGATCAGTATCAGCTGATCATTAGTAAAAATGCACTGATTTTTTTCTAAAGGTAAAATTCACAAATAATTTTTTTTTTTTTTTTTTTAAACGTAAAGAAAATGTCCTTTATAATATAAATAAACAAATTTCTCTAGTTGACATATTAAAGCATATAAAGTAGCTGTTCTGGAGCTTTGGATCCTACCACATCCTCCCTTAGCAGATGGAGTGTGCCCAGTGTTGCAGAGGTTCCTTTTTTGTCTATTTTTTAACTTAGCTTGCCAAACAATTTAATTAGAAACTGCATAATTAAGAAACACGTTTATAGGAAATAGCCATTAATAGATGGTTTTGCACAAAATATTTCAAACTGTTACTTTTAATGGCAGGCAATGCATTCCCCAATTCCTAAGAAGATATGGACTATAAGCACTTTCGGACCAAAAAGCATTAAAGATGTATAGCTTTCCAAAATACACTTTCCAAATATACTAAGCTAAGCATGGTTTGCAGATTCTATTCTATTCACATTGCCTACATAGCAAAGATGGACAATTTATTTTCCCAAGGGGACACATGCTAAACTGGGACTGTTTTGGAGGGCTGCACCAATAAGCTGAAATAAGTTCTGCTCAATATTATTTTTAGGTTATATATAGGTGCAGCGCTCCACAACAGTCCCAGTTTCTCATGGCCTCCTCCTGGAGCATAGATATGCAGAAGTCATGTAAAAGCTGAATAGCATTTAGTATACATGAAAAATCATATTATGTTGCCTCCACATAGAGCCTAGGTAAAGTCATTTCTCTGTGCTTTGTTCCATTTTTTATCGCTAAGAGTTTTATATACTCAGCTGATGTTACACCCGATTTTATGCAGGCTTTTTAAATGTACTTTTTTGTAATTACCCTCTGCAAATTTTAACCGAAACTCTTTACCACAGCGATTTATGTGTTGAAGTGTTTTGGGTTGTGTGCTGTCAAGTTTTTCCTTTCTAACCCTACTCCAATTTCTTCAAGAAGCTTTAGTGATGGCTAGCGGTTCTCCAATCATGCATATCATGTGTATCCTAAAAACTAACAAAGGCTTGTTTAACAAGACCGATAAAAAGTTCTCTGGTCCGAAAGCACCTTATCTTTGTCTTTTCACTAGTTTCAAGCTGAGGTGCAACAAACATCATAAATATATATGCAGCTGCAGGTTTTCCTGCTAATTACAAACCAGTATCATGTTTCAATGTCCAGCTCTGGTTTAAAATTTTAAAACAGTGTTCCCCCAGAGACCAACGTCTCTGCTCAGATGGTAACTTTTCTTATATTATTCATCTGTATAGCAGCAATGGTTAGTAATGATGTAAATTTTGTGAATGGCGTCATAAAATATTAGAACTGTCAGTTGTAATTTGTGGAGAATTTAGGAAATTAAACAGTGATAGAGAGCAGGTTACATAAATTATAGCAGCCGTTCAACAGTGGAGCCAAAGTACAAGCCAAACCTTGTACAGTTTTGCTTCGGTAAAGTGCATAATCAAACTTGAAAAACTACACCTGGTAATGCCCACAGGAATAAATCTCTGGGTTGCCAGACAAACTAGTTACGGAGGTCTTTCCTTTTGTATTGTTTAATTTGGATATCTCTTCAGGTTTCCATGTCACGTTGAGCATTTATTTTAAGGAGGTACATCTCATCATAACCTTATGGATCCAGCCTTATATACTTGCAAAACCTCACTTAACCCCAACCATTTTTGAGCTCGACCTCTCTTTCTATCGCCATTTCCACTTATACCCTTTCTTCAAAACTTGCAGTTAAACAGGACCATTTTTATTCTCATCTCTTAAAACAACCTTCTGGTCCAGTTTCTTGTGGGATCTGTACCTTCTTGTTCGAAAGCTTCTTTCTTTAATCCTGTGTGGGGCAGTGCCTAAAACTACCTTTCCATCAACCTTCCAATGTCAAGCATAACTACTTCGAAAAGTTACACCTTCAGTAATTTCAGACTTACCCTGTCTTCTGCATTTGAACAATCTAGTTTTTAGTGTACTGAGGACCAGTGATTCCAGCTGGTTAAATATCAAATAGAAGACTTTGTCATAAGGCTTTCTTATACACAAGCATAAGGATTTAGTAATCAGTATATGTTCAGTAATATCATCAGATGTAGACACTGATCAGAGCATCCCTAGTCTCCTTGGCAACTGTTATGCCCATCAGCAGGTTTCGGTATCTGGACTAGTGTCCCATCAGTCTTTGTGCTGCTGTGGATCTCGGCCAAATGCCACAAATCTGGTTCTAGTAGGCCCAGGATCCAGGATGGACTTCACCAAGCACTGGCCATGGCAATGGCACAGTATCCATAGTTCCTTGGCCAGTGAGACCGCAAACATTAATAATGCTTTAACCAGTAAGACAACTATATTTGCCTCTGGTTTCACTAGAAACAATAGCCATTGTCCTGATCCCACTAAGACCAGTACCTGTGTGTCTTGGTACGCTAAGACTATTGGCTGAGGTTCTTGCTTAGTAGGACTTTGGTGGAACCTGGAACCATAATTCCAGAACCCATGTGTCTTCAACCTGGAATTCTAGGCTTCTAGAACCAGTAACCATCAATCTTAAAAGAGTAAGACCATTGGCTGTGGCACTGACTTCATAGGATTATATTTCTCGGCTTGTAGACCATTAAGACTATTGGCTGTAGTTGTGGCTTCAGTAGAACCAGTAGCCATGGCTCTAGGCTAGAAGGATCAATAACTATTAATCTTAGACCAGGTAGGCCAGTAGCCCCAGTTGTGGCTCTAATAGGATCATTAGAATTCTGGTTCCAGTGACACCAGTAATACCAGTATACAGAACTGGTTCAGGTTAAAAGGTGTGGTGTTGCTCCAGTCCATCACTGTGCTTTCAGGCTGCTTTAGCAGTTCAAGGGTCAAACTATAGTAGTCAAAGGTCATCCAGAGGGTGTGTGTAGCACCATGGGCGGTCTACTCCGAACCAGTTTAAACTGGTTTTAAATCAGTTTGATTCAACTTTGTTGTCCCCTTTTTCCTCACGACCTCTCCAGTCTGGTGTGGTTGAATCCAGTCTGACATAATTTTTGTCTGCTATAAGGAATTGTTTGTAACCTGCCCCATCCCAATCCCTGCCCCAAAGCCATCTCCTGGTTGGCTCCACTTGATTGGACCGCTGTCCTCTCCCTGGCCAACAGAGAGATCTGAGGGTCCCAGGTCACTGCCAACTGGCTGAGAGGAGTGGCTGCTGTTGGTTGTGCCATCGGTGTGATTGGCCATCAGGGTAGAGGAGGAAGAGGATGAAGGGTTTCGGCTGATTACAAGCTCCAAGCGGTTTGGAGACTCTGCAATCAGGGGAACTACAAGGCAGCAGTCAAAGTCCCTGGTCCGCACATGGTTAATCTGTAAGAAAAAAAATATCTTAATTTAAACCAAGAAATGAAGAGTTGAAGGCTGTGGAGAGATTAGTGAAACTGGTATATTTTTGTACCTGTAGTATTCGGTCATAGGCTTTGAGACCACCCTGTTCCGCTGGGCCTCCGGGTCGGATGTTATTAACATAGACGCCGCGGTCCAGCAATCCATCAGAAACGCTGAAACCAAAATCCTCAAGGTCTGTCGCCTTCTCCAGAGTGAGCTATGAGTACAAAAACACACCTGTCAGTTAATAAGGATCACAGGGTTTGTGAACCTCCCTAAGGAGAGCAAACACAGGCCAAACATTACCTTGTGAAGTTCCACAGGGTTCTGGTTTAGGATGTCATTTACTTCCTGCCTCATCTTCCTCATGGCGAAGGCTCGGCGCTGAGGGTCAGAGGGCAAGGTGTTGGATCGAGGAGTCACCTGAGAACAATCATGAGAAACTTGTCTTCAAAAACAATATATCACAAAATAACACATATCACAGAGAGAGGTCAAAGGTCAGTGGCATGTACTTGTGGTCTGGAGTTGCTGCGCTCCTGGAAACTCGCCTGGCGCCCCAGAGTGCTCCGCAGAGGGGTGGGATCATGGTTTAGACTGAGGGTGGAGCCTGACATGATGGTAGCCTATGAGAGTCAATCAGAGAACAGCAAGCGCAAACATCCAATCAGAACCAGATAAATAGAAAACATGGTAATTAAAGATTGCTGCCTTTGAACCCAGATGGCAGGAAAGGACCTCTTTTTAATGATACATCACTATTATTTACTGTGCCTCTACTGATGTTTCTGAATATCCATTCCTAGGATCTGCTGCTGTTTTTGAGCAGGCTCAACTGTTGTCACCATTGACTGTTTTAACTCATATTTACTGACAGGATCTATTGTTTTGTACAGTTTAATGGCCTGTAATATGAAGCAGGTTCAACATAACAAGAAAATCTGGCTTCACTTACTCTGATATCAGCAAGCAGCCACACGAAGGTGGTTATTGGTACCATTCAGGTCTATACAGTAAACTGTTTGGGGGAGTTTTTTGGCATACACTCTTTATATTCCCAGTGTGTCATTACGTTTTCCACTGCTTTTAGATTTAATTTTAATATTTATGAACTGTGGAATTTTCTAACCTAGCAGTAAGTTTGACAACACCTATCAGGAGCTGATGATCTCTCTATAATAAACACACACCAGCCACATTTTTTTCCTTCTTTTTTTTTTTAGGTAAACCTTGCTATTACCTGGTTGCAGAACTATCTTAATTCTTTGTGGCACAGATTTAACAAGTTGCTGCAGATTTTCTCAGCTACATGTTAAAAATGGGAATCGCCCATTCCACTGCATCCCAGAGGTGCTCTACTGGACAAAAACCTTGTGATTTTGGAGGCGGTTTGACTACAGTGAAGTCATTGTCATGTGCAAGGAACCAGTTTCTGATGACTTGAGCTTTGTGGAACAGCAAATTGTCTATGAAGATGGGTGCACTGTGGTTACAGAGGGATGGACACGATCAGGAATAATACTTGATGCAACAAGGCAAGTTGGATCCAATCTTTCATGTTGTTTCCAATCTTTCAAGCTTGTTTATGCCAAACTAGCTGACAGGATAGGCACCTGGTGTGGTCTTCTGCTGTTGTAGTGCTATAGTCCATCACCCTTCTGAAGTCCAAGTTGGAACTTCTGCATGTCATCTTGACCAAGTCTACATGCCTAAAATGCACCAAGTTGCTGGTATTTGATTGGGTGATTAGCTAATTGCTTTAACAAGCAGCTGAACAGGTATACCTAATAAAGTGGCTGGTAAGTGTATATTACTCTATTTAAGGCTTATAGGTTCAGTTCTCCTTTTTTCTTACTGATCATTTTCAGGGAAAGAAAGACTACATACTAGTCATCAAGGTCTGACGGATCCTTTAAGAATCAATACTGATTGGTCAGTAGACTATGGCTTTGTACATGCACGACTCTAATGTACCAGCATAATCTAATAAGACATGAACTCTGAAAGCTCAGCGTTCAACCTGAAGTTAGCTGGCTAATCATAAATCCTGCTTCGTAGTACAGACCTCTACAGATTCTACTTTTTAGCTCACCCAGAGGATTTCAGCTCTCTGTCAATGTTTGATGATTGTGCTTATTTTCCACATCACACCCTTTTTTTTTAAATGGCCAAGCTTCCCAACCGATGCCCACTTCAGCCAATCAGAATCAAGAACTCATCAAACGCATGCATGATTGACAGATCTGCTTCATGACTGGCAAAACAAAACTACCCATGAGGCCTTGCGCAAGCTCTCCAAGCATGCCTTGCTCAAACTGCCATGCCCGGTGCAACAACATGACTCTGCCATGTGACTGTGTTTGGAAGCTGGGTGATGTCACTAAGATGTCACAATGACGTCACCATGGTCTGCTGTTAGAATGCGGTTAGAGTCACATTCAAAACCAGCAAACATGTCAGATGTTTGACAACGCTGGAGGTCCAGTTAGAGGAGACAGAAGAAGAGGAGGACAGGAGGAGTTAGTAGAGGGGAGGGAGGATGGGGAATACCAGAGTGAGGAGGTGTGTCTCCTTTCCAGACTCCTGGAAGAGAAGGAGTCTCTTTTTTACTTCTGTGTGCCAGAGAAGGTATAAACATGTAGTTCTTTCAGCATGAATTGGACAAATATGACTAAACTTTGACTGTCAGTTGTCAGGGCTGAACAATAAGCCTCTCATCAGTGTTCACATCACTACATGATCATTTGTGTTAACAGTTTTTATCCAGTTCAATAATTAAAGTGATTATTATTTCAGTTATATATGGTTTGTCTTCATTCTTGTGGATGTTTGATGTGGTTTTTAAGTGTTTCTGTGGATAAGAAGAGCATTATAGTATATCACAACTGAGATTAATGACTTCCTGCCTATGTTGCTGTTCAAATGAAAATGTTAATGTCATCCTGTAACAGTGTGGTGTATCAGGCATAGCAATGCTACAACTGTTTATTACAGAAGTATAGACCACTTCTCCAAAGCCAAGCAAGAAGACTTGATCTGGCTTGCTGTCCAAACGTTAAGTACTTCTGACAGTGTGGTGCAGGGGGCACAAAAAGTTTATCTGTTTTAAAAAAATGCTTAATTAAGACTGTAAAAAGTTCTCTTATGTTGAGCGTCTGTTTCAAATGGTGTTTCAAAAATGTGGACTTCAAACTACAAACCAGTTTTTAAATTGTGTTGATCAGCCAATTAAAACCGCAGTTACGATAAATATTTTATGCTATCCTTCCTTTCTTCATGTTTAGTGCAGGAAGAAGCTATAAAAATGTGATTTTCTAAGGACAGTGACAGTGATATCAGAGAAATTTCTGACATTTAGTCTGTTTGGACCGTGTTCTTAGTGTGTAGGGTAGTTTTTTTTTTTGTGTCAGGCCTGTGATGTGCCCCCCTGTCTTATGGTAGACAGCAATTTAATGTAAATAACTACTACATTTGTACAATTTGAAATTTACAATTTATATTTGCATTTCAATGTTTGTGGTTTTCACACTAATAAACTAATGAACTTTTGCAACTCTGATTTTTTGTTTTTTGTGTGATTTTAGGTCAATTGTGTTAATACAGTACGTCAAAATGAAAAATAACTGTAAAGACATACATGTGAGATTTTATTGAAAAGAGTAACACCAAACAAGGCAAGGTAAGCAGTTTTTAAAGGTGAAATATAAAGGTAAAATCAAAAACCAAATAAACTCAACTCCAGAAGGTTAAAAAATTAGCCTTAATCATTCATCTTTTCCTCAACATTTTTTCTGTATCTTCTTTGAGAAAAGCCAGCTAATCAAACTTTACAGTGTAGGTGCTGGTATCCATACACCAGAGGGCGCTGCAGAAAGGCATTAACATCTGAGAATTCTTCATTTGCTGAATAAAAACTTCAGAAGCCCTACTCCAGCTAATACTTCTTCTACTGCTAACACTTCTCACTACAGTAGTTTTACTGGCGTTCCTCACCTCCAGCTCTCTGAGGATGCCGCTCTGTCCACAGGTCTCCAAGTCCTCCAGAGCCTGAGACCAGAAGTTCTCCTCCTGGTCTGGTTCTGTCCCATCATGTCCGACATTAAACCTGAGAGGGAAAGGTAACAGGTCAACCAATCAGAAAGAAGAACAGCATGATGAGTACACACAAACACACACACACACACACACACACACACACACACACACACACACACACACACGCAGGAAGCTAGTGGTCATGCTGGAAAGTGTTTTTTTAACAGTAGGGGACATGGGCAGTGACGACATACACATCCACCAGGTATTGATATCGGTGTGGCGGGGGTTAAAGGTCATCAAGTGAGGGTATCTGCTGGAGGTTACTGGGGTCACAGAAGACTGTGTGTGAAGGGTTAAAGGTCAAAGGTCACTGTGGTACCTGCTGTCAGAGATTAGACCGCTGGGCAGATTACAGCCTCTGCAGAAAGACACACTACTGTTATTGCTGTTAGCTCAGCGCTACATACTCCATTGTTCTGGATGAGGAATGCTAACAGCTACAAAAGATATGCTGCAAAATGTATCTGTGCACATCCATCTTCAGGCCTCTCTTCTGATGTGCTTCTGGGTTTAAGGGTGTACACATACTAGGCAAGCTCAGTTTGTTTAGACTGATCTTATCACACAGTTTGAGCATCAGTGTCATAGTTTCAGTGAACTGCACCAGTTTGTGATGTAGAGGAGGAGGATCGAGTATCTGTACCGCCAGTATTTGATCTGTATCTGATCATTTATGGGAGAAAACTTGAAAAATTCCATTCTGAGTATATTTGGAAATCACATATAACTGTGTGTCATAAGTGGCTGCTCAAAACTAGTATGAAAAGCATATTAATCCTTCTCCCTCCTCTCTAACAGTTTTGACTAATCGTGTTGATCAAAGTACTTTAAGCCCTGAAAACAGCTTGATTAAACCTGGAACAGTTGAATATTGTCTGTTATATAACAAAGGTTATTACAGTTTTCTTTACTCAAGCTTTTATGTTTTTCACTGTGCCGTTCACTCAGTCTCTCACCCTCCGAGAGGTGGGCGGTCCCAGTCATCATCACTCAGACCCAGATCCGACAGCGGATTGGCTCTCTGGCGAGTGGAAGATGATGAATGGCTGTTGCTTGTCTTGGCGCTGCGCCACTCGTGGAAACTGTACGGTGACGACTGAAAAGTAGGAGCTACACACACCAGCAAAGGAGAAGTGTTTCATTACTGAGGCATTACTGAGGTCAGCAGAGGTCAGAGGTCGGTCCCTACCTGGGGTGGTGAAGCTGCTGTCCATGTTGGATCCATCCCAGGACTCCACAGCGCTGTCCACGGACGGCAGTGTGCTGAATGCTCTCTGGCTTGTCGGAGGTGCAACCATGACAACAGGCTCCTCCTCTCCATCCTGGTTCTCCAGGTTAGGCCCCACCCCCGACCCCAGACCCGAACCAATCACGCAAGACTTTGGGCTCGACACTGCAGACAGACGGAGTACGTTTGTCAAACCGCCAATGTGCGTTAGTGAATATAAATGTGTAAACCTGTCACTCCACTGGAAGTGACACTGTGTCCCATCCCTTTAATGAGCTGTACGGTCAACTCTTCCCCTACCAGAAGAGGTTGCCACAGTGTTACGGGTAGCTGTGCATCTTTGATTTGGGAGCTTTAATCCCTTCCAGACAGAACAGAAGGGAATGTATGCACCACCAAACTATGGAGCCACTTAATGATCTGTACAAATAACGACCATCATTCAAACCTCTCCATGATGTGTTAACAGCAGTGATGGTATAAAAGTGCAGGTCATAAAACTTCCCTAATGAAATCAGACTTTAAATTACAGTAAATTATATTCAACATGTGCTCTGTGGAGGACTGTTTATAAAAATGGTTCTAATTCCTGAACAGTTAATGTTTAACTTTGTTAAACAGCCTGAATTAAAGCTTAAAGTCTGACTGTTCGATTTAACATCCACACCTCCTCCACAGCTTCAAGCTGGATAAAACACAAAGCAACAAAAAGGAAAGTTGATGCCGAGGAGGGAGACTGGGTTGCCAGTTTCTTTTTTCA
Source organism: Oreochromis aureus (assembly GCF_013358895.1). Lineage (NCBI taxonomy): Eukaryota > Metazoa > Chordata > Actinopteri > Cichliformes > Cichlidae > Oreochromis > Oreochromis aureus. The sequence continues at coordinate 20,364,397 of NC_052958.1, read as the reverse complement.
AAGATCATAACTGGTGCTGATATTTTGATGTTTGAATCATTTGAGTCACAGACGGGGAACAGAGGCTTCAGAAAGTCGCTGAAGTGGAACGATGCATTCAGCCACTGCACAATGTGTCTCTCTGAGCCCATCTTAAAGCGATGGAGCTGTAAAAGGAGGTTTCCTTTTCATGTGCAGCCAGTTTCACAGCAGAAGGCTTGGCTGTTTGGTACAGGTAACTACACGATCAAAAAGCTTTTACTTTTCTTTCCCGTTTAAAATGAAAACTCCCACACAGCTGCTGTAAGATCAGGCCTAGGAAACAGTCTGTGGGCTGCTTGTGTGCAAGAACAAAACTTATAAGTTATTATTTTGCTTTTATATCAGGACATATTTGTTACAATTAAATGCCCAAAGCTGGTGAAACAGGTGGTCGTGAATTATTCTGCTTTATTAATAGTTTATAAAGGCTACTGAGTGATTGTTACTGGTTAAGTAAGCTGTATGAGACACACTACACATGCCTGGCCCATGATGTGTATCGCATTTTCCTGTGTTTTGCATTTGCTGTTGATGCTCTTGATTATGGGCAGTGTTTATGGTGTGAAAAGAGCGTCTACGTACGTTCTCCCTGCTTCTTGATCTTCAATGTGACCGTCTCGCCCGCCTGCTGCAGCAGACTGATGGCTTCACTCAGTGGTTTCCCCTTCAGACTGCTGCTGTTGATCGCAAGAATACGGTCGCCTACATGGATCGCACCCGTCCTGTAAACAACACCAAAACACAGAGAAATACACACTCAGGGTTCAGCAACTCAAAAATCATACTTGATAAGAGTTTAAAGAAGACTGGAACTGACTTAACAGTCTACAGGGAAATACAAATATACTTATACACAAAATAGAACGAGAATCGTTTCTGTAGTAAAAAGATGAAAACCCAATAGACGATGAGGAAAATAATTATTTTTAAACAGCAGAGGGCGACACTCTCCACTTCATCTGGCATCCTAAGCTTATCACGTCTGTCACGGTTTCACTCCATATTTCATTCCTCCAGTCACTGATGTTATTTTTAGAAAGATGAAAAATCTTTTCTTATTTAATATTTCCTTAATTTTTTATAGTGAGACCATTTAGATGGCCAGCGCTGATACTGTATTTCCTATTTTATACATCATTAAACTTAATCCCTCAGATTTAGGCAGCCAGCTTTAGTATTTCCTCTGTTTACAACCTTTGACATAAAGGTGGCGGTTACACAAACAACCCTTCTTAGTGTCTGAGTTTCTGTAAATAAAATGTTGCATTAAACACAGAATGTATTTAATACTTATCCAGAATCATACATAACACCAGCAGGGAACTACTAAAGACAATGAAGCCTGCACTAACAATAATAAACATCTATTTATGTGATTTTATGGAACTTTATAGTGAATAAATGTGATCCTCCAAATAGCTGAAAAGAACAAAAAACTAGATGTACCGATTAAGTGATTAAATCTACAAACTTGACACATTTTCTACAGGTGTGACCTGTAATTTATTTTTTATGTAATGTAATAAGAGTTCATGTGTGTGCACCTCTCTGCCAGCCCCCCCTTGCTCAGAGAGGAGATGATGATGGGGTCGAAGGGCTCCTCAGTGCCTGAGATGGTGATTCCCAGCGGACCACCATAGCGTTGAAGCTCCACTGTGTAAATGATGCTGCCAGACACCTCCTGTTCATCTGAAACATTCAATAAAGATCGATTCCACATAAGGTCAGTGGTGAACAGATGATCAGGAGAAGACAGCATGGGAAGGGATGATGTGGTAACACAGACTAAAACATGCTAAAACTAGGCCAGAAGTGCAACGTTTGTCCTGAAAGTAGCATTAGACAAAAAAACCAAAAGGTTAATCAGGCGTTCAGGGATGTTCCGAGAACACCTCCTTTAAACCTTGAGTAGGTTTTCAGGGACTTGAGGTCCCTGTGTACCCTTAAGAGCAGCTGAGGACATTTAGAAAACCTTGACTGGGATCTATATCCCTATTAAAATGTTCTAAATGTTATGAAGTTCCAGGGTCTGCCATAGGTTTAGTGAATGAAACCCCTCAATCAAGGTCAAAGTATTCAGCAATGTTTGAGTTAGTTTTGAAAAACAAAGCCAAGTGGTAAGACACTTGAGAGTCCTTGAGAAGTTGAAGGCATTGTCAAGACCACTAAAACGTCCTCAAGGATATTTAGAACATTCAGAGGATTGTTGAAAAAGATTTCAAGCAAACTGTTTGCTTTTCAGTCGTCCTTCAGGACAGCTGACGATCCGGCTCTACATCAGGTTGTAGTAGCACCTTAGTAAATTTCTGTTCGTCCTTACGGATGATTGAGTAGATTTAGAAAATATGAATGGGGTCCTGAAGGATTCAGGGATGTTCTAGTTAGTGTTGAAGATACTTTAGGGAACCTTGTTAAGATTGTGCTTGTCCCTTAGGGTCACTGAAAAGGTTTGAAAGAATTTGGCCATCCTGAAGATCAATAACAAGATCCTAAATGTTTTTGAGAACATTCATTTTTTGGAAGAAGATTTCAAGAATAATGGATTAGTTTCTAGTCCTTGATGACTCCTGACAGGTTTTGATCAAGTTATGATTAGATTTAATGTTTTTAACTTTGTCTTAAAATGATACAAGACAAATGATTTCAAATCAGTTATTCATTGCCTTCTAGAGAGTTTAGAGAGTCCTGATGGGGTCCTAAAGTACAATAAAACTGTCATAAAGATGCTAAAGATCTCAGGATTGTCAGAAGATTAGTGAAGATTTTATGAGCACCAGTTTGGCTCCTACATGCTTTTAAGTACCACTGTCTTTTCACTTATTCAGAAGGATTTAGGTGTGACCTGTTGGTGTTGCTAAAGCTCTTTAAATATGATCTTTTGAGGAGAATTTGGAAAGGTCCCACAGCTTATTAAAGCTGGCAAGTAGGTCACCACAAAATGACTCTAGAGGTTCTTGTAAAGATTTTAGTATGCTCCTGTTTTAAGGAGGATTAATGATACTGTGGGCATCCCTGAAAGCTGGCTTATCATTCGGCCTCTTGCTTTTGGGGAATAGACTTAAAAGCGATACCAGAGTTGTCTTCATCTTTGCGGATCTTCAGTTTGACGAGCTCCTCACACTGCTGGAGGATCTGAACAGCTTCCTCCATGGAGCAGTTCTCCACACGGATGTTATCAATGGCCAGCAGCTTGTCTCCCAGTTCCAATGTCCCTGTCCTGAAAACACATTCAGGTAAATTAGAGGAACAAGTTTAATAAAGAAGTCAACTGAGATAGTTATTATGTCATATTATCATAATCATGACTGCAGTGCATCTGCTTTATGGACAGGATGGAATTTAGCATTAATATCAGTTCTTCAACATATGAAATATAACCTTACAAATCTTACATGAAGATATGTTAACTTGTACATGAAACAGGAGCTAAGATGTTGCTTTGGGTTTACACCATGAGGTACAACTTAAACCAGTTTTTTAGGCTTTATTTGTTTACATTTTGGGAAAATTAATACATCATTTTACCAAATATCAGTTCTTTTTTACTAAAATGCAACTTCAATCCTGAAATGGTAAATCCTGATGATACTCAGGCAAGTTCTTTAATTAATTTTTGTCCCTATTTTCGGTGCGTTTATTGTTATTTATTTGTAAAGGACATCGAAGCTGGAAGATATCCTCTGAAATTGGTCCAAAATGTTGTAAAACTGCTGGGACTTCCTTTTCCATAGGAAGGTCTATAACTACTCCTCTGCTTCCTGTTAGATTCCTTCTAAAAGTCCTGCAGAGTAAACAGATGCTACCTGCCAGCAGAAGCCCTTTAGCTCATATTCTGCTTCACAGTCCAAAACACATGACCTACAAACCACAACATGCACAGGCCTGGACCGTTAGCCTAATTAACCAAACACGTACAGGCGGCAGTCTGAGGTTTAACACAGCTGACACTCTTTTATTTTAGCCTCACATACTGTGTGTAGAGTTCAGCCTAGGTTAGGTTTAAGAGTTAGTTTAGCCATAGTTTGTGTCACCTGTGTGCGACGCTGCCTTTCTTGATGTCCGAGATGATCAAAGGATCACCTGGTTTCCTGTTGGACGGAGCTGCAGACACACAAAGAGACGAGTTGGAGATGAAACAGAAAACTGTAAATAATTAAATCTGTTTACACCACTACAACCAGAAGTAACGATTAAATGTTAAAGGGGAAAAGTAAAATCAAAGCAGGAAATGTAATATTGAAGTGACACCCAAGAGGAGGTCGGGCTGGATCTGGTCTGATGAAATCCCTCATTCAGAATGAAAATTTCATTTCCCTGATGTGTAAACATGATGAAACACCAAATTAAATCATTTAATAAAAAATAAAACTACTGTCACTGACAATAAAAAGACTTTTATAATATTCTTGTTGCTTGTTTTGGCATTGGCACTCTTTCTTCTGCCCTAATTAATCAATAATTAACACACAGAGCTGTGTTACTAATAAAGTCTATCTAAACCATCCACTGTAGCGACCTCACATTAGTGTACGTGTTTGCGTAGTTGTTTCTCTTTACTTACAGCTGATGGTGATTCCCAGTTCCACTCCTGGTTTCTTTGGGAGCTTTACGTGGAACGTGCCTGAACTGGGGATGACTGACTCTGTCCAGAAAGATGGAGACATTTCAGCAGTAGAAATGTTTAATTTACTGTGAAATACATCAGAAGAGGAATAAAGGCTTTCTGCTCAACATCTTCTCAGTCAGAATCAGGTGGTTAAGCTTCTGTTTGACTTTAAATCATATGCTCTGTATACAGACCTGGCTGGATTGATGAGAACCAGTGTTTCAATCTTACTCACACTTGGTTTAACGGTTATAAATACAGGAAGAAATATAAATATTTTTTGTTCAGAGACCTCAGCAGACATGTGGAAAACAATTTCAATAACAGTCAATGAATACTGTATATGTTAGCTGTCCATGGTATTAAACCTGATTCTACATAACTTAGAGGACACATCATGCTCTCTCTTAAATGTTTATAGAAGATCAAAGTTCAAAACTTAGAGGTGATGGTACATAAAAACCTTTCCTGAAAGTCAAAAATCTTTAATGTCCCATTTGTGATGACATCTGTCTGTTTTGTAGCTATTATGTTAAGGATGTTCAGGAAGTTTTTTGTGCTGTCCATTTGTACATTTTATTAATTTATTAAGTGAAGCATTGAGATTATTAATTGTTACTATCAACACTGGCTGATAGAGACAAAAAAAGACTGCTACAGATTCACACTGGGCGTAGGTGCTGACAGTTGGTCACGTAACATTTAACTTCACCATTATTAGATGACACACAGCTATATCACTGGACATCACAAAATAAATTGGAGTTAATCTTTTACATAAGGCTTTGTTTATAACTGGCTATGAGCATGTTCATAAACATACATCCACTGCTTGGTCCCTTTATTCCGAATATCCAAAGCACTGTTAAGAACTCATGTTAAAACTGAAAATCCAGATGATCTTCTAATTATTAAAAAAAAACTAAATTGATCTGTTCTTGTTGAATTATCCTTTGTAAAGATTATCTATTACTCACTTTCCATAAAATCAATCAGCATACATGATAACATTATAGAGATTTGTAAAATAAATGATGGTAGTATTTGGCTCCTTGCAGGTTTTGGAAGATGTCCCCTTGGACTGACTTCAGTTATGATGCTTTTAGGAAGTGAGGAAATTTTTCTCAGCCTTATGTTTCTCTGGGAAATATCGTCCACAGTCTATATTCTTCTTTTGGTCAAATAGTGACTGTGACAGTCCTGTAAATGACATCTCATACAGTTAACCGTCCTGCAGCTACGAATCATACAATATGCCTGTGAGTCACCACTGACAGCTTGTTGTGTTGTTCTATTAAACTCAGGCGTAGGTGGTTATTTACACCAGCTGGAGTACGTTACATCCACAAAGAGTCTGACAAATTACAGAGAAGCAGAACCAAACACAGACTGGCAGTCAGTCAGCCAAAACACGACGACACAGAAAACAGATGTCTTTGCCCAGCAGACAGACGTTCATCAACAAGCTCAGTTTTCAGTGCTGATCAGAAGGATGAAAACACAATTCTGATAAAATGATTTTATTTTTTTTTTTTTTTACCAGCCACATCGAACTCAATTTCCAGTGTGAGCTGAGCAGTGATGGACGAGTCTCTGAGCAGCTGATTGGTTTCTTCAAGGGTCGAATCTTCAGTTGGAACGCCATTTATGGATAAGATCCTGTCACCGATCTGCAGGATGCCACACCTACACAAATATACACAAATATTTGATCACTGGAGCTCTCCTTACAATACTGTAGAGTCTGTGCAGAAGGCCATGAGGTAATGGCATTTTGAAGTAGTGCTGCAAACAAAAAATGCAAAGCTGCAATATAGAAAATAAAAATTATATATATGTTACCATGATTATCAATAAAGACAAAATCTTAAATATTTCCAAATTTTACAAAAATACTGAAAATTGGGGGGAAAAGTTCAAATCTGAGAAGAAAGGGCAAATTTTTTCTCTAAATTTTTTTTAAGCCATCATAGCCGTGTCAGTGTGTTTACCTCTCAGCAGGGCTGTCGGGGTCGATGTAGGCGATGAGTGGCGGGGATGACAGCGTTTCCGTGGCAAACACTCCTCCCTGCAGTTGCAGGCCAAATCCCATGATGCCGTCGCCGAGCAGCGTCACCTCGGTGGTTTCCGTGTGGACTACCTGACCGGCGAGACCCACAGTGCTGGACGCAAGAGACACTGACAGAAACAAAGATTATTCTATTGTTTAGTCTCATTTTCCTCACGTCCAGTGAGAGTACCTCAGTCCTGTCCTTGTTTTCTGTCATACATACGCTGTTAGAGGGTGCACCCTCATATTAATATGTCATGGTGTAAGGGGTTGTAATGTTTTTTACATTTTGTTGGTCATTATTGGTCATGTTATGAATTCATGTCTGAAAACAGCTAATAAAATAAGATTTGTTGGATTTGGAGACAGACTCACAGGAGCTCTTAAAGTCCTTTTTCTTGCCCTTCCTCCTCATCAGTGTGCCCCGTGGACTTGTGGGATACATGTTCCTGGGCAGGGTGCTCATGTTGAGGGAGGAGAGGCTATAGGCCGACATGGAGCCAGGAGAGAAGGAGTGGCTGAGCGCTGCAGAAAGAGAGAGGGCTGATGAGGAAAGGTCTCTCTCTCTCAACAGAAAACATGAGAGAGAGCGAGAGAGGTGCACGTACGAGGATTGTTTGTATGGCGGTTGTGCGATCTGGCGCCTGATTGGTCAGGGTGGTACGTGTTGTAGTGGTAGGGGGGGAGGATAGGGGCAGAGCCTCCGGTCTCCCAGGGGAGGGGGCGGGGACTACGCTGCACCTTGACTGCACAGACACACACAGAGGAGGGTGTTCAGGTTAAGACAAGAGGAAAGGTCAAAGGTCAGGCAGGTGCTTGGATCACAGCATTGAGATACCTCACTGGGAAGCCAGATGAGGAACTGTCATGCATACACAGGTGTGTGTCCTTCACGGCTTTATAAAAGATTACTCCTCTCTTCACATAATCTTTTATAGGGCCTCTTGAGTGTGTGTGTGTGTGTGTGTGTGTGTGTGTGTGTGTGTGTGTGTGTGTGTGTGTGTCTATACTGGTCTGTGGTGCATTCAGGGCCTTGTCGGATGTGATGTGTGTACGTTTATACCGTGCTGTGGTGCGTTAAGGGCTGGTCGGGTCTGGTGTTGTGGCAGGATCTCCAAGCGGACGGTCTGACAGGAAGCAGAAAGCAGCTGAGTGGCTTCAGCTAGGGAACAAAACTCCATCGACTTCCCATCAACGGACAGGATATGATCTCCTGCGTGAAGAGCACCACACCTACACGAAAACACAAAAATAAACAGAGAATTTAAACCTGAACCTGGACAAAACTCATAAGTTAAATTTCTGCATTTAAAAGTAAAACAAAATATTTCAGTTTCTGCACAAATACTGAATTAAAGTGTGACTGAATGAAGCTGAAGGATAACAAGGTGGTTAAAATAACCAAATCTACATGGAATCTAATAATAAGATAAGAAAACGGTGGTAATATTAGCTAATAAGCTGAAATTCCAGTTTAGGGGAAATGAAAGCAGCTGAAATGATGCTCAATATGTGAAAACAATAAATAAATTTAACAATGCAGTTAAAACAGTAGAACAGCCTCAGGGGTCAGAGGTTAGATACCTGTCTGCTATACTGGCTGGTTTGACCTTGTCGATGATGATGACCTGCTTGTTGCAGAACATGGAGGTGGACAGGGCCACACCCAGGCTAGACCCTGCCGCCTTGGCAACTTCAACCAGTAGCGGCCCTGATGCCGTAGCAACAGAGTCTGAAGGAGGGAAAACAGACAAAGTTTTTACAGTTTTTACATCGTGTCATTTACAGAGTCCTAACGGTGTTCATCAGGGTTCCATCCTGGGTCCTGTTAAATTTTATGTAAAAGCTCCAAATAAACTGATAATCTGAAATCTTTATAATTCAGATGACACTCAACTCTACATGTCACCTTATGAACAAGATTGTCAATCTTCTTTACATGTTGGTGAATTTTTAGTATTTTACTCTACACAGTACAAAGTACAAATGATCGTTTATTTTAACCAAAAATCACATTTTGGGTTTCAGATAATAAATACAAAATAATACTTCTCATGCACTGTTTCCTAATGTTAGTGTTAACCAAGAACACGACTGAATGTACACATAATACAGTTGTGATCAAAAGTCTATATCCACTTAATCTTGAGCATGAATGTTATGGAAATTCCGGTATCTATTGGTAACTGTTCTTTTTCCAGGGTTGAATAATTGTGCAGCATACATCTTTAATTACTTTAAAAAAATTAAAAAAAGAATTAGCTGCACAAGTTTGAATTTATTTTGGATTTTCTCTACTCCACACTGCCCCTAAAAAACCATGTTTCTGCCATAATTCGGGCTAGATGTTTGACCACTCCTCTTGGCAGAATTGGTACAGTTCATTTAAACCGACTGGTTTCCTGGGACATACTTATGGTCTACTCTCTTATTATTTTTTTCATTACAGAAAAACATTGATAAGTTCTGCAGAACACAAACTTACTTCTTTAAATTGCTTTTGTCATTCAATGAACATCTCAAAACTATATCTAATATCTGCATATCAGGATGGACACAAATTCAAGCTCAGCGGCAGTCCTGACACACTGTTTGGCATTGTTTCTCATCTGTAAGCCCCCTGGCAACCTACCTCTACCCAAACTTTCCATTAAATGTAATTTCAAGTTTAATAACAATAAATGTCAAAACCAGTAAAAGCAAAATTTCAGCTTGAATCCCCACAACCTTCTCCTTTTCCTGCACAGTTCTGATGTTAACTGATTAACGCTTTAAGCTCTGCTGGGAGGGGACACTGATGACTGACCCATCACGGAGACGTCATACTCAATCAGCAGCGTGGCCTCCTGTCCACACTGCTTCAGGATGCTCATGGCCTCTGAAAGTGTGCTGCCATGGAGACGAATCCCATCAATGCTTAACAACCGATCACCCGGCTTGATGGTTCCTTCCCTGCAGCAAAAGAGAGAGAGAACAGTTTTTAGTGTGTACAGAGGCTCCCAAGGGACAAAAATCAGACAGACAGGTCAGAGGTCACGTACCGGTCTGCTGGGCCGCCTGGCCGGATGGTTGTAATGACGATGGGACGGGACTTGTTCCTGTCTTCATGGGCTCCACCTGCAAACATGCGGTCACATCACCATGTTTATTTTGATTTATTCTAAACACACAAACAGAACTCGCCTCACCTCTGGTGACGAAACCAAAGCTGTTTCCTTCTTTGTGAAGCGTGACTTCCACATTCTTAAACATGACCCCTGACCCCTGCACCGCTGCAACACACCAGAACATCAACAACACGTCAACATTGCAGCCGGCCGAGTGCAGCTGAGTGTACACATCTTCTGCTGGCAGAACTTACAGACAGGCGGCAGCTCATACTCGACCTCCAGGACGACCCGCTCACCCACGTTCTTCAGCAGACTGATGATCTCATCGTGTCTGAACTTGGCCAGATTGATGCCATTGACAGACCTGATATAGTCACCCACGTTCAGCTGGTCACTCCTGAGCAAACAGCCAAAACATCAGCTTTAATTTTACTTAATCAAACCTTAAGAAGTTCGTTTGAATTTGAATTTATTTATTTAAAAGGGACAGTGCAGTTTAACATAGTCCAAGTACAAAACATGAAACTGATGTAACGCACATAAGTTTATAGCTATTGCTAATTTTCAACAATTGTCCTTTGTTGGGCTTACTATCAAAATAGATACATTTTACGTTTAAGAAGTTTAAGAAGAGGCTGTTCCAGAAAGGATACTGCTAAACATTAATAACTACCACCTGTTCCATATTTTGCCTTAAATTAGCCTGCCAGTTGCTGCAGTGGAAAACTACCAAAAATCCTTTTTCAGGGATAAACCTACT